>NW_027185867.1:5127260-5301799 GCF_028583685.1 Petaurus breviceps papuanus | reverse complement strand
TAGAGGTCCTTGTACTGTATAACGTGAGCTTTTCCTTTCTCTGGCTTGTAATTCAGCATATTAAATCACCCATTGAGAAGACAAGCAATCTGATATAGGTTATACATGTGTAGTAATGCAAAACGTTTCTATGTTAGTCGTATAGTGAAAGAAAACATAGACCAAAAAAAAAAAACCACCTCAAGAAAAATAAAGTAACAAAAAGTAGGCTTCAATCTATATTCAGACACCATCAGTCCTTTCTCTGGGGATGGGCAGATTTTTCATCATAAGTCCTTCAGGGTGGTCTTGGATCATTGTATTGCTGAGAACAGCTAAGTCATTCAGAGCTGATCATCTTACAATATTGCTGTTACTTTGTTCACAGTACATTTTACTTTGCATCAGTTTACGTAAGTTTTCCCCAGGTTTTTCTGAGAGCATCCTGCTCATCATTTCTTATAATACAATAATATTCTATCATAATCACATATCAGAATGTTTTTAGCCATTCCCCAATTGATAGGAATCCCTTCAGTTGCCAATTCTTTGACACCAGAAAAGAGCTGCTATAAGTATTTTTTTTCTTTTTTTTTTTAATCTCTTTTGGGATGCAGACCCAGTAGTAGTATTGCCAGTTCATGCCTGGTTTTAGAGCCCTTTGGGCATAGTTCCAAATTGCTCAACCAAATGGTTGAATCAGTTCTTAACTCCACCAACAATACCTTAATGTCTCATTTTTCCCACATGCTCTCCAACATTAGTCATTTCCCTTTTCTGTCCTATTAACCAATCTAAAAAGTATGAGGTAATACCTCACAATTGTTTTAATTTGCATTTCTCTAATCAATAGTGAGTTAGAGCATTTATTCAAATGGCTATAGAGCTTTGATTACTTCACCTGAAAACTGTTCATATCTTTTGATCATTTATCAGTTGGGAAATGGCTCTTATTTTTATAAATTTGACTCAGTTCTCTATTTTTTTTTCAATTCTCTGTTTGAGAAATGAGGCTTTTATCACAGAAAACTGCTTCAAAAATTTTTTCACAGTTAATATTGCTAACTATATTTCCCTCCATCCTATTTCCCCTGTTTATTCTATTTTCTCTCTTCTTTCACCCTGTGAAAGTGTTTTGCTTCTAAATGCGGAAAGTGTTTTGCTTCTAATTAGCCCTCCCCCAATCTGCCCTCCTGTAATGTAATGCCAAAAGAAGGCAACTTCCCAGGTTCAAAATACCAGCATAGGTGCTCTCTATTTTATTCAGTGACAAACCAAGAACAGAGAAGATCAAAACATGACATCATTCAAAATACAGCATTTACTAAGTGTGATTAAATAATCTCCAAGGACTACCCCACCCCAGGACTTTCCAATCATTCAATCAATTACAAAGTCCCTGTTCTAAATACTACTCCACCCCTAGGCTATACCTTCTTTTGGTCCACCACAAAACCCCTCTTCTCAAATGGAGATTATTTTCCAAACATAGGTAAAGTACCTTCATTTGTCAATCACAGAGCACAATAAGGTCAAAAGTTCCCCACCCCTAGGATCACAATTGAATCTACCCCAGAGTTACATCAAGTTTAAACACAGCACTTAATACCCAAATGGAGGTCTTTTCTTCATCTTGACACGAGGCAAGTTCTCAGCAATCTTAGTTCCTGGAGAGACAAGGCTTAGCAAGGCCATAAGATACATTGCCAGTCCCTTCATGAATTTATCCTCTGTCTGTAGAACAGTCCTAGAACCCCTGAACACATTAGCAAAGCCCTCTCCCAGGATTTCTGTAAACATACAACAAGAAAATCCTTCTTCAGGGCTTCTAAACCAACAGAAAGGCTCCCAGACCCCTGCAACAACAGCACTGTCCTTCACCAGTGGACAGTATTCATTCTGTCTGCCGGACAGTCTCCAGACCCCTGCAACAACAGTACTGTCCCTCACCAGTGGACAGTATTCACTCTCTGTCTGCAGGACAGTCTCAGGCCTTCTTAACCAAATGCCAGGTTCCAGGACTTCTTCAACAGGACAGTCTTTCACCAGTGGACAAATCTGGCAAAATAACATCAAAACAGACAGACAAAGTACCAGCAAAACAGCCATGTCTCCTCAGTCCTTGGCAGCTCAGGGGGCAGGTCTCAAAAGTCCAGGGCAATTCAAAGCGGCCACCAGCAATCTCTTAGTCTCTCTCTCTCCACGAGGTGCTGCTTCCAAAAAGAACTTCCGCCTCTCTCTTGTCTCTCCAAATCTACATCACAAGCTCCTCCCACTTCAGGACTTTCTTTTCACATCAACAAGCCCATCCCACAGGTGAGATTAACAAACTCTGGGTTTTAATACAATCAATTTGAAAACCAAGCCAATACAGGGGAATCTTTAATTGCCATTACTATCACACCTCCCTTCTATCACCTTCTCTTACTTCCTTCACTTAGTCCCTTCCCCTCCTACTTTCCTGTAGGGTAAAATAGATTTCTATACCCAATTGAGTGTGTTTGGTATTCCTTCTTTGAGTCAATTCTGATGAGAATAAGGTTCACTGACTCCCCCTCACCTCTTCCCTCCTCCCTCTCCACTGTAAAAGTTTTTTATTGTCTCTTTTATGTCAGATAATTTACCCCATTCTACATCTCCCTTTCTCCTTCTCCCAGTAGATTCCTCTTTCATCTCTTAATTTTATTTTTTTAGCTATCATCCCTGTGCCCTCTGTCTATATGTTCTCCTTCTAATTACTTTAATAATAAGAAAGGTCTTATCAGTTACAAGCATCATCTTCCTGTGTAGGAATATAAAGAGTTTGACCTTATTAAGTCCCTTATGACTTCCCTTTCCTGTTTACCTTTTTATGCTTCTCTTGAGTCTTGTATTTTAAAGTTAAATTTTCTATTCAGTTCTGGTATTTTCTCAAGAATGCTTGAAAGTTTTCTATCTCATTGAATACCTATTTTTCCCCTCATAGATTATACTCAGTTTCACTGGGTAGTGAATTCTTGATTGTAATCCTAGTTCCTTTGCCAACCCCCACCCAGAATATCATATTCCAAACCCCCAATTCTTTAATGTGGAAGCTACTAAATCTGGTGTTATCCTGACTGTGGCTCCATGATACTTGAATTGTTTCTTTCCGGCTGCTTGCAATATTTTCTCCTTGACCTAGGAGCTCTGGAATTTGGCTATAACATTCCTGGGACTTTTCATTTTGGGATCTCTTTGAGGAGGTGATCAGTGGATTCTTTCAATTTCTATTTTGCCCTCTAGTTCTAGAATATCAGGACAGTTTTCATTGATAATTTCTTGAAAGGTGATTTCTAGGCTCTTTTTTTGATTATGACTTTCAGGTAGTCCAATGATTTTTAAATTTTCTCTCCTGGATCTATTTTCCAAGTCAGTTGTTTTTCCAATGAGATATTTTACACTGTCTTCTATTTTTTCATACTTTTGGTTTTGTCTTATTATTTCTTGATTTCTCATAAAGTCATTAGCTTCCATTTGCTCCATTATAATTTTTAAGGAATTATTTTCTTCAATGAGCTTTTGGACTTCTTTTTCTATTTGTCCATAACTGCTTTTTCTCCTCAGATTTTATTTATTTATTTATTTATTTTTTCTTTTTGGAGGGCAATTGGGATTACGTGACTTGCCCAGGGTCACACGGATAGTTTTAGTGTTAAGTGTCTGAGGCCAGATCCGAACCCAGGATTCTCTATTCACTATGCCACCTAGCCACCCCCCCCCCCCCATTTCTGCTTTTTAAGGCATTCTCCTCATAGTTTTTTTGGATCTCTTTTGCCATTTGACCTAGTTGATTTTTAAGGTATTATTTTCTTCAGTAATTTTTTGTGTCTCCTTTACCTAACTGTTGACTTATTTTTCATGATTTTCTTGCATCACACTCATTTATCTTTCAAATTTTTCCTCTACCTCTCTTACTTGATTTTCAAAATCCTTTTTGAGCTCTTCCATGACCTGAGACCAATATATATTTTTCCTGGAGGCTTTGGATATAGGAGTTTTGACTTTGTTATCTTCCGAGTGTGTATCTTGATCTTCCTTGTCACCATAGTAACTTTGTATAGTCAGAATCTTTTTCTGTTTTTGCTCATTTTCCCAGCCTGTTTCTTGACCTTTTCTCTTTGTTAAAGTAGGACTCTGCTTCTAGGGTGGAGAGTAGACTGTCTCAAGTTTCAGGGGTTTTGCCCAGCTGTTTTCAGATTTACCTTTAAGGATCTATAAGTTTTCAGTTCTTCCAAAATGGTATGATCGCAGGAGAGGTGTTTACTACTCTTCTGGCCTGTGCTCTGGTCTGTGAGTACCCACAAGTACTCTTTTCTGTCCTGGAACTGTGAGGAAGGCTTTGGAGTGCTTGTGTTCCTCATATCCCTGGGACTGCCACCAACAACTGCAACCTGGATCCAAGTGTGGGCAAAGCAACAGAGTCCTGCGTCAGGGCTAGCAGAGACCCCTGTAATCTCCTTCTGACTAGTTGTTAGGGCCCCCCCTCCTCCAAGTAGCTGCCAATGATGATGATTCAGTAGCTCCCAAGGCCTGCTCCTGGTTTGCTGGGGTCAAGTTTGTGCTGGTGCAGCCTGTGCTGGATGGTGGTCCACTGTCACCCAGATGCAACAGACCTTTCCTGCTGACCTTCTAAGTAGACTTTGGCTAGAAAATTATTTCATTCCATTCTTTTGTGGGTTCTGCCTTCCAGAAATTGTTTTATGGCTTTATTTAAAGGTGTTCAGAGGAGTTTGGGGGAGAGCTCAGGTGAGTTGCTGACTTTTCTCTGCCATCTTCCAGTAACTATTTTCTTTTTTCTTTATTTAGTATTTTATTTTCCCCCAGTTACATGTAAAATATATTTTTTTAACATTAATTTGTAAGACTCTGAGTTCCAAATCCCTCCTTTCCTCCCTCTCCACTTTCACCCTTCTTCACTGAGAAGGCAATTCAATATCACTCAAACATGTGTAGTCACAGCAACTATTTTCAATGGACAAATTTTGAGAACACTTTAAGGAGTCTGACCTTTGCACCTCTAAACTAAACAGAGACTGGGGCTGGGGAGGAGAATTTGGTTTCAAATGTATAAGACTAAAAGCCATTCCCAAACAGATAAACGGTTAAAGGATATGAATAGGTAGTTTTTAAAGGAAGAAATCTAAGCTATCAACAATCATATAAAAAAAATGCTCTAAATCACTAATAATTAGAGAAATGCAAATTAAAGCAACTTTGTGGTTCTACAATTAAAAAAGGGAAATAGCAAATGTTGGAGAGGCTGTTTCTGGAAAGCAATTTGGAACTATGCCCATAAAGTTGCCAAATTGTGCATATCTTCTGATCTAGCTATACCACTACTATACCACTGTACCACAAAGAAATTAAAGAAAAAAATTATATGTACGGTATGTATGTATAGATCAATATGCATAAACTTATGTACATATACATATACATGCATATATGCATCATAGTAACCAAAATTGGAAACAAATGGGAATGGCTAAATAAATTGTGGAATATAAATATAATGTAATGTCATTGTGCTATGAGAAAAGATGAAATTAACAATTTCAGTGGACACTGGAAATTCTTTTACCAACTGATGCAGAGTGAAAAGAAAAATTTGAACACTGATAAAAACATAGAGAAAAAGAATTCTGAGAGGCTACAGGACTCTGATCAATGCAAATATAAGCCTCAAGTCTGAAAGAATGAAGATGAGACATATCACTCACCTTTTGACAATGAGGTGATAAACCCAAAATACAGAGACATACATTTTTAGACACCATTACTATGGGAATTTGTTTTATCAGACTTTGTAGGAACATATTGAGAGATTTTTTATTGTTTTTTTAATTAAGCATAGAGGAAAAGATTAATTTAAAATACTTGTTATTTGAAAAAGAAAAAGTCCAACTAAAAACAAAAGGTAACAAAAAAATAAAATAATTAAAAAGTTGAGAAGAGAAGAAAGGTTTAGGAGGAAGACAAGTTTTGTTTTCAATACACTGAGTGTGGGGCACACACAACATGCCCTGAAGGAGATATCTAGTAAGCACTTAGAAATGTGGGCTTGAATATTTAGATTAGAGGTCACAAGCATATAGATGATAATTAAAGTCTTGGGAGTGGCTGCATTGAGAAGGCAATTAAAGCTATGGGAGGGCATAAGAAAAGGACCAAGGAGATAGTCTTGAGAGGTACCAAGGGAAAAAAGAATACTACAAAGAAAGAGACAGTTAACATCAAATTATACAAAAAACTCCTTTCCATTAGCCAAGGCTAGCTCTCTCTTCAGTCCATAGCCAGCTCTCTTCTCTGCTGCCATGCAGCTTACTTCCAGGAATGCTGGCTTTTGCAATTTGGTTACCTTAATGTGAGATGTGCAATAATGGGGTGACAAGCTAGATTGCAAGGGATTGAGGAGTAAAAGTGTGATAAGAAAGTGGAAGCCGCAGATATAGTCACATAGATTGACTTCAGAAATGTGGTATATAAATCCTTAAAAGTGAGATAAGAGAAGTACAAATTGTGGTTTTTATGAAAAATGAGCATTTTCATTTACAATTTAATAGAAATAGGACAAACATCTGAGCACACAAACAAGTTATAATGCTTCTCCATGTTCCCCTCTTTCAGTAGGGAACCTTCCCCCAATGACCTATACAATTTCTGTGACTTAGAGCAATTCCCAAGCACTAGTTAAGGGCAGCTGATTTCCCTGCCCTTAAATTCCCCTGCACTGTTCTTCCATCTCATTGCTTAGGCTGTATATAGCCCCTCAGATGGCACTGTCAAGCAAGGTAGTCAGAGTCAACCATTCCCCTAGCCAGAGGAACTGTCTGAAGATGTTCAGGGAATTCTTCATGTGGGTGGAGCTTTCCTAGCAAATCACCATTCCTTCATTTGCCTTTTATTTCAAACCCAGTACACTCTGCTTTGCTCACCTAAATTCCTCCTATGCCCTGTGGTTTTTTTTATAGGTCTTACAAGTTAAAAAGAAAAAAAAATCTTAACCTTTCTGTGCTTCATTCTTCCCATCTAAAAAATGAAGGGGTTGAACCTGATGACCTCTGAATTTCCTTCTAGCTTTCTATCTATCATCCTATAATTACATATACTATATAATCTGCCCTTACACCTGAGTTATTTGATGCTAGGGATGATTATAGACATCATTAGAACCCTGGCTTCTAACAGGGATCTATTCTGTGTGTTGTCTCTATGGTTAAGGTTCTAGACAGGAAAAATGATGCCTCTGTGTTTGGTCCTCTCCCTTTGATTGAATTGGACCGAAACAAGGCTGTCTTCTTCCTAGAAAATAAAATTTTCTGTTCCAGTGTCTAGTTCAGACCATCTTCATACAGCTAGTGGGCAGTCTCTTTTGCCTATAGTCCTCTGAAGTAACTGTTCATCTATAGTCTCCACCTATTCTTCAGAAAGGTCAACCATGGGGGTGGCTAGGTGGTGCAGTGAATAGAGCACCGGCCCTGGAGTCAGGAGGACCTGAGTTCAAATCTGACCTCAGATACAAGACTTATTAGCCATGTCACCTTGGGCAAGTCACTTAACCCCAATTGCCCTGCCTTTCCCCCTCCAAAAAGGAAAAAAAAAACCAGAAAGGTCAACTTGGGTGAAAAGTAGGCATAGTTAATTGCCTTTACAAGATCCCCACTAATCTCCAAGGCTAATCTATAAATAGGTAAATTGTACAGTCTCTACACAACTAGGTATGGAGTAGCTTTCCTTCAATTTGCTAATTGTTTGTTCCTTGAACACCAAGGTTTCTTAGCAGAACTGTCTCCTAGTTGAAGGTCTTGACAGCAGTCTTGGACATCATACCATCTTTCTTTGTCAGAGCTCTTCTGAGCTGAAGACCCAGCTAGTAGGTGGACTTTTTTCAACCTCTCTCCCAGACAAGAGAGTAGTTTGCTGTCAAAGTTTCTGCCTTGGTCAGAGTGAATCCTGGCAGGGAATGTATGCAATGAGAAATAGTTTCCACAACACTTAAACAACCGTGGATACTTTCTGGCACCCATTTGAGAATATATTTGCATATTTGGTGAAATTATCAATCACTACTCCAAAAGAATAATTTGAATGAACATCAAGCAAAAAAGACTGAGGAGTGGTCTGATAGGTAAGAAGAAAACCAGGAGACAGTGGTGTCCCAAAAACCTAGAGAGAAGACAGTATTATGGAGGAGAGGATGATCAAAGGTCACGGAGAAGTCAAGAAGAATGAGGACTGGGAAAAGGCTATTGTATTTGGCAATTAGGACATCATTTGTAACTTTGGAAATAGCAGTTTTGGTGCAATGATACAATTAGATGCAAGATTATAAGGGATTAAGATAATGAGAGGAGAGAAAGAGGAAACACCTACTGCAGATGACCTTTTTGAGTTTAGCTACAAAGGCAGAAGATACAGGATGATAATTAGCAGAGATAAAATAAAGTGACTTTTTTTTTCAGGATGGGGAAGACAAGTGGGCATGTTTATAGGCAATAGAGAATGAGAGAGTAGACAGGGAGAGATTAAAAACAAGTGATAGGGTGGGGGTGACAGAAAGGACGATCTCTTACAGGAGATAGGACAGAATTTATGTTATACAACCTTAATGGTGCCCTCACTGCTTCAATTTCAATCTTACTAGACCTCCCCTTATCAACTCACTATCCCACTATCCACAGCAGCGCTTACAAACCTTTTCATTCCTCCCCAAATTTCCCATGGTACCCCATCCTCCAGTCTTCTCATCTGAGAACCTTGTTTCATATTTTACCGAAAAAAATTGAAGTCATTTCCAATGAACTCCATCTCTTGTCGCTCACATACCTTCTGTCACAATCTCCTCCTTCACCCTTGCCTCCCATGACGAGGTGACCTTACTCCTTACCAAGACTAGCCCCAAGAGAGATACTTGTTGTGAGATCTAGCATCGCCCCATTCTCTAAAATTACAAATGAGGAAATATGATCCTCACCTAAAAATCAGCAAATATGATGCAAAGTTGTATAGTAATATTAGAAGTATCACATGTTGACTCCATTTAGTTCTGCTCTCAGTATTCCTAACATATGTGCAATATACAATTGAAATACTCACAATGTGGGTGTCCTTGAGGATGGTAAGATGTGGTTTGGGACTTCTTACCTGCCAGAGCTATCATAAATTTGTAGGGCACCCAGTTAGAAAAATTGTGTGATTTTCTCCACCACCATTCAACAGCATATGGGTTAGGAACAAAGGTTGTGAATGGTGAGAAAGATCTAAGGCTATGTCTTGGAAAGCATAATTGGTGACATAAGGGGGCTAGGGATCAAAAGAAGGAGAATGTATTGCTTCACCAAGGGGTCAAAATAGGGAAAAGAGGAGACAGAAGCTAGTGCAGAGGAGATGACCTGGGAGAGAATTGAGGGGTCAAGAACTGGAGGTCTTGGTGAAGACAGAAAGTAGGTTTTTGGTCAGGAAAGGCAATGGGAGAGGTAAAAGATATTGATCTTTTAAACTGGTTGGATTAGGGGATTTCAGAATTCTTGAACACAGAGGTGGTATATTTGTGGGTAATGGCAAGGTCAAGGGTATGACCATCTTTGTGTGTGGCTGAGGTGGAGTGGAGGAAAATCTCATAGGACAAGTAGGTTGAGAAACTGAGTGGTTAAGATGTTTGAGAGAGAATCAACATGTATGTTGAGTAGGAGAGCAGGAGTTGGGGAGGAGAGAAAGATTGTGAGCCATGTATCAAATTTATTGAAGAAGGAAGAGAAGTGACCTGGGGCAGGGGGAGGGGTTCCTATAGACAACAGCTGCCAGGACTTTTATTGAGTAGTAGATATGACTAGCATGTGGAAGTAGCGATGGGGAGCAAGGACTGGTGCAATTCCCCTGCCTTGACCAGGGAGCTGAAGAGAATGACTGGGCTGGCAGCAGAAGATGGAAGATGTCTTGTGCTAATGCAGGTGAAGTCGTTGCTTTGGGATAGATGGAAAATGCCCGGCCTGGCCCCTTGCTGTCTTCCCTCTGGGGACCAGCTGCATTCAGCAGGAGATGGAAAGCACAAAGCATCACATGGTCCGAGAAGGTTTGACTCCCGACTCCTCTTATCACCTGAGGAGGCTGGGGAAGAGGCACTAGCAGGAAAAGGTTGACTCCCAGCACAAGGAGAGGTCCTTCAGGACAGGATACTAGATCGTAGTACAGATACTGGATTCCTGCCTGCAGTTTGCAGTATCCTGATGGTATTTTGAATAGATTGGAGCCGAAATCTGTAATGACAATTCTAGGGTGGTGGGTCTGGACATACCAAAACTTCAGCGTTTACCTTCCTGTTGGCACTATTTCTTTACAAAGCCTCGAACTTACTCTAATCTTATATCTTAGTTCACCAAGTTCCAGTCTTAGTCTATTAGTGTGTATGTTCAGTCTCACTCTAAAAGCCAGGCCTGTTACACCTAGAGGATTATCACAAGGGGTTTGTGGTTTTTCTTCTCTGCTGCTCCAACCAGCTGTGTTCCCTCCCTTTGTTAGGGGCCTGTTACTCCTCCCCAGTTCCATTTAACCACTCAACACTGAGCAGCTTTTACAAAGGTATATTTACTTCAAAGATGTAGTAAAAAGAAAGTACGGGTATTTTCCCTCAATATCTCAAGGACATTCTCTCCCCTATATCACCTCAGTCTCCGAAGCAGTTCCCACATACTATAGGTCCCACCAAGTTCACCTCCAAAGGCAGCATCTCTGCCAGTTGAGTCCCTGTCTCACCTACTTCTGGGATGGGTTCCCACAGCTCACTCCTCAAGGTGACTTCTTACTCCCTAGGACAAGGATGCTGCACTGACTCTGGAACTCAGACTCTGGAATGCTTGGGATGTCAGGGCATCCTCTTGACCCTTCAAACTCGCAAAGTCATAGCTTCCAAAACTTTTTAACTGAAAGAAAGAAAAATAATCACAGAGGCTAAGGACAAAATCATATGACTTTAGAGGCGGGGTGGGCTCATGGCCTCCTCTCTTATTGCACTGGATAGAGTGAGAGAAGGAGTCACTGTATGAGGAAAATGAAATGTGGCTCAAGCTGACAGGCCTCATCAGCCAACCAAAGAGACTCCTCTTCAACATGTGGTTACATGAATGGAACAAGTACAGAATGTTTACTCGTGTTTCACAGTCTTTCCAAGTCACTTTCCTTAAATATCATCATGATATAGGTTATATGTGCATTCATGCAAAACATATTTCCCTATTAGTCATATTGTAAAATAAGACACAGATCCAAAGGAAAAAAAACACATAAAAAAGTGAAAGTAGTATGCTTCAATCTACATTCATATTCTATCAGTTTTTTCTGGAAGTGGCTAGCATCAGTTCAGGTAAGTCTTCCCAAGAATTTCTGAAATCAGTCTGCTAATAATTTCTTATTGAATAATAGTATTCTATTACAATAATATACCATAATTTGTTCAATCATTCCCCATTTGATGGGCATCCCCCTCAACTTCCAATTCTTTGCCACCACAAAAAGAGCTGTCGTGAATATTTTCATATAAATAGGTCCTTTTCTGTTTTTTTTTTTCCCTTTTCTCTTTTTAAAAAAATCTCTTTGGGAAATAGAGTTAGTAGTGGTATTGCTGGATCAAAGGGTATGTATGCACAGTTTTATAGCCCTTTGAGCATAGCTCCAAATTGCTCACCAGAATGGCTGGATCAGTTCACAACTCTACCAACAATGTATTAGTGTTCCAATTTTCCCATATTCCCTCCAATATTTGTCCATTTTCCTTTTCTGTAAATTAGTCTATCTGCTAGGTGTAATACAATGTCAGAATTGTTTTAATATGCATTGCTCTAATCAATAGTAATGACAACATTTTTTTTCATATGATCATGGATAGCTTTGATTTCATCTGAAAACCGCTTGTTCATATCCTTTGACCATTTCTCAATTGGGTAATGAATGACTTGCACTCTTATAAATTTGATTCAGTTCTCTGTATATTTGAGAAATGAAGTCTTTATCAGAGGTGCTTACTATAAAAATTGTTTCCCAGATTTCTGCTTTCCTTCTAAGCTTGGCTACATTGGTTTTGTTTGTGCAAAAATCTTTTAATTCAATATAATCAAAAGTATCCATTTTATATCTACTAATGCTCTTTATCTCTTGGTCATAAATTCTTCCCTTCTCCATAGATCTGACACGTAAATTATTCCTTGCTATCTTAATTTGCTTATGACATCAACCTTTATGTTTAAGTCATGTTCCCATTTTGACCTTATCTTGTGGTATATACACTCACACCTTTTCCTAATGCTGTAAGCCTCAGACTCCACAGCAATGAAGTAGTGTTCTCAGAAGTTAATCTAGCCTACACATAATTCTCTTCTTAGCAGCTGTAACAGAAAGTGACTCTGCTTTGGTTGTCTCTTGATGGTAACAACCTCTTATAATTCCTTTGTCTCTTCCAAGGAGAAGAGTTTTTCCTACAATTCAACCTCTTACCAGATTTTCTGTGATTTCTTACCGAAGAATAAGCATCTGAGGTATGGTTTCCTTGCTTTTGTGACCCATATGTGGAGAATGTTCCTGAGCCATTTGAGAATGAGTCTTCTGAGGCAGGGCAGCTAGGTGTCCCAGTGGATAGAGTGCAGGGCCAGGAGTCAGGAAGACCTGAGTTCAGATCTGATCTAGTACATTTACTAGTTTTGTGACCCTAGGTAAGTAGTCACTTAACCCTGTTTGCCTCAGTTTCCTCATCTGTAAAATGAGAAGGAAATGGCAAACCACTCCAGTATTTTTGCCAAGAAAACTCCAAACAGCCTCCCAAAGAGTCAGATTACTACTGAACAACAACTTCCTAAGGTAAGTTTTCCTTGCAAACTTTGCTCTTGTGCTCCATTTTTTATCCTGTTTCTACCAGCTTGTTGAAATGTGGTAGAGGTTGCCAGAGATCAAGGCTCACTAGATGCCCCTTTATTTCTGGCAGCTGCAAACTAGCTCCAATCTAGTCTCATTCATTCCTTCAAGCTTTTCTTTGCTGGATTAATGCACCATATTATTGCTACATTATTCTACCAATACTAAATTGTATCTCTTGCAAACAGGCTTGTTCTATGATTTCAGACTGGGTAGTCTCTAGGATCTGCACAACTCCAAAAACTAATCCTCTAAGGCCAGGATCGGCAAAATACTGGGCCTGAGCCAAATCCAGCTGCCCTTTGGTTTTGTTTAGCTTGTGAGTTAAGAATGGTTTTTAAGTTTTAAAATAAAGTTGTATTGTATTCTACAGTGTAAAGGGGGCTATACAAAGAGGCAGAGGCATGGATTTGGCCCTCTGTAGTAGTTGGTGGAGGACTCCTGGGGCATTCTACAGATCAATTCTTCTAACTCAGATACAAGCCAGTTTTTGTAGTGATTCTGTAACCTGGTTAACCCAAACTTCTCTTGTTTGTTCCCCAGGGAACCATCTTTTTCATAGAAGATTCCTAACTTAGACCTAAGATGCATCTCTGTAATAAGACCTTTAAAAGGGTTTTCTTGGGGGCGGCTAGGTGGCACAGTGAATAGAGCACTGGCCTTGGAGTCAGGATGACCTGAGTTCAAATCTGGCCTCAGACACTTAACACAAAAACTAGCCGTGTGACCTTGGGCAAGTCATTTAACCCCAATTGCCCTCCCACCAAAAAAAAGTAAAAAAAAAAGGGGGGGGGCTTCTTTCTGTCATATGGGAATCTACCTTCTAGTTCCTCCATGGGAAGGCTTTCCTCTTGCTGTCACAGCAGATCTGTCTTCAGTTCACCCCCCAAGAAAGGTTTTTTTTCCTGAAGTAGGAACCCCAGTTTCAGTCCAGTCCAGGGGTAAGTTTTTTTTCTGACTTGAGTAGTCCTCTCAAACTGTACTGTCAAGCCTTCTTTGCGTATTATGTCCTTTACAATCCTGACCAATTCCTCCTCAGGAGTGGATATGTGTGGAAATAAGTCCTCCAAAGCTGTCTCTTCTCAATATATCTAGTATTTTTGAACAATCAAGTGCATAGAATAATAACCGAGTGGTCTTCCCCATCTTGACTTTGTTATTAATTCCTTTTCAATTGCCAACTTGTTTAATTTTATTTTTGAAATAAAATCTTTATTGATAGCCTGTTTTTTAAAACATCACCTAAATTTCCCACTGTATCCTTCCCCCTACCTATACCCAAAGAACTATGGCTTACAATAAAGAATTTTAACTGTATATTATTTTTCCAATTACATGTAAAGACTTTTTTAAAAATTTTGAGTTCTAAATTTTCTCCCTCCCTTCCTCACTATCTCTTCCCTAAGACAGTAAGCAATTTGATATAGATTATGTATGTGCAATCATGTAAAACATATTATCTATATTAGCCATGTTGTAAAAGAAGAAACAAGCTAAAAGAAAAAAAAAACAAAAAGAAAGTTAAAATAGTATGCTTCTATCTGCATTCAGATTCCATCAATTCTTTCTCTGGATGTAAGTAACATTTTCCATCATGAATCTTTCGGAATTGTCTTAGATCATTGTATTGCTGAGAAGACCTAAGTTGTTATAGCTAAGAATCACACAGAGTTGCTGTTACTATGTACAATGTTCTCCTGGTTCTGTTCATTTTCCTTTGCATCAGTTCATGTAAGTTTCCAGGTATTTCTGAAATCTACCTGTTTGTCATTTCTTATAGGACAGTAGTATGCTATTATATTCATATAACATAACTCATCCAGTCATTCCCCATTTGATGGAAACCTCAATTTTCAATTCTTTGCCACCACAAAAAGCTGCAATGAATATTTTTGTACAAATAGGTCCTTTTCCCTTTTTAAAAAATCTCTTTGGGATACAGAGCTAGTACTGGTATTACACTATCAAAGGGTATGTATGCACAGTTTTATAGCCCTTTGGGCATAGTTCCAAATTGCTTACCAAAATGGTTGGATCAGTTGGCAACTCTACCCACAATGCATTATTATACCAATTTTCCCATATCCCTTCCAATATTTGTCATTTTCCTTTTCTGTCATATTAGTCAGTATGATAGGTGTGAGGTGGTATCTCAGAGTTGTTTTAATTTGCATTTCTCTAATCAATAGTGATCTAGAGCATTTCTTTTTTTTTTTTTTTGCTTTTTGCAGGGCGATTGGGGTTAAGTGACTTGCCCAAAGTCACATGGCTAGTAAGTGTGTCAAGTGTCTGAGGTCAAATTTGAACTCAGGTCCTCCTGACTCCAGGACTGGTGCTCTATTCACTGCTCCACCTAGCTGCCCTAAGAGCATTTCTTCATATGACTATAGATAGCTTTGATTTCTTCATCTGAAAACTGCTTTTTCATATCCTTCGACCATTTATCAATTGGGGAATGGCTTGTTATAATGAAAAAATTTATTTTTTTAATCAAATGCTTTATTAACTTCTAGTTTACATCATTCATTTCCAAAAAAAATATGGAATGCTTCATGAATTTGCATGTCATCCTTGCACAGGGGCCATGCTAATCTTCTCTGTATCATTCCAATTTTAGTATATGTACTGCTGAGCACAATAATAAAGAATTTTAAAAGAGGAAGAAAAAATACAGCAAAATTAATGAGATCCAAAATATATTTGTGATGTTATATTCAATGTTCAAAAAAGAGGGGGGGTAATATCTTCTCATTTCTTCTTGGGGCCAGGTTTGGTCATAATAATTCTACCACATTCAATTTCAATTGTTTTGTTGTTCAAATGTTTTAGTCATTATTAATATTGTTTTTTTGGTTTTACTTTCTTCACTTTGCATCTGTTCAATCTTTCCATGCTTCTCTATATTAATTATTTCTGCCTTGCTGTTGTTCAGTCCTCAGTTGTTTTGGAGTCTTTGTGGTTCCATTTGGGATTTTCTCATCAAAGAAACTAAAGTGGTTCACCATTTCCTTCTGCAGCTCTTTTTACAGGTGAGGAAACTGAGTCAAAGAGGGTTAAGTGACTTGTCCAGCTTGTGTCTGGGGCTGCACGTGAACTCATGAAGATAAGTCTTCATCCTCTATCCTGTTTCACTGCATTCATGTTACACTGTTTGTTTAGCTACTCTCCAGTTGATGCACAGGTAGGTGGAGATTGGATAAAGGGCTTAACCTGGAGTAAAGAAGTCCTAGGTTCATATCTGACCTCAGAATTTGGCTGGCTCTGTGATACTGGGCAAGTCATTTAACTTCTGTCTGCTTCAGTTTCCATCTGTAAAATGGGGATAATAATAGCACTTACTTCCCAAGGTTGTTATGAGGACAAAATGAAATATTATTCGTAAAACTTTTGCAGACGTTAAACATTCTCATCTACTTTGTCTCCCTTTCTTTGCTACTATAAGAAGTTCTATAAATACTTTGGGGAATATGAGGGCTTTCTTTTTGTCACTGACCTCCCTGTGGAATCTTTCACCTTTTAAAAAATTGCTCTTATTTTTATTCATTGGGATTCCTTCCTAAGATCAGGAGCCCCTTGTGAATTTCCATCTCAGAAACATCATAATTTTTCAAGCAAGTTGTACTCTATGTAATAGATCTAACCATGTTAGTATTCAACAATCAAAAAAAGTTTATACCAAACATTTTAAATTATACCACAGAGATACAATAGAGCAACGTTCTAAGCAAGTGATTCCTAGCAGATAACCAGTAAACAAATATGCAAAATAGTAGCAATGTGACAATAACAACACTTAAGTCATAAACCACCAATTGATAACTAGGCAACATTGTTGTCTGCTGACCAGGGCTCTGAATTCTTTTCTCTTATCTGGGATAGTCTTTGCCTCTCTCTTCTCTGTTCTGCCTTCTCTTCTGCTTCCCTTGCTTCCTCTGTCTTTTACCCACCACCTCCTTTACCAAAGATTGGTGGATAGTTGGTTCAGGAGCGTCAGTCAGTCCACTCTGACCAGCACTTTGAAACACCTGCTGCAAAGTTTCTTGAATCACTTCCTTATGGGAAACAGGCAAAGGCAGATTACCTGTAGAAATTCTCAGAGCTGATGGAGAATACCTTTTTATATTAAGATGTCACTGTTTTGGTACTCTTTCCTAGGAAAAGGGGATTGAGTTCAGACAGAAAGGAGCAAAAATGAAACTCCAAGTGAAATCCACAGAGTTCATAATTACCACTATCCAGATTTCCTCTCTGATGAACTAACTTGCTGTCCAGGCTTCAAAGGTTCCTGGGGGACACTGGAAGGATCCAGGGAGGGGCAGTGGTAGCCTTGGGTGCAATTGAGGGAAGGGGGGCATTGAATAAAAACAAGGGGGCAGTGGAAGCATGAGGAAAGAAGAGAATTTAAGAAAAATTTGAAAAACCTTTGGTACATGTTTCATCTGTTGTGTAATGGAGTTAAAGTTGTAGTGATTACATTATGTTCCAAATAAACACACAAAATACAAGCTATAACCAATTAGTGGTCACGTTTTTTTTTTCAAATTAAAAAATTTTTATTTGCCATTTCAGTGAGCAAAAAGCTTGATTACAAAGCAAGACGGTATTATCAACCTACGTCAGTTATGCCCCTAGTTACCTCATAAAAGATATAACGGAGGTCCTACACCCTTTGTATACATAGGATAGACCTTTTCTGATGTGGTTTGGTCCTCACTTTTCATCTTAAAAGTAGACTAATAAATTTTATGCCTAGGAAACATCTGACAAGAGAGCAACATATCGCTACATTATTTTTTTTTCAAAGCAATTGGGGTTAAGTAACTTGCTCAAGGTTACACAGCCAGGTGTTTCTGGGTGGGTGCTAAGTGTCTGAGCCTGGATTCAATCCCCAGATCATTCCAAAACTGGAGCCGGTGCTCTTACTCGCTGTGCTACCTGGCCGCCCCCCCCACATTAATTATTTTAAAAAATTGTTTGCGTGATGCTAATTAACAATCAGGATGCTATTATTCATTAATGAAATCAATTAACAACCATTTATTAAGTGCCTACTATGTGCCAGGCATCCTATAATTTTTTTTCTTGAGATTAGTTTTTCCAGTTTACTTGCAGGGACATGTTTTTTGCTTGGTGGAATTACAGTAATCTTGATAAAAATTCTAGTCAGTACTTAAAGTCTTATGTACAAGTGGGGAAAAAAAATCTTGAGATTTTTATTTAGAATATTCAGAAGAGCCTCTGCAATAATGAAAATTACATTTTAGCAGTGGTGATACATACTTTCTCTCACCTTTAAGGTTCATAAATTTAGCACTTAAATATTTCCTCAAGGCAGAAGAGGAAAAGAGTACAAGACTGGGAATTATAAGACCAGAATTCAAGTTTTGGCAAACTACTTTGCTAGTTTGAGCCTCAGCTTTCACATCTAGAAAATGGGGATACTAATACTACCTACACTACCCATCTATCCCACATAGTTGTGGAGAAAATGCTCTAGAATAAAGTCCTTATAGAAATGGTAATTATCATTATTATTGCTTGTGCTATCTACCAAATAAGGTTGCTCTCAGTAAAGCATTTTGAAAGCTGTAAAGCACTATTTACATGTGAGCTATAATTAAAATAACAATTATTACTGTGATCATTGTTGGGAAGTCCAGCATACATATAGCAGGAATATGCTCATGTTTATAGTAAGATTGTTTATATACTTGTTTATAGTAAGATACGATATGGTTAAGTATGTTTAAGTATTTGTTTATAGTAAGATACGATATGGTTATATAATGCAATATTTCATCATCAAAATTTCAATGCAGGGAAAATCCCACAAATTTACAATAAATTATTAAATTTAAGATGTGTCATTTTAAAAAAGTTATGTTTGAAATGACACAAATTTTTAAAAAAAACTGTTAAAGGTTAAAGAAAGTAGATTTCCAGGGGGGCACTGAGTAACTCTTTTTTAAAGGGGGAGGTAGGCCAAATAAGTTTGGGAACCTCTCATTTAGATCTAAGGAAATATAAGATCCAAGGAAACACAAGCACATGATACCAGCCTGTAACTATTTCTCCCAGTGGATCTGCATCTAAGGCTTAGTAGAACAAAGGCTGAGATAAGTGGGAAGGAGCTCAAGTACACCAATATTAAGCTTCTACAATTTCTCTTCAAGTCTTCTCTGACGGTTCACTCTCACATTCTCACACATACACTTGCCTCCTATCAGACAAATAATGGGGCAATTTGACAATGGTTCACCAGCACTGATGGTAGCAGAGACTTTAATAGTTAAAGCACTTATTTGTTTTTAATTTTCTTTTTTACTGTGAACTTAAACATCAACAAATGTAAATATTTCAATATACAAACAAGAGTGGAAAAAGAGGACTTTTTGTGAAATGATGAACTTTTATTATGTACAGTTTTCGCTTGTTTTGTTTTTTAAGTCCATCACTTCTGGATGGTGTATAGTCAGTGGACAAATTACTTTGGAAAATGGCCTCTTGGCTGCTGGGTCTGAATGGATCCATCCATGATGGGCTGGGTGTTAAAAGTTGCTGTTCAGGGCCTCATTGCTGGGCTGAGTTTTGAAAGTTGTTCTTTAGGGTCTCACTGGAGCTTTCACTGTTTTTACTCTGACCTTTCAAATCTCACAAGCTTGAGTGGCTAGTCCATTTCATCCCTGATTCTCCTTTACTTAAAAACAGGAAAAAAACAGATACAACACTCAGAAGCAAGGGTAGATAGCCTGGATGGGGAGATTAAGGTCTGAGGCCTCTTTCTTCAACTAGAAGCATACCCCCACTTCTGCATCTTTGACCCAGTAGCCTTCTGCCTCTATCCCATGGTCTCTCCCTCGGATCAGTAAATTCCTTTCTTTTAAAAAAAATTTTTTTTTTTGTAAATTCCTTTCTGAACCTCCATTTGAGGAAGCCCCAGGCCACCTCTCCATCTCTGCCCTGCATCCTTCTTCTCATGTTGGAACCCCTACAGGGGTTCTTCCTCCAAATGACAAGTTCCACTTCAGATCTCCATTTGAACAAGCCCCCATGCCAGCCATCATGTTCTCTTCAGACCCGGACCAGTCCATGAAAGCCCAGAACACCTCTTCACCTTCCCCTCCCCCATCCCCCAGGAGTAACCTCCCTCTTCTCCACCTTCTTAAACTCCCCTTTTCAGCTCACTTTTATGTATTGTTTTCCTTCTTTAGAAAGTAAGCAGGGACTGCCTTTCTTTTTGTTCGCATTCGTATTCCTAGAGTTCAGCCCAAAGCCCGGCACACAGTAAAAGCTCAATAAATGCTCCCTCTATCTATCCTGTTATCTTACCTGAATATGTTCAAGAAACAAAGGAAAATGAGAGAGGCTCTTTGACTGGTTAGTGTCTTTTATTTTAGGTCCTTTTGAAAGCATGTTTGAGGGCAGTGGCCAATCAAAAATAGGTTTCTTCAATATATTGTTCACAGACCAAAACAAGAGAATAACTACTTGCACATATTCTGAAGCCCATTCAGGGCCTGCATCAGCCAAGCATTTTGTGCATGCTCCTAAGAATTGGGTTTGGCCAGTCCTCCTTTACTCTTCCCTTGTGTAAAAAAAGTTTGCCATCTTGGGCAAATTGATTGGGCTTTGTTTTGAAAATATTCTCTATGTCCCCAGTACTGAAAGTGATTTTGACTTGGTGACCCATTGTTCCTCTAGACCTGCCTGTCAGTTAGGGTCAGGGGAAGGCATCACCCAATCACCTGAAATTTGTCATATACTCAAGTCACCCCCAACCTGTCAATACCTGGAAACTGTCACGATCACAAGGCAACATTAGGGAGGAACCAAGATGCAAGGGCCCAACTGCTTTTGCTGCTGCTATAGACTTATCTGAATTGTCTTTATCTCATTATGAAAGTTACCATTAAAATCTACCTTGACCTTAATACCTTAATAAACTGCTTTTAATTCTCTTTGTGGGCAGGTAGGTGATACAGAGGATAGGGGCCAGGCATGGAGTCAGGAATACTGATCTTCAAGTTCAAATCTAGTCTCACAGACATACTAGATGTGTGACCCTCATCTATAAAATGAGCTGGAGAAGGAAATGGCAAACCACTCCATTATTTTTGGATGAGAAAACCCCAAATGGAGTCACAAAGAGCTGAATAGGAATGAAAACGACTGAACTTTTTATCCTGAGTTTTGTCTCATTAATCAGGGTAAAAGCCTAAACAAAGTTCTCTGAGGTCCTGGGGAGGTGTAATTTTTTTTTCTTGAATTATTCTCCACTGCCATACAGGAAAGAGTTTCAAAATAGTCAAGATGATATAAAGCTTATACAGTCCCACATGTACAGGTGAAAGTCATAATTGTTCCCATATATGGAATAATACAAATTTCACAGTTTATCAAATATCACTTCTTGCTTTTTTACAAGGCACTATCTTAGTGCTTGAAATCACCTTTCCCAAACCAAAAGTAATAAAGAAAAAGACAGAGAAAATCAGTTCCTATCTTAGAAGGAAACCTGGTCCTAACAGAGTTTTCCAGACTGAGTGGACTTCTCCCCAAATGGATTTAGGACCTGCGGTCAGCTAACAGCAACCCCCATACTCTTAGGTGAGAAACCAAAACATTACTTTTGAAACTGATCTTGGGTAGGAGACTGAGGAGAGACTGAAACTTTTCATCTTCCTTCTGCTTTGGACACAAACTAATAGAGTAGGTTCACCTTGGTAAAATCCCACTGTCTTCTTGCAACAACACAGGACACTTTACTCCAGGGATTTATGAAACACATAAGGAATCCAAAAGGAAATCTGGGCAAAATCTCTAGGTGTCCACTTTCTACAGAGGAGGGTACACTAAAATTATCCAATGGGTCATTGCCACTGAAAGGGCAATCCAAATGAAATCCCAAACTAGTCTTTCTCCTCACCCTGGCAGTGTCTGCAAAAACATACCAGCTAAATCAGGAGATGACTTCTTTCCTGAGCGCAGGTGATTGAATGGTGATCCAGATAGACATTCTCAGCTTTAGAAGCATCCTTGTGAGTCCAAGAGAAAATTCTACTACTAGGTCTCTTAGAACTGAATGGCAGTAGGAGTTTTCACATGAGAGATGATAGATAGTGGCCAAAGGGGTGGTTTGATTTGCATGGCACAAACTGCTTGCTGTCTCTCCCTCAGAGGGGCTATTATTCCTATCAAGCTGGCTTGCATGCCCTGTTGGTAGCAGATGGTTGGCAATTGGTAGGAATGGCTGACATCTTCCCTATAGTAGTTGTGTCCCCATGAATGACAACTGAGAGGGTCAGGCTGGAATCAATCTACTTCCCCTATATTATGTGACTTCCATGCTAGAAGTCATATAGTAGAAAAAGTGCTGAACAAAGTCCCAGGACCTACTCCCGTATTTTACTACCTAGTCGGCCTTGGGTAAATCAGTTAACTTCTCTGGGTCTCCTTTTTCTCATCTGTAAAATGAAGGGGTTGGACAAGATGACCAAGAGGGTACCTCTCAGCTCTAAACTATTATATCTTATCTTTCATTCTTTTTTTTTTTTTTTTGCTTTTTGAAGGGCAATTGGGGTTGAGTGACTTGCCCACGGTCACACGGCTAGTTTTTGTGTTAAGTGTCTGAGGTCACATTTGAACTCAGGTCCTCCTGACTCCAGGGCCAGTGCTCTATTCATTGCACCACCTAGCCACCCCGTTATCCTTCATTCTTAACGTATGACTGGTTTTCCTTCTTTTTTAATCAAAGTATTGTAATACCTACCTCACATGATTGCTGTGAGGATCAAATAACATAATGCATATAAAAAGCATTTTAATAACCATGAAGAACTCTATAAATGTCAGATATTTATAATTATGCACCCTATTTTATAGAAATAGAGTGTGGTATGATTTTATAAGGATTTATAGGATATAAGTTAGGCAAGTCAATGAATTTATTTAGGCCTCAGTTTTCTCAACTGTAAAAGGAGAGGGTTGGCCTAAATGGTCTCCAAGACCCTTTCTAACTTTGAATCTGTGATTCTACTTTGTATGTATTTAGTACAGTGCCTGACACATAGTAGGTGCTAATTAAATACTAGTTGACTAACTACAGTTTTCCCTTATTCTATAGCATGTTTCATGATGATAATATTGCACACTTGTGTAGCAATTTGACTCTTACAAACATGAAAAACTTTTTCTTAGTTGACCCCAAATTAAAAAAAAACTAAGTAAAAATCAATTTCATTAAGGTATTAAAACGTTGTTTTGTTTTTGTGGGGTTTTTTGCTTTTTGGAGGGGGGAAGGCAGGGCAGTTGGGGTTAAGTGACTTGCCCAAGGTCACACGGCTAGCGTTAAGTGTCTGAAGTGGGATTTGAACTTAGGTCCTCCTGACTCCAGGGCTGGTGCTCTATTCACTACACCACCTAGCGGCCCCCTAAAATGTTTTTTTTTTTTCCTTTCCCTACTGGAGCACTTTAATTCTGAATAATACGGACAGACAAGTGGAGGCTTGGGGGGGTCTAGGAAGGCTTAGGACTTGTGTTTGTATTCAAGTTTGTTTTCAGAAGTAAACAACTGAGTAGAGAGGATTCACAAAATATTCTTAGGCCAGCACATTCAGCAGCAAAGATCATCAATGAATATTAGAAAAACATTAAAAATGGCTGAAATTAACCCTTTAACACAGAATCAGGGAGCTCCACGGGTCTGACTAGTCAGTCAAGCCCCAATGGCCAGGAAGCATGGGAGATGGTCTTCAACTAATCCAAGATTACAGACATATCAGATTTTGGGTACCCAGACCAAATCCTGGGTCTGTAAAAGGCAATGTGGCTTTGGAATGAGCTTGTCCTTCTTCTCATGGTCTGCATCCTGATTGGGGAGAACTGTCTATCAGAAAGCAGGGCAGCAGTCTCCATCTAAAGCTGTAAGGCCAAGAGCTCTGAAGGAACCTGAGTGAAAGGGTAAAAAGTCTTTCACTTGTACTTCCTGGTAGGAAATTCCCTTCAGCCCTTACCCTCACTGCCAAAATTGCACACCTGATGGATGACCCGAAGTTGCTGCTCAATGGTGGCAGTGATATTTACATCATCGGGAATGTGGACATAGCAGACATTTCAACCAGTCACAAAGAGGTCATCGAGTTGGACCTGCTGGCCCTGCCGGTCTGTGTAGGTGACCTCAGCCAGGCGGATATTCACAAAAGCATCCACATTGTCCACTCTGCCAAGGGCTACAGTCTCATCCCGAAGGTCCACTGTGGTCACCAGGCCCTGGAGACCCTGCAGCAGGATGACCAGGCTATTCACAGCAATAGTCCGCTCTTTTACTGAGTGGCTGACCTCCATCTGACAGTGAAGATGTAGGGATGCTTCAACACTTCACACACGGGCCCCTTCACTTCTCTCTTTCTCTTTCTCTCTCTCCTAAGGCCAGGTAGGACTCCAGGAGCCATGGAGAAGCCCAGGGCAGCCTCACCAAACTTAGCCTCCAGGGCCATAGAAAGGCAGGGTCGATGGAAGGACATGACCTTGTGATTCCCCTAAAATGTTTTTAACTTAATAAAATGGTTTCATTTAGCTCTGAATCAAGCTAGCCAAATTTGTTTTCCAATATTCAAGTTCTATCCCCTCCAATGGAGGCTTTGCTGATGACTCAAGCACATAATTAACTTCTCTCATCATAATTCCTATGGGACTTATATTTCATAACACAAGTTTTAACACTATGTCATATATTTATCCTCTTATTCCTTAGTTGCTTAAGTCTTATCTCTACAATAAGAATGCAGGTTCTTTAAGGTCAGAGGCAGTCTTTTTCAATTGTATCTTTTGCAGTTCTGCATATATAAGGCCTAGTAAACTTGAAGTTACGAAACCTTGGGTTCAAATCCTACCTTGGATACTTGTTAACTATGTGACCATAGACAATATCTCTGTTCCTCAGTTTCCTTATCTATAAAATGAGGGGGTTGGACTTGGTGGCCTCCAAGATCCACACCAGATATTAAACTGTGACCCCAAGACTTTGAACTGGGAGATGACTAAGTTAATGCCAGGATCTTTGTGGATGGACTGCTGGGTTTGAATGTTACATGAACTGATCATCTAGCAGTTGGAAATTTCTGCCTAATTAAAAAACATCTGTCCTTGTATGAAATAAATTTGAGGAAACAACTTGAATTCAGTTGCAGTAAGAAGACATTGCATGTAATTTGAGGCATCTCCTGGTGAAAATAACCTCACCTTTCAATAGAACAGAGATGGCTAGAGACAATGAGGATGACACAGGGAAGCTAAATTAATTTTAAAAGCAAGTTAGAGAAATTAAGGATTGGAGCCCCTTTGAAAAAGAGATTAGAAGACCTCATTAAGATTCACCAGATTCTGAATAGCACAGAGGGTTGGGATACTACAAATCTATTTGACCCAGAGTCAAGAACAGGGAGAGATGTGACAATAAGATTAGTCAGAGCTAGACACTACAGGAATTCAGAAAGAAATTTTGGAACAGAGTAACCTAAATGTGGACTCAATGAGCCAGAGCAAGAGAATGGACTCTTGGATATAGTTTTAAGAAAGGAATTGAACAAGTTCTCTTTAGAAGGCAACAAAAGGTGGCAAGGATAGAAAGGGCTCCCTTAACCCCCTTTTTCATCCTTGTGTTCTGAATGCTGAGCTGGCTGAAATTTATAATCATCTCCTTTGTATTAGCATGTGGTGTTAAAACATTATTTGTTAGGCTGAAACTTCCATCCAGCTCAGTCCTTTTCCGATTTGAAGCTGGTTTAAGACAGTGCAGACAAGAGAGCAGCAGCCTCCCTCCTTAGAGATGGATCTCCCAAAGCACCAGGAGCCTTTCTTAGCTAGGGTCAGGAGGATTTCAAATCTGACATCATTAGTTTCATGGTAATAACATGACCAGTGCTAAAGGCAAAAACACTTGTCTACTCGAACTGGTCTCTGAGAACTGCTTTTACTACAGAGCTGTGGATACATGTGATGATTTTGACTTGTAATTCATGAAGTAGGAATGAATATTCTTATCTTGAAGAGTCCACAGAGGAAAGGCATAGACAAGCCATATTACTTTCGTCACGTTTCTGTTTCTAGTATGCACTTTAGGAAGGACATTTAGCTGAGGAAATGCTCCCTGGACTGACAATTAGAGGTACCACACGGCCAGCCAAGGAATTTCTAACCCTGATTCTTTTCTCAGAGTATACTTGTAGTCGTTTTTAGTCATCTCCCTGATACCACGCTTTAGGGAAAAAATTATTTATTAAAAGCATCTTTTGCCACGTTCTGAATAAACTGTCATCATCTCAGGCTTGATCTTGTGGACAGATGTGATGGGGGAGGGGAAGGAGTGTCCCAGCCTTTTGAGTATTCCTCATAGATCACTACGTAAGCCTTCTTATAGTAGAAGAGAGAGGGATTGATTGGTTTTCAGTGGCAGGCGAAGGGAATGGAGTGTTGGAACCATAGGCTCTGTGGCAAGTGGAAAATGAGTGGGAGATATTTCAAAACAGGGGGTCTGAAGATGGGCTAATACAGGGATTCTTAACCATGAGCATAGGTGAGTTCTTTGTCTGAATTATCTAATTTGATCTGAAGAACAACCCTGTGAGGAAGATGCTATTATTACCCCATATTACTGATAAAGAAACTGAAAACTAAGAAGGTTAAGGAACCTGCCTCCATGGTTACAGTTTAGTAAGTGTCAGAGGCAGCATTAAAACCCAGATTTCTCTGGACTCAAAGTCCAATTATCTTTCCTTTACTCTACTCATAGCACTCTGCAAAGTCATGTGGGAGATCTGAAAAAGAATAAGGCATCATAGATTCTACCCCTCCATGATATATAATATAATTCATTTGGGAGGATCAAATATATACATGTAAAAAGTTAAATGATTTGTAATGGTAATGGGAATTTGAAGATCTTCTCTGCTCCTTAATAAGCCTAAGGGAATTTGAAGACCTTCCCTGCTTTGAAAATATACTCTGCCCCCTAATAGGCTGAATGTAGTCACTTAGAATCTATGGTGGGAGGAATTTGATGCAGGTGGAGCAAAGCCCACAGGAAGCTGGGAGTCAGAGCAAGCTAGATGGTTGGGAGCAGAGGATGTTTCCAAGGGTAACAGATAAACTTGTGACTAAATATTGTTTTTGTGTTGGTTTGTGGGGAGGCTAAAGGATGGTGTGGCTCTCTGTGCTGTTATGGCTTGTCAACCTCTTTGCTGCTATGATGGAATCAGCTTACTGGTTTTGGGATTTGGTTTTCTGGTGTCTGAATGTTTTGTTTCTGTCTTCTAAATGGAGAGTCTGTTATATTTTGAGATTGAGCACCATGCAGGTATTATCACCATCGGTTCTGTAAATATTGCATTGGCACTACATGATTATGTACCAAATGAGGGCTATGAGAGTTTAGAGGAGAAATTGTTGTAGGATAGAGTGTTCAGGGAAGAAGAGCAAGTAGGATCTGAGCTAGGCTTTAAAGGATGTGTGTGCAAGATTTAGATATGCAAAAAGTAGAGGACAGGGCAAATAAAGGCACTGGTATCTGGTGGGTAAGTACTCATGAATGAGTAGACATGTCAATTATGACAAGAACAGAGAATTTATGGAAGAGGAAAAAAAATTGGAAAAACATGTTAGGGATGGACTATGGAATGTAGGCATTTCTGTTGTTGAAAGAAAAATAAAAAAGAATATTTAGTGTGGAACACTGATAAAATTTGAGAAGACAGGAGACAGATTATACTTCATTCTGAGAGAAAAATCCTTCATATAAATATATTGAGAGGATCTATTTGAAAAAAAGAGTACTAAAGGGGGTAAAGATGGATGCATGGCAATGTGGTCCATTGTTTAAGTGGATCAAATCAATCAATCAATCCTTATCCCACTTAGGCCTGATAGTTTTATAGACTAAATATGAATAAGACCTGGACATCTCTGACAGAAAGTCTGTTTCTAATTGATTGAAGTAATTGGCCATACCCTATCAGTATATATAATACCAGTGGACTAGTTTGGAATTGGAGGATTTGATCATCTAGAAGCTTAGTAGGAGAATACTTCAGCCAAGGAATTACTGGGGGGAAGGGAGGAAGTAGAGCACCTGGACTTCTTCTCTTCTCGACAATCTCTTGACCAAAGCAGGATTTTATGAACTCTGTGATCAGAGGATTTAAGACTTTACATGGTTGTCCTAATAACATCCTTGGGACATCAGTGTCTCGTGGAAGTTTCTAGATCAGAAGCTGAGGAAAGATTGGATGAGGAAAGATGGATTCAAGTCTAGAAGCAGCTCAGCAGAGAAACTACACCTTGCCTAAGAGCAGCATCTTAAGGATTCATGAAAAGGACTTTCAGAAGCTGTAAGTTATCTACTTTACCACATGTGCTTTCTAAGCTTGAGCCCACTTTCCCCTGGGGACATAGAATGTCATGTGCAGCTAGGTGGCACAGTTGATAGAGCACCAGGCTTGGAGTTAGGAAGACCTGAGTTCAAATATGTCCTTGGGCACCTATCAACTGTGTGACTCTGGGCAAGTCACTTAAAACTGATTGCTTTGGTTTCCTCATCTATATAATGAACTGGAGAAGGAAATGGCTTTACCAAGAAAACCCCAAATGGGGTCAGGAAGAATCAGTCACAACTGAACAACAAAAAAATGTACCATACAGTCTTAGAATTTTGTACCACAGTAAATACTTATTTTTAAAAGGTATAGTCTGGATGATGAATTGATTTCACTAATAATCATGGAGGAGGGGGAAGGAAGCACCCTGGTAGGGCCATGTGAGCTATAAACCCCTCAGGGCTACACTTAGATCCTTGAGGAGAGACAGATCCAGTTGTGGTTGGGAAACTGAGATTGAGAATTAGGGCTTGGAAAGTAGTTCTAGAGCTGCACTACAATTGTTTTTAGAGTTTTCAACAATAAATCATAAAATCAATTAACTGTTTGGGGGCTATTGAATGATTATATAAGGATTGTTTGGTTCACACCTAATAGAAAGGAGGGGACAAGATGACCAGCTCAGAAAACAGAGTCAGGAAAGGAAGCTAAGCACAGAGGGAGTCAGGGATGGAAGATACAGAAGATAATAAGGGGAGCTATTTACAGAGGACAGGACATAGACACTAATAGGAACTGAGCTTCAGGCAGTTGTTTTGCTGGGAGTTGTGCTGATTGGAACAGAGACATTACTGTGCTGGGAGCTGATGGTTTACAGAAAATCTGATAAAAGCAGATAAACTCTACAGTGGCTAATATAATCTGACTGAAGAAAGCAGGATCTTCTACTATTTGAAGAGCTATTTGGGCTTATTGCCCTCTAGAGCCATCTAGAGATTGAGAGAGGGGAAAACTTCTTAGGGATGCCAGTACTGCCTTTTATTGCCCTCTATTGCTTAAGGAAAAGGGAAGGAAAAGTTGCTTTACAACTGTTTTGAGATGTGTGTGTGTGTGTGTGTGTGTGTATGTGTGTATGTGTGTATGTATATATACTGTATATATGTTTTTAAATTAAAATTTATTTCCATATCTACATTTTCTTCCTTCTACTCCCTTAGCCCTATACCTACACACACACACACAAAACCTCCCATTACAAATACATAGTTAGACAAAACAAAATCCACTTGGCCATGTTAAAAAAAATATGTCTCAATCTGTACTCTGAGTCCATCACCTCTCTTTCAGGAAGTAGGTACCACATTTCATCTTGAATTGTACTTAATTTTATTTGGTCATTTTGTTTATCAGAGTTCCTAAGTTTTTTGTATTTCCTTTCTAGATCTTTATATATAAATTATTTTGCTTCTGCTCACTTCACTCCGCATAAGTTATCAATAAATAATCAATAAACATTTATTAAGTGCCAATTATGTGCCAGGCACTGTGCTAAAGTATTGGAGAAACAAATAAAAAAAAAGACAGACCTTGCCCTAGGTTTACAACGTAGTTGGGGAAGACAACACACAAAAGGAAGCTGAAAAGTGAGGTGGGAGAAAGAGGAGAAAGGTACTCAAAAAGGGGTTATGGTGGAGAAGTCAGTCAGAAAAGTCCCAAAGTAGTACAGCCAGAGGAGAAATGAAGAGAGTTCATGTGTGTTTTGATAGATTTCTCTGAAATCATCCATTTAATCATTTTTATAGAACAATAGTATTCCATCACATAAATATACCATAACATTCCTTAATCAACAAGTACCCCCCTCAGTTTTGAATTCTTTGCCACCATAAAGAAAAACTGCTAAAGATATGTGTGTGTGTGTGTATACATGTATGTATGTATGTATGGAGAGAGAGAGAGGTCATTTTATTCTTTCTTTGATTTCTTTGGGTATAGACCTATTAGTTGTTTTACTGGATCATTCACAGTATACACAGTACTGGTACACACAGTATAGTAAGTCTGGGGATGTATATAACTGATATAGTTTCCTAAAGAAGTGTAACACTTTCTTAGCATCCTTCCAAGGATGGTTGTGTGCCAAGACAAGCTGACACTGTCAGTAACCCAAGAGTAGCAGGAAAAGTAGCTTTGTCCAGCAGGACAGCTATGAGGGTCAGAGTGAGCAGGTAACTGAGGAGAAATTTTGCCCAGCAGGTGATAAATGGCACACACTGTTTTCTACAGAGACCATGTGCCTTAGGCACATGGATTTCACTACTCATCTTGCCTCCCGGCTTGATTTCTGTTCATGTGTACCCACTCTTTCCCACAGATATCTTATGTATTGGCAGAACTTGATCCAAGTTTGAGTGGATTGTTATATTTTGGTTATTTCTGATCTTGCCTTCTATTATAGGCAAATATTATAATTTGTACTTGCTTTTGCCCTCCTATTTGTAAATGTTTCATGTTTAAGTCAATTGTATCATTGTGACTGATTTTGTATAAATGGGAAGCATTTGGGTCACAGCTCAGTACCTACACTGGTGAATAATAGGAATATATCCCAGTATACCAGGGTTATCCCTAGTACTATTAGAGAAGTTAGTAGTAGTGTCTCTGGGGAATCACCTTGACCTGTTGAAGCAGATATGAACGTGGTAAGAAAGCCAGCCCCAAACCAGGGAGAGAAAGTACCTGGGGAAAAGTGAGCTCAGTGGCATGTCTGGGCTGTAGAGTTTAGATTTTATTTCCTTCTTCAGCCTAGCCCTTAAGTAATAATGTTAGCCAAATTAAAATACTTAATGGTTCCCAAACTCATCCTGCCCATTCCTACTATGCTATTCTTTTTAACTGGAATATTATTATACTTTTCATCTCTGCCTGTTGAAATCCTTCCAAGACTCATTATGAATGCCACCTCTTCCATGAAGCCTTTTGATCATTCAACATGAAATTAGCTTTTTCTTCTCTAAACTTCCCTAACATTTTGTATTTCTCAAGTCAGTTCCATTCATTTAGCTCAACAAATATAACATTATATCTGTACACATCTAATCCCCCCCCACAAAAAAACCCTAAATGTTCAATTCTTAGATGGACAGGGACAGAGCTTATTTATCTTTGTATCTCCCTCTATCTTAGCAGCATCTTGGATATAGCTAGCTCTCAATAAATGTTTGTTTAATTTAATAGTTGAATTTATCTTATCTATAATGGAGACCTATTGAAAGTATCTAAGTAGGAGAGTGATGTAAAAAAGCAGTCTTTACAAAAGCTCCATCTGAAAGCTTTTTAGGGACATAGTGGAGTAAGGGAAATTGGAGAAGATTATAGCAATACTTCACATATTATACGACTAGGGCCTGAATTAGTGCAGAAGCAGTGAAAATGTAAGGGAAGGGAAAGAACCTGATTTGGTTAGAGGGACTAGGGGAGAAAGGAAGGAGTCAGTTTGACACTGAATCTACTATTAAGAGATGTAGAAAATGTTTATAACAAGGGTTTTGTTTTTCTTTCATTCTCAGTTTGAGAGGTAGATTGAGGTAAGAAAGAGAGAAGGCAGATGTTTGCTGACATACACATATATGTGTATGTGTATGTATATATACATGTTGTTAACACATTGAGTTTGAGGTGGAAAATCTAAGTAACAAGTGGAGATGTTGCACTAGGGCTTAGGCTAGAGGTCAGAGCTGGAACATTCTTAAATAGGTGACAGCTGAAATCACAGGGGTAGATGATTCTCTAAGAAAGAGTTTGTGAATAGAGAAACAATCAACAAATATTTATTAAAAGTATTATGAGCTAGGCACTAGTAATATAAACATAAAAGTGAAATAGCCTCTGCCACTGAGAAACTCAAACTAATAGAATGAAGAAAAGAAAGAAGCTGATCAGTCTAAATTAATCATGTTAAGAAATTATACTTATTGGGGCAGCTAGGTGGTACAGTGAATAGAGCACCGGCTGTGGAGTCAGGAGGAGCTGAGTTCAAATTCAGCCTCAGACACTTAACACACACAAAAAAACTAGCTGTGTGACCTTGGGCAAATCACTTAACCCCAATTGCCCTACCTTCCCCCTCCAAAAAACCAAAACAAACAAACAAAAAAGAAACTATACTTATATTCCTTGTCAGTAATTCCTTCTCAAACACCATTACTATTAAATCATTATTTACTGGTAATTATTACATGCTCACTTTGATAAGATCACCAATTCACTGGGAATATTAGAATAAAGTTCTGGATACAGTGACTTTTAAGATCTGGTCTCTGCCCTCCAAGAATTTATAATCTAGCTGAGAATTTATAATCTAGTTAAGGAGATAAGACAAAAATTCATAGTTAAAGAGAACAAAGAGAAGTGTCCCAAAGCAATACCTGATTAATTGTCCAAAGAATTTTCAAATAATAATTGCTTTGGAAGTTCAGAGGAGGGAGAGATCACTTCAGGCTGTTTTGGTCTGAAAATGCTTTCTGTAGGAGCTAGTTGGGATTTGAACTGGGTTTTAAAGACCTAGATAGTAGAAGAAAAGGGATATAGGCATTCCAGGCAGACACAACAAAAAAAAAACTTGGGAGGTAGCAGTGAGTAAATTACCTTGGCTGAAACAGGATTTCAGTAAGGTTAGCAAAAGGGAAATGAGACTAGAAAAAACTGTGCTGGGAGATAGATTTTAGAAGTCCTTGAATACTAAGTTACAGAATCAAAACTTTTCAGCCTGCAGGCAATGGGGAGCTACTAAACAATAATGAAAATGGTAATTTAGGAATATTAATTTGACACTGCATCTTTAAAATAAGTTAAGTAGCGAATTTTAGAGCTGGGAGACACCTTAAGCAATCATCTTAAGCAATGTGTTCACCTAACAGATAAAGCAACTGAATCACAGAGAGGTTGTAATTTGTTCAAGGCTCCCCACGAAAATAGTGGTAGTCAGGCTCCAGGTCTCCAGACTCCTACAGTTTTTTTGCATTATATTAAATATCAGACTTGAATGATAGAACACAGAAAACTCAAGATGAATGGTTGACTAAGACATGTGACTTAGGATGTGAACTAACAGGACAGTTGGCACAGGTTCTCTCTCTTTCTTCCTCCTCACCCCTTTTCTCTTTTGGAGTTTGAGAAGACAGAATGATGTACAACATACAGCTGAATGGACTTGCATTTTGGTAGGATGGGATCCTGGGTCCATGGATAATTTCTTCTTTTTTTTTTTTTTAGCAATCAGGGTTAAGTAACTTGCTCAAGGTTACACGGCCAGTTATTTCTGGGTGTGGTGCTGAGTGTCTGAGCCCAGGATTCGATCTCCAGGTCGTCCAGGTCGTCCCAACACTGGAGCCCGTGCTCTCACTCGCTGAGCCACCTGGCCGCCCCGATAATTTCTTCTTGTCTGTTTGCAAAAGCACATGGCAAGTTGCAAGTGCTTGAACAAGTGGCCTGAGAAGGGAACTCCCGGATGCTGTTTGCCTTTTTATTTCTTTCTGAAAACATCAGAGACAAAAGACATGAGAATAGTTTCCCAACTGAAGAGATGGGAGCAGTAGTCAAACAGTATTTATTAAATGCCTACTATGTACGAGACACTGCGCTAGGCACTGAAATTACAAAGAATGGCAGAAAGTTTCTGCTCTGATGGAGCTCACAATATAATGGGAGAGACAACATGCATAATAAATAAAGCATACAAATATATAAACAATGTGCAAACAAAACACATACAGGATAAAGTGGGGCTAGTTTCTGAGGGAAGGAACTAAGATATAGGAGGCCTTCGAAGTGATTCTTGCAAAAGGCAGGACATTAGCAAAACTTGAAGACAGGGAAGCTAGGAAGCAGAGATGAAGAGGGACAGCTCAGAAATTTCCTACAGAAGCACACTACAGAAACTCTTGTGTGCGCATCTAGTCCAGGAAAGGAATGCCATTGTTTTAGTTGTCTCATAGGTAGCCCCAAGTTCAAGTGTTCCTAAATTCAAGAGTTCAAAGCATCCCAACAGAAACAGAAGGAATTTCCTGTTGGGGTATGCCCCTTAGAGAAAGAAGACTGCTTACTTTTAGAAAAAAGACAGCGAGTGACTTAAACCAGTTAAGTCTGATGGAAAAGGTTGTTACTTGTTTAACTCATCTCAAATATGTTACCTTGGGGAAAGCAGGGCAGAAGACAGAACCTAAACTGCAGATTGGTACTACAGGTTTTGAAGGACTGGGTATGAATCTGTGGGAAAAAGAGACTCACTCTAATGTCAGAAGATTGCCCTAAAAATAAACTCTTTTTGGAGGTGGCTGTGGAACTGATGGTTTATTTTAGTGTTTTATGTGTTTACCTGGTTATGGGCTTCTGATTCTTTTCTTTCTTATGGGTTGTTTTTTTTTTTGGTGGGATGAAATTAAAGCTTTCCTATACAATATATTATTTGGTGACCTTGAATACATTTTGCTTGTACAGTCTAGAAGGATGCTTTTTACCTCATTTGGGGAAACCAGATAAACTATATAATGACTATATCAGATTTTTTTGGAGCTTCAGAACAACTATAGATGCAGAAAATGAACTAAAGGAAGAAACTGACACTTTTGGTCAGGTTCCTAGTATAAAACCCAATCATGTTAGCTGGGAACCCTAATCCTACACCAAAGGAATGTAAGCTCCTTGGGAACAGACATTATATATATTTTTTAATTTGTTTTATTTTATCCTACTTTTACAAACATGTGGGAACATGTAACATTAGTTCAGTCTATAATATTCTTTCCAGAATGGTTTTCCTTATATTATTCTCCTAAAGATATTAATTAATACCTACAGAGAAGTTTGGAATATAGGAATCTTAGACTTTTTTTTAACAATCAAATTTCATTTTAATCAGTTAAGTAGCTAAACTAAAACTTTTTTTAATTTTTAGTTTACATCATTCATTTCCACAAGATTTTAAGTTACAAATTTCCTCCCTGTCTTTCCCCTACCCACCACCCCAAAACATCGATCCCACTGTATACCCCTTCCCCCAATCGGCTCTCTCCTATGAACAGGCATTATATTGTTCTTATCTTTGTAGTTCCTGACACTCTTATGCACCTAATAAATGTTTTTGTTGGATTTAATTCAGTCTAGAACAAGACTAATGAGACACCTTGGTAGAGGGGAAAGAACTCTGGATTTGAAGATCTCAATTTGAATCTTGGCTCTGCCTTTTACTAATTGTGTGATGTTAGGCAGGTCATTTTTACGGCTCTATGCTTCAATTTCTTCATCTGTAAAATTAGAAGGTTGGCTAGATGCTGTCTAAGGTCATTCCCAGATCCAAATCTGTGGTCCTGTGAATACTATTTAAGGCAGGGGTGTTTAACTTTTTTGTGCATCATAGTTCCCTTTTGCAGTCTGGTAAAGTCTATGGACCCTTTCTCGGGATAAATGTTTTTAAATGTATAAAATAAAATACTTAACATCACAAAGGAAACCAATTATATTGAAATATAGTTATGAAAAGAAAAAAAAAAGCTTACGGGCCCCAGGTAAAGAATCTTTAATTTGGGGAAAGTATTTGTCTTAAGGAGAATGGAACTGAACAGGGCTAGTTTAAGTAGGAATAAACTCCAAGGTTAGAAAGATATGGGGGTGGCTAGGTGGCACAGTGAATAGAGCACCGGCCTTGGAGTCAGGAGGACCTGAGTTCAAATCTGGATTCAGACACTTAACACTTACTAGCCATGTGACCTTGGGCAAGTCACTTAACCCCAATTGCCCTGCCTTCCCCCCTCCAAAAAGCTAAAAAAAAAAAAAAAAAGATATGGAGACAAGGAACTAGGCAGGGCATTATAATAGCTGGGCAAAATGCAGAAGAAAGAAAGGAAGAGGGAGTTAAATATAGCATGTATATATATACATGTGACAAAAAGATTGTTTTAGATGGAATTAACCTATATGTCTCTAAGGATTGTAGAACACAGACATGTGAAAAAGTAATTAAATCAAGTAGCTCTGTCTTCTTTATTTCAATATTCATTGAGAGAATCAGTACCAATGGATGTAAATGAGCTATAATTTTATATAAGAATTGTTGCACCTGATGAAAGCACCACAAGTATCACCTTGGTCAATTCGGCAGCTAGTGGTTCAGTGGACAGAGCTCTGGGCCTGAAGTCTGAAAGACCAGAGTCTAAATCTGACCTCAGGCATTTACTAGTTGTGTGACCCTCGGCAAGTCACTTAAGCTCTGTTTGCCTTGTGAAGGAAATGGCAAACTACTTCAGTATCTTTGCCAAGAAAACCCTTATGGATAGTTGGTCCATGGGGTCATGAAGGGACAAAACTAAATAACAACAATGGGCACTGCAGGCACCTTCTATTGTAATAGCTAAAGCTGCCTCTTCAAAAGAAACAGAGACCCATTTGCCAGGACATTGATATGGAGACTTTGGGATACCATGCACCTGCCACTTCATTGCCCAGTGCCCACCTTACCTAACTCCAGGAAGTGAGCCACCTAATAATTCTTGATAATTAAGTGTTAAAGTCAGTCATTAAAGGTCAACACTTGCTATCCAGGAAGTCTGATTACTGAGGAATCAGTAACTCTTATAACAAGCATATACATGATTTTTGGGGAGGAAGCTAAAATGAATGCCTTTGAAGAACACAGAGAAACACAAAGATCTATATGAACTGATTCATAGTGAAATAAGCAGAGCCATGAAAAACTATACATAATTACTGTAGCAACATAAAACAGAAAGAAAAACCATGAAAAAAATTAAATGATACAAAGTTATAAAAAACAAGCACGGCTGCAAAGAAGATATATCTATATCTATACATACTCTTACCCCACTCCTCAGCAGAGGTCCACAAGTGTGGTACATTGAACATATTTTCAGGCTTTTTCAGTGTACTGATCAGTTTTGCTGTTTTTTCTTTTAAAATATTATCATTTGGGTGGCTCTCTGGGAGGGGAAAAAGGAGGGGCATTGTGGAAAATTTTGGCAAGGTAAAAAAAAATACATCAATAAAAATTTATTTTTAAAAAAAAGGCCTTTTAAATAACTTCACATTACAGGTGAAGAAAGAGGCCCAGAGAAGATCAAGATGCAAGACTAGTTAAGACTGTAATCCATGTTCTCTGATTCTTGGAATCAAAATTCTAGTCACTGTATTATCATTATTTCATCATCATCTAAAATGTGTTGGCTTGATGAAAATGAAGTAGTATCCAGGTGAAAAAAAGTAACCCTTGTGGAAAGTTATGAAAGGAAAAAAGAGACTTAAAAGTAGAAAGAAAAGGAGAAGCCAGATAAAGAGTTTTAGGAGAGCATTTCAATTCAATTAGACAAACTTTTATTAAGTGCACACTATGTGCAAAGTACTCTGGTAAAGTCTGAGAATACAAACGCAATCTTCACCATACCCCACAAAAACAAAACAAAACAAACCTTGAATTCCTGCCCTCAAAGAGCTTATTTCTACTAAAATTATTTTTGAAGCATTTGAAGAAAGGCTCAAAACTTTGGTGCAGGTTTTCTGTAAAGAGGGGAAAAGGTTTAAAGATATTTTAAGTATTACCATGAGGTATCATTCCAATGAGGGAGAAATTTCTGGAACAAAATTCAACTATTTTTTAAGGAAGGAATCAAGTATTTTCCTAATTAAACATTTTATGCTTAATATTTAACAGTGCTTAATTTAAGCAGTTGGCCAGCTCAAACCATAATTTGCCCTTCTCTGTCAAAATATAAATATCTCCCTATAATGATAGATTTTTCATTCCTATCAACCTGATAAGAATATAAGCTTCTCAAAGCAGGGGTTGTCAAAGTGTACCTCCCTGATAGGGGCTGAGTTTGCTCAAGAATATGACTTAAGTTCGACGAATCTCCTTTTTGGAGATGTTATGGGTAAGAGTGGATCACTGTCTTGTTGGCATGGAGCCTCAGAATCTAGAATCCTGGACTTTATGATCTCTTTCCGTCCCATCCTGCCATAGTTAAAGTAAAACTCAGCTGTAAATATAACGGCCGGTCGTTGCAGTAAGCAAATAAATCTCTCAACACACATCTTTTAAAACTTCTGGTATTTCTAAGAGTTTCGCTAGTTGCAGAATTCTAACAGACTTTTAGAATTTGTTTTTGTCCATTTTATATCAACATAAGTTAATTACCTATCTGGTAAAAACTCAATTCAAAACCTTTTCCTTTCGTCTCCATCTGCGCTCTCTCATCCAAGTCTTCCAGATCTACACCCGCACCAAAGGATACTCCCTAAATTACAGCTTCCCCTTCCCCCAGTTTTTCTCAAACCTCATTGTGCACACTCCTTCAGGCTGCTTTCTCACAGTGAGGGGTGTTCAGGAGTAGCAGTGCTCTATTACTAGACTTCTCTGGGGCAGTCACATGTGTCCATTCCCTGGGTAGGGGGGGGGGTTCCCTCTTTCTGAAAGGCCGCTGATTGGTGCCTCCCCCCACCCTCCCCAGTGCACTCTGGCCTCCATCCTAACTTGGCTCCAAATTAGCCAGACTCACTAAGGGGCATGCCTTCTGGAGCCCAGCAACTGGTGGAACCAACAAAAGCTTGGAAGGGCAGAGAGAATGCTAGTGTTGGGTTACCGCTTTCTATCTCTGAGATTCATATTTCTGGGATTCAGGAGGTGGTGGGCATCCCACTTACTCTCCTTAATATCATCTTCATGAATAATAACTGAGTGCCCACATGTGCATGCCTCCGGATATAACTCCTCCAAAAAGTACCACCCCAGGGCCCTTTAAAAGGGGGCGACCACTAACACCGAGGGGGGGGGCTAAGCCCTATTTGCTTCTTTCCCCTAAGAACTCTAAATTTTCCGCCCCAAATATTGGTGCGAAGACGACGAGATACGTCTGTAGCCCGTCTCCTTGTACTTCTTTGATCCTAGTGGCCCCTTTTCTCATGAGGGGGTCCCAAGTGTCCCCTCTTCTCCCCCTTCTCTGGCAATGTGGCTGTCCGGGCTGGTGCCGGGGGTGGGGTGGGGGCGGAGGTTGTTGTTGTGGTGAGGGGCAGCCCCGCCCCCTCCTCGTGTGCGGCCCCTCCCCCAGGCTCTCAGTCCTCCCCCTCGGGCTCCCTCCTCCTCCTCCTCCCGTCTCCTCTCCTCCCCCCAGCCCCATCTGTTTTCCCCAGCGGTGTAATGATTATATTGTATGGAACTGGGGGCAGCAGCGGCGGCTGCGGCAGTAGGAGCAGCCCGAGCTGCGGGATGGGTCCACGCCAGGGCCACCGCCGCCAGCCACAGCAGCAGCCGCCGCCGCCGCAGCCCGAGCCGCGCCGGCCTTAGAGCCACCGCCCCCTGCCCCTGCCGCCCGCCCCCGGCCGATGCCCACGTCGAGGAGCAGCCCCAGCAGCAGCCGCCGCCGCCACCTCGGGAGGAGCCGCCGCCGGAGCCCGAGAGCAGGCGGCGCGGGGATCGCCAAGGGACGCGCGGAGCGAGGAGCCGCCGCCGCGGCGGCTGGGAGATGTGCCCGGAGGAGGGCGCGGGCGAGGACGCGGCGGGGCTGGGTGAGCTGCGCTCCTGGTGGGAAGTCCCGGCCATCGCGCACTTCTGCTCCCTCTTTCGTACCGCCTTCCGCCTGCCCGACTTCGAGATCGAGGTAAGTCCCCGCGGAGCTGGGGGCGTGGGGGCGGGCGCGACGCCGCCGTTCGCTCCCCCTCCTCTCCGCGCCGCCGGAGGACTCCCAGGAACGTCCTGGGGGAGGGGGGCACCGCGCGGGGACTTTGCCTGGTGGCCCAGGCTGGGACCCGGGGCCGGAGGTGGGGGCGCTCGGCCAGCGGAGCTGGGTCTATACGGGACCCGAGCTGGAGCGCCCGCCTAGGCTAGGGGCAGGAGGGGGGGGTAGCTGGAGCTTTGGGAGCTTCTCCCGGAGCTTCTTGAAGAAGGGACACAGAAAGAGGGAGGGTCATCACTTCGGGGGGGGGGGGGTCTCCCAGGAGTTCTGCCTGTAGAAAGGAAAGCTGGGACAGAGAGAGAGTGTGTATACACGCGCGCGTGTGCGCGCGCGCGATCTGTCCCCAATGCCATTGAAACAGCCTGCCAGCTGCCTCGGCTTGGCTCGAGGGGGATGCAGGGGAGGGAGCGAGATGGAGGGGGGGATTAAACTCGGACCCCGGTCTGCAGAGGCTTCTCTTTACGGGGGAGGGGTCTGTTGTGTTGCAAAGGGACACCACCACTCCTTTCCTGTAGTGGGGGTGGGGGAGAGCCGGGGAGCCATCACAGCTTTCAGACCCTCCTGGAGGCGCGTAACTCTTGGTGGTGGCGCTGGTTTAACTTGGGGCTGGCGTAGCTCGGGGGCTGGGGGTTTGGACAGGAAAGTTTTCTCCGTTATTCTTGCTCTGCCCGATCGCTCCTCTCCTCCTTTACAGGATGGCCCTCCTGAATTGTAGAGCTTGGCTTCTCCAGAGGTTAACTTCGACACCATTATTCGCCCTGGGGTTTGCAGATCTTGCAAGGCTGAGCAGGAGGGGCTTGTGGCCCCGAGCTTTGTGCGGATGCAACACAAACCCAGGGTCCTAGTAAGGGGGGAGTGGGAGAGATACTCTGCATGATGAGAAGAAAAGAGAAAGCGCCCCTACGTGCAGCACCCCCCCCCCCTTCTTTTTTGGAAGGGGATGTAAAATGTTTGATAGGGTGCCAGGTTGAATTACCCTCCTCTCTTCCTCCAGGCCCCCCCCTTCCCTTTTTGTCTCTGAACAAAGCTAGTGGAAACGATATTTGCCGGTCAGGTTCTCTGTTGACTACTTTACGGTGAATTACAAATCATTTGCCACGGCTTTGGAATCTAAAGAAGAAATCATAATTACCGTCTCTTGTAAGCACGTTGTCGTGTGTGTGTGTGTGTTTGGTTTTTGAATCTGTTGTTAGTACAGAGATGACTTCTCGATGTTCTCAACTTGGTTTTAACGTATCAGTGTACGATTTAAGTTTTTTTATTCACTTTCTTTTTAGTTACCCCCAATAGCATTTTGGATGCCAGAGCCCCTTAGTCTGTGGGAATTTGTGCTGCTTCCAGAGTTAATGAAATGAGAAAAATAGTGGTGGGGGTTAGAGTTAGGCATGTGTCCAGATAGACTGCTCACGCCCAAAGGCTTTGAGAAATTTTGCAGCGCTTGAGCTGCTTAAAATGATGTATACCGGAGGTTCCCTTCATCCGTTTCTAGCTAGATGTAATAACCTAAGTATTTCCCTTCTACAATATTTGTTTGCAAACTTTGAAAGTGAAGTTCACAAGAAAAATCTGTCACGGGATCTATCATTCTTACTGCACTAATTGTAGACGGGTCCAGAATTTCAGACATGCTTGAGGAAAAAAGAAAAAATGGGATTATGAAGTTTGAAGCGGTCTTTTTTTTTGAGTCAAGAAATTTTCGAGTTATTCTCTCGTCTTGGTTTCTTGTAAGTGTTGAATATGAATAGTGGGAATTATCCTGCTCCTCAAAATGGTGGCTGTAGTGGGAAGTGCTTGTGTTGCACAGGTTATGTGATAATGCCATCTTTAAACTGTTCTCCTCTTTCTGCCCAATGTCATCAGGTTGGATTAAAGTCCAGGGTACATGTGTAGCACTTCGTTCTATTGAGGAAATGTTATATGAATACTTGTAACCTTGTTCCTAAGTAAGTACAACGTGATTTTTGCTTGAGCTAATTGAAGTATATCCAACAAAAATCTAGAGCATTGTATCTGTTTTCTAGTTAGTCCTGTGGTTCTCAGATATTAACTGACTTAAAATTTTAGAGATTGAGATCCAGTTGACACAATGTAAATTTTTAAAAAGCTTGTGGTTAAATAAATTAATATGATACTGTGAAGTGTGGCTAATTGAGATGATTATTGTATTCTTAATGTCTCCTGGAGTACAATATAGTCATCTGAAATACATCCTAGACTGGAAGCAATATATTTTAACATGGTAAATGCCCATGATGCTTGAGAAACTAGTAAATAAACATTTTCAGAGATAACCATATTTGTCTTCACTGAAACATAATACCTTTTAATTCTTTGTTCACTGCCCTTGTATTTTTTGTGCTCTCTCTGCATTTTGTCGAAGTTGATTAGAAATAAATCATTTAAAAGTTTTTAAAACTTTAAAAAAATGAGCAAAATTTCTTTATAATGCTTTTAGGACTACTGTAGAGGAAACTTGTCCTTAGCATGTTGCTTCATTTAACTATATTCTTATGCTTATGGGAAAAAGAGTTCGCGTTTGAGTCCAGGGAACTTCATTGTCCTTCCTTTTGAGAGATCTTTGATTTTCCTTTATGGGGGGACAAGGAGGGGAAGAGAAGGTGGCCAGAATAGGGTTTTATACACCTGCTTGTCTAGGGTAGGGGAAGAAATTCTAGAAATGCTACATATTGAGCTGCACTTGGACATCACACTCTTTGAAGAAGCTGTAGAAACAAGATTTCATGATGAAACGTTTTGTGTGTTTGGGACAGGCTTCAGTAGTCTTTGGCCACAGGGCTTGGACCCCATGGCACTGAACACCAGGAAGTGATATCTCTGAGGGGGGGGGGAATCCCCGGGGGACCCCTTGGTTTTTAGTTGTTATCAGGCCCTCCTGATAGTTGAAGGCAGACCTAAAAATCCTCATGCATCCCTGCATGAGGTCAAAGATTATTCCCTTAAGTAGAAAAGTGTTACGTTAAATCATGTTCCTTCTACAACTACACTCTTAAACAAATTTTGCAATGTTTCATATTTCAAACCGGGATGGATAATCCTTTTAAATCTGGTAACAGGTTAGACTAATCACGTTTAATCAGTTAACTAGCCATGTATGATGGGAAAATCATTTTTGGCTTCTTGCTGACTTTTTCTTAAAAGCCTGTTGTATTTCCTTTAGTTATTTATATACATATTCACTTCTCCTGACCAGGATGGCCATTCAAAAATATACACAAGATCATAAGGAAAAAGGAAAAATGAGTATGCAAAATGAAACAGACCTTCAAGACCAGGATGTTGTAAATTATTGTGCTTATATCTATAAGCTCCCACAAATTAACTCCACCCCAAAGGATGTTTATGGACGTTTTAAACTTGGTACCAGTATCATTCTCATTTGAGTGGATATATTTTTTGCCTTTATTGTCATTAAGTCATTGGTAGTCCATTGTATTATGTATTCTTTGGGGTCAGCTTTTTTCTTTATTTTGGGTGGGAAACAAGTATATTAGGGTAGAAGTAGCAAAATGAGGAATGATTTTATTCAGCAAGAATTTATTGAAGACCAATTATGTGCCCAGTGGGGTGCCAAGGCACTCTAGGAGATGTAAAAGAAACATTATGACGAAGCTGTGCCCTCAAGGACCTAGTAATATTTAAGCCCCAGTATTTGTATAATTTTTTTATTCACTCAGAGCCCTTAAAATAATTTTAATGCCCCTATGAAGCAAAATACACATACATCATTATTCTAATTTGCAAATTAGAAGCTAAAGTGTAAAAAGGTTAAATGATTTACCCTCAGGATACATAACTGGTTATTAGTGGGTTTGGGCCTGGGATTCAAGTTTCCTGACCCCCCAGCCCATGTGGCCACATGGTTTGCCGAAGTACCAAGTAAGACTAAGAAGTAATAAATCTCTGTAATACTGTGGTTTCACTTAAATAAGAAAGGGGTGGGGCTTTTTTTGGAGGGGGGGGAGTAGAAACAGAGAAGGGGAAAATAAAACACAAAACTTAGGTAAAATGTACTTAAAGTTAAAGGTAAGGTGACCGGGAAGTTGGTCACCAAATATTTTGTCTCTGCCCAGTTGCAGCATGATGGGTCCTAGAGATCTGAGGCTCCCATCTACTTCTCATTTCTGTAGTTTTATGACTTAACCATTGAATCCTGAATAGCTTGGCCTTCCATTTAACTCCCAGCATTGTGGGAGCCAGGAGATATACCAGGGTTTGAGTTTCCGAGCCTCATCTGTAACCCTATAGCTTCAAAACTTAGGATTTCTATGATTATAGTGGGAAGTACTATGGGGTAGCTTTATCAAACTTTACTTGGTAACATTGGGACTGATTATTTTAAGACAAGTCATTTTCCCTAAGAATTCTTAAAATGTGAGCTCAGATGGGACTAAGGTTAGTCTAAAAGACTATCTATCTAACAGGATGTGATAATTCTCTGTAAAGGAAAAGCCCTTGAACAGGATGTGAATTACTGAGGAGGGGGAATCCCTTATGCAGTGTGAAATCTTGAAAGGAGAGAATGTTCTCCAGTGATGTAACTCCCTCCAAAAGGGAATTCCCCTCCCCCTTCCTATTGATAGTAAAATCTTTAAAGAAGAGAGTCTTTAACCAACCAGTGTGAAGCTTCCAAGGGGCCCATATTTACAATGATAAAAGGGGCGATGCCCTACCCTTTCACCTCTGGAGGCCCACATTTGCATCTGGCTTACTTCACAGCTGAGGTTAAATTTGGTCTTGCTTAATTTTCTGGAAAGCAGTCTGTGAGAGCTGAAAATACAGCTTGCTTGCATTCAGAACAGCTATCCTTATTAACAAGGCTCAGGGTTGGACCTTCAGGGTATATTATTATTCTTGAAGTGAAAAGTATTATAAAAGTATTAGGAGGGTAAAGGTGGGTATTTGAATTTTTTTTTAAAGGCAGTGTATTGTCCAAAGTGTAAAGGACAAGAATGCCTAATTTCTTTTAATTTCTTTGTAGATCTTGATAGTGTGATTAAATTTACTTCAGGAGGTAGTTTGGTGAATGAATGAAGGGAAGGGAAGGGAAATGTTGCACCTAAGTACCAGGGCCTACACTAAGTGCTTTACAATTATTACTTCATTTGATCCTAACTGAAATACTTTGAGGTAAGTGCTATTATTATCCCCATTTTTGCAGTTGAGGAAACAGACACACATAACAAGGAAGTGACTGAGGCTGGATTTGAACTCACCCTCCTAACTTCAGTGCTGCACTCTCTATCCATTGTGTCTTGACTTGCTCTTCTGCTAACAGTAGGAGCTTGAGCAGGTGACTTAGCCTCTCTGGGGCTGAGTTTCCTCAACTATAAAATGAAGGAGTCAGAGTACTCAACTAAGATTCTGAGAAAGCTACTTAGTTGTATTTTCAAGGACAAGTCTTTTGACTTAGAATGACTAACCTTTTGCCAGTACAAATAAACTTTTTTCCCCTAATGCATATGGGTTAGTTTCTCTTGTAGTCTAAAAAGAGCCAGTTTGAAACAAACAGAATTTTGTGTCCAAAAGGGAGAAATTTCCATTGTTTCCTAATCCATGTCAAAATATATTAGATTTCATTGTGACAATTTGAGTTGCCCTGAAGGGAAGATTTCAATTTGACTCTTCTGTGCTTTTATTCATATCATTTTCCTAATATTTTATTCCTTTCATTTCACTTGGCTATTTGCTTCTGACATGTGAGTCAAGAGACTTTGAGGTAAATTTTAGTTCTTTTTACCTGTAGTTTGCCATTGTTTCCTGATATATTAGAATTTTGAAGATTTCCTCTTTTTCCTTGATTTTATGGAGATTTCTTTGCTCTTTCAAAAATACCTAGTACAAAATTTAGGTTTTTTTTTTTTTTTAGGAAATAGGAAAGAAATCTTTTTACTTCTCCAATTAAGATATATTTTGGCTAAAATGAGTTAGAACTAGATGTCTTTGATGATAAAAGACTGATCAAGTAATAGTGAAGGGAATGAACAATTTGGATAGATCTAAGTAATTCTCTGCCTGTGTGGTAGAGGTTTTTTGTTTTCTTTCCTAGTGATACATTGGAAGGTGGGTTTTTTCCTAAAGGCACACCTTTTGCCTCTTGTCCTTAACTGGGACTAAATGAAAGTGAAGCTTCTTCCAGATGTGTTTTATGTGCAGCTGTACATGTCAGAAATCTGGGAAACATGTTAATTTTTTTTTTCTCCAGGGGAGTTAAATCAGTAAAGTCTTAAGAGGAGTGGCTGTAATGGTGGAGGTCGTGGTGATGTGAAGGAGATGCAAAGCTGCCTGACTCAGATTAAAAAGTGCATCCATCAGGCCCAGCCTGGTGCATTGTTATGGGAAAAGGGGGGTGGAACAGCAGCTCCCATGCTGACTTCAGCAGTTGCCATTGCCTGACAAGATCTGGGTTCCTTTTTACAAATGTCTTGAGCATTGCATAGCAGTGGACTGTGGAGCGGCTTAGTTATGACCAGGTCAAAAGTTCAGTGGAACATAAAGTTGAGGGTTCATGTGTATCAGGGGAACATTTTGGCAAGAGAGTATATAGTAGTAACCAAAGAGGATTTAGGGATGCATATATCAGATTCATATATACATTTCAATAATTGAAGCAGTTTGCATATGCCAAGTTTTAGGATTTAAAACCTATGCTACTTTCCCCTCTAACCCTCCATATTGATACTTCAAATGTAATAAATTTCCCTTTTTGATTCTGTTCTTAAGGAAAGGATGGCAAAATCCTTTGGGGATTCAGAGGTTTTTGTTTTCTGGTTGATTTAGAGGGGAAAAAGTTAGGCCTAGAATCTTTAACTTAATAAAAAGCTCTTTGATATGCTTACCATCTAGATTCACCAAAAGTATCAGGTTCAAGATTAATTTTTTCATCTTTTGTTTTTAGTGATTTTTAATGACAGTGCCTTATGTTTCTTATCTCCTTTTTCCTGGAGTAGATGAAATTACCAGATTTGGGGTCTCTTTGTCTTCCTGGTCCCAGGCTTCCTTCTCTGTCTTCCATTGTTGTGCTTATCTGGGAAGGGAGGTGAAGAAGGGGAAAGACATAGACTCACCTGAGCACATAACCTGGAGTTGGGGTAGTGGTAGAGAATGAATACCAGTTATTTATTAAGTCATCAAATGAAGGCCAGTATAAAAAGCTAACAGGAGATCAGCTATTTGGGGGATATATGTATGTGTGTGTGTGTACACACATAGTATCTCTTCTGTCTGTATATCTATCTATATGTATGTCTATAGAGATAGATTTCTTTATAGATACTATATAGAGTAGTTCTTTCTAGCTATGTGGCCCAGTGGATAGAGTGAGGTCAAATGTGGCCTTAGGCAATTTCTAGCTGTGTGACCCTGGGCAAGTCACTTAACTGTTTGCCTCAGTTCTTCATCTTTAAAGTGAGCTGAAGAAGGAAAGAGTAAACTATTCCAGTATCTTTGCCAAGAAAATCCCAAATGGGGTCACGAAGAGTGGGACACACACGACTGAAATGGCTGAACAGCCTATCTGTTTATCTCTTCTCCATGTACCATTTATCTCCTTTCTCTGCTCAGCTCACATATAACAAAACTACTTGTTTAATTTGTATCACTTGAGGTACCATTTGAATTATTTACTTAAAACTTACTAGCTTTTCCTAGTTTTTTTAGTGGTGAAAACTCTTGAAGATAAGGTAAAAATCCTTAGAGATGGTTTGAATTATATTGATCATCTTTTTTTAAAATTTTAATGCTTGCTGTTATGTTTCCTTTTATAGTTTTCTAGTTCCAAGAGTGTCAGAGAAAATATTTGGATCTACTTATCAGACTAAAGAAGTGGTTTCCCAAGAAGAGTAACTGAATGGTGACCATATTTTCCAAATCCAAAACTGAGAGCCATGGTTTTACAAAAGATACTATTTTAATATTATTCTTTATTTTCTTCAAATTGGGACAGGCTCAGAATGCTTAGTAGCTGTAGGTGAATTGGCTAGTATCCCTTCATTGCTGTGATATTAGGCCTAAAGAGTCAGTCATATGAATAATTGTTGCATAACTCTTTTGCTTCTTGGATCTTCTTTTTCATGGATTTTATGTCTCCTCTAGTAATTCTTGGGAGTCAGAAGACAACCTCAGTTTCCTCATATGTAAAATGAAGGAACTGGCCTAGAGATCAAGATGTCTAGTATTTTGTGATTTATGTTTTAAGAAATAAAAGCAGAGGCCATGGAGGAACAGAATTTTTAAAATCAGTGCTGCAACTGTATTATGGCTTAGATTGGCAAGAGTTTTGTTGAACCTTTAAGTCCCTCTCCTCTGTGATGGCTGTGAATGAGAACAATACTGCCTGGAAACTTCCTTACAGTAGAGAATCCTGTTAAACAATCTCATTGACTGCAAAGTATATTCTTTCACTAGGTCTGTTTCTTTTAATGGGTGCCTCTTTCCTGGGTCTTCATTGTTTCTGTAACAATGGCTCTAGAGGACAATTGGTTTGCTTGACAGAAATCGTGTTAAATTAACAGATCTATTCCCTTGGCAAATTCTCCCTCCCCCTTATTGTATCCTTCTTTCTCCCTGGAAGATTGTGTTAGTGAATTCTTTTAGGTAAGGGGACGATTCTTTAATTTGTGTTCTGGAGTTCTTTGTTTGAAGGCATATAATTTTTGTAATGAGAAAAGGTGGTTAAAAAAAATTCCACCTGTTGCTATATTTAAGTAATTTCAATTTGGTCTATCCTGCCACATTGTTAATTTGGGTTGGCCTGTTGCAGAATTGATTTTTCAATCTCCTCATTCTTAGCTCTCTTAAAAGCTTTTCTCTTCTTTCTTATATTTTGAAACCAGTTATTGAACTACTCCCTGTGCAAAAAACCTTTCTTAAGCATCGATAAAATTCTTAAATGCTAAACGTCCTAAGAAGCAGTTGGCCAGACAGTCTTTTAAATACTTAAAAAAGCCCCTTTTAAATCATTTTTAGTGAACAGTAGCTGGAATAACTGATCTCGTTATGTAATTTCAAGAATGAAGTTGAGAGGAAAAAATAAGAAGAATTCTCACTTATTCTCTCCCTGCCATCACATTCTGATATAAACATTTTTGGCATTGTATTAGAGAATGGGTTTAGGGATGACTGATGGGAAGGATGATTTAAGTGGTTTGGTGTGGGAAGAATAAGGCATTTAAATAGCATTTACTATGTGTCAGGCACTGTGTGAAGAAGCATTTACAAATATTACCCCATTTTTTCCTTACAACAAACCAGCCAGGCCGACAGGTGCTTTTATTATCCTCAATTTATAGTTGAGGAAACTGAGGCAGACAAAGGGTAAGTGATTTGCCCAAAGTCATAACTAGGAAGTGACTGAGACTGGATTTGAGCTCAGGTCTCCCTGACTCCAGGTCCAGCACTCCTCCACTGCACCTCCTAGCTGTTCCTTTAAACGCATATTTAATATGTGTAACAGTGCTTTGCAAACATTAAAGAACTAGATACAAGTACTATGCTATTGCTAGCTGCTGCTGTTGTTATTATTTTTATTATTTTCTGGACTATAATACAACCTTTGACCCCTGACACTAACTGGTGTGATCTTGCCAAGTCTCTTAACTTCTATGAATCGTAATTTACTTTGCAAAGTGAGTCCTAGTGTATATTCGGATCAGCTGTTATTACTACACGGTTGAGTTAGCAGGGGTGGGGAACCTGTGATCTCGAGGCCACATGTGGCCCTCTAGGTCCTCAAGTGTGGTCCTTTGAATCCAAACTTGACAGGACAGTTTGGTTTAGGTAGCAGGAGCGGACTTGGAGGACCTGGAGGGCCACATGTGGCCTTGGCTACAGGTTCCCCACTCCTGAGTTAATATTTAGCTCTCAGGAGGTTTTTAATGTAATTAGGGAATAATGTAATACTTAGCAGTTATATAGTGCTTACTGTGTGCCAGGCACTGTGCAAGTGCTTTACAATAAATGTCTCATAAGATTCTCACAACAGCCGTGGGAGAGAGGTGCTACCATAATCTCCATTTCACAACGAGGAAACTGAGGCAGACAGAGGCCAAGTGACTTGCCTAGCATCCTAGAACTGGCAACAAGTGTCTGAGGCCAGATTTGAAATTAGGCCTTCCTCCCAACATTCTAACCACTTCACTATCTAGCCATCTCATGGAATAATAATGACTTATTTGTATAACATCTAAGCCAAAATAATATAATTATATATATTGATCTCATTTTCTCTCCCTAACACTGTGAGGTAGTAGTTCAAATATTACCTTCTTTCTGTCTGTGTGGAAGCTGAGACCCAAAGAGGTGAGAGCTAACTCTACTGTAGCATGTTTCAGGTACTTGGAAAACTCAGTCAGCATAGGGATACTAAGGAGACATCTGCCCTTCTCAGCGATGCAAGTATCTAAAACAGTTGCAAAGAACACGTGGTGGAAAATGCCGGTCACATCCAGAGAAACAACTGTGGAGTCAGAATGCAGAACAATGCAGACTATTTCTTTTATTTTATTTTTTTTTCTTTCTCATGGTTTTTCCCATTTGTTATAGTTTTTCTATGCAACATGACTGATGTGAAAAATGTATCTAATAGGAATTTATATGTAGAGTCCATATCAGATTGCAAACCATCTTCGGGAAGGAGGGGGAGAAAATTTAAGACTTATGAAAGTGATTGTTGAAAACTAAAAGTAAATAATTTAATTTAAAAGATAAAAGAGACATCTGGGCCTTGGAAGAGACAAAGTTTTAGACAAGGGGACAGAGCATACTGGATAGCTTCTGAGTATAGACTTGATACCTTTGGAAAGAAGGGTAAGAGGCAAGGTAAGATTGAAAGAGTAATTATGGTGCTGGTCTTAGAAAGAGTTTGAATGCTAAGCCTACTACTTATTTTAGGTTTAATCCTATGAGGAGTGGGGAGCCATTGAAGATTTTTGAACAAGATCTTCCAGTTCTCCTTGTGGACAATACATGGAAAGTTTCATGTTGTCCTTGTGGACAAGATGAGAGGTGATGAGGTCTTGGAGCTGATTAATTGAACCCAAAGAGTTGGTAAACAAGGACTTCTGTAGAAGAGTTCATTCTCTAGATGTCTGCCCTTGTGCTGTTGAACATTTTATGAGTGACATGACTAAAGTCATAGACAGTATGGCATCAAATTTGTAGATTATGTAAAACTGGGAACTCTTATGTTGATTAGATGACAATGCAAAAAAAAAAACCTCCAAAACAAAGTGATCTTAAATATGCAAGAACTATGGGCCAGATCTTAAAAAATAACATTGTATTGGGATAAGAAATAGTAACTGTATAACTTATATACCATCTTAATGTTTGCAGAAGGGTTTTACATACATTACCCATCTTCACCATGACCTTGTGAGTTGGGTCCTTTTATAATCCTGATTTTACATTTTAAGAAATGAAAGGCTAAGGGAAGTTTCCTTAGTAAGTTTTTCTTAGTAAGTTTCCTTAGTTACTTCCTTAGGAAGTAACCTTACCAAAGGTTAGTCTTTTTTTTTTTTTTTTTTTTGCCTTTTGGAGGGCAATAGGGTTAAGTAACTTGCCCAAGGGTGTTAAGTGTCTGAGACTGGAACCGAACTTGGGTTCTCCTGACTCCAGGGCTGGCGCTTTACTCACTGCGCCACTTAGCTGCCCCTAATGGTTAGTCTTCTAGTAAGTATATAAAATAGGGTTTGAATTCTTCCTGACCCAGGCCAGTGTACAATTACTTATCCCAAGATGCCTCATAAATGTAATTCCTAACTTGGATGACTGGACTATGTATGAATCAACATTGTGCAAAGACAGTCAAAAAGCTAATGAAACTTGAGATTATATTAAGAAGTCTCTGCAGCTAGGTGGCGCAGTGAATAGAGCACTGGCCCTTAAGTCAGGAGGACCTGAGTTCAAATATAGCCTCAGATTCTTGACACTTAACTAGCTGTGTGACCTTGGGAAAGTCACTTTGCTTTGCCCTTATTGCCTTGCTTTTCCCCCTCCAAAAAAAAAAAGTCTCCTGCTTGGGGATAGGGGTTTGAGTGTATAAGTGATAATAGACAATGGAAAAAAGACAGAACTGTTCAATTATAACTATGGAAGGAGAAAAAGAACAAAAGTAGCTTTTAAGTTTAAAACCAAGATAAGTAGAGAAATACTAAGATGTCACCCAAGTGCCCTTGATAAATTCAAGTCATCAGGCCCAGATGAATTCTCTCCCACCATGCTAAAAGAACTGGCAATAAAGATTGAAGGGCCACTGAGTATGATCTTTGAAAGATTGTGGGGAAAAGTTTCCCAGGACCATAGAAAGGTAAATTTTGTCCTGATTTTCAAAAACAGGAAGAGAATGGGGAGTCTGTGAAACTAGGTCAGAAAACTTGACTTTAATTTTTGGCAAAAATTTTAGAAATAAAGAAATAAATTAAATATAACAAAATAAATAGATGGTTAGTGAACCCTAGAAAAGGAAGAGGTGATTCCCAGAGAGACAGATTGGGCTTATCAAGACCCAGTCATGGCAGGCTAATTTTATTTCCCTTTTTTGATGAGTTTCCAAAGTAGTAAAGCAAAAGAATTGCATCAATATAGTTTACTTAGATTTCAGCAAAGCATTTGACAAAGTCTTTCATGCTCTAATTATGAATAAGATATTACAGCTTTAGTAGATTCACAGGTGGATGAAAGACTCCACCAGAAGAGTAGCTACAGTGAGTAATCAGAGGTCTCCAGTGATGTGTCATAAGGATCTGTGCGTGGGCCTGTGCTGTTTTAACATTTTTCTCAGTGGCTTGCATAAAGGTGTAGATGGCATGTTTAGCAAACTTAGAGTTGATACAAAGCTTGAGGATGTATATATGTGAGGGAGGGGGTGTTGGGGCGATAACACATTGGTTGAAGATGGTCAAGATTCCCAAATACCTGCATAGGCTTGTATCAAATTTGAGAGACTAAAGTGCTCTCCAGCCATTACCCAGGCCCTGGCTTCTTTCCAAGAGGGAATCCTGCCTCGGGATTCTCAGTTCTTAACTGGTGAGAGTCCTTCATATCTAGTTCAGACCTATCTTTCTGCTCTAGGTCATGCTATGCTGCCATGCCTTAATTTCATTGATTTTTCCCCCCCTACTATCACTATGACTCACTCACTTTCCCTCTGACTTCTTAGACCTATGTATACCCTATCCCCTATTAGAATATATTAGAATATGTTCCCGTATTTGAATGCTCCTCCAGAGCAGTGAATGTTTTTCATATTTGTATCCCCAGAGCTTAGCACTATACCTGTCACTTGGCTTACATGATTTTTCATGCTTTCATTCCTCTTCAAAAAATCAGCTTCACAAGTACATGATAGGAGAGGAATCACTGGTCCGGGACCTTAAGTTGTCCACATATCTGGAGTTTTTAGTATGCTGCCAGTTTAATTAGTCCAGTGTAATGGCAGCCAAAAAAAAATGCTAATGTGATCTTAAGTTACAGTAAGAGGAACATAGTGACCAGAATTAGGTAAATGATTGTTGTCATGTAGAAGAAGAATTAGAATCTTTTGGTCCCTGGGGCATAGGTTGCCAGATCTAGGCACTATTAAAAACTTAGTCGTAATTAGAACTCTCAAAGAGAAATCCATTACTACAACAGTAATAAGGTTGGCACTGGAGGTATTTGGGGAGAGACCTTTTTTTTTTTGAGTTAAATTTTTCTTTTTCAATTAGCAAAAAATAAAATTTCTTCCTCCCACTTCTCTGTTGAAAAATAAAAGTAAAAACAAAACTCTTGTAAATATATACATAATCATTTCTCACAGGACAGTAATATTCCATTATACATATACCATAATTTGGCCTACCATTCTCTAATTGATCATCACCCCTGTAGTTTCCAGTTCTTTGGACTAAAAAAAAAGCTACTATAGATATTTTTGTATATAGGGATCCCTTTCCTCTTTCTTTAATTTAGTACTGGTATAACTAGGTCAAAGGGTATATACAATTTAGTAATTTGGGTGGCATAGTTCCAAATTGCTTTCCAGAATGGCTGTAACAACTCATAGCTCCACATCAGTGTGCCTCTTTTTCTACAGCCCCTCTAACATTTTATCATTTTCCTTTTTTATCAACTTTGCCAATCTTAACCTCAGTGTTCTTTTACATTTTTCTAATTATTAGTGATTTGGAATATTTTTTTTTCTCAAACGGCTACTGATAGCTTGGATTTCTTCCTTTAAAAATTGTCTGTTAATGTCCTTTGACCATTTATCAAATGTGGAATGCCTCTTTTTTGTTTTTGTTTTTGAGTCTGGATCTCCCTATCCAGCTCAGCTTGGCAGCTTTAACCTTTCATACTTGGTCCCTCCCAGACTCAATGCCATCACTGATAATCTTTAGGTCTCCTGAAGCTCAAGTAATTCAGTTTCAGCCTCCCTAGTAGTAAGGGTTACCAGGAGTGTTCCATCATGCCTAGAAGCTTTTGTTCTTATACATTTAAATTAGTTCCTTATATATCTTTGAATTGAGACCTTTTTCAAATAAAGTTGTTCTAATTTTAGCTTCACTTGGTGTTGTTTGTCCAAAACCTTTTTAATTGTAATGTAATCAGAATTTTATCTTTTGTCATGAACAGTTCTCCCTTAACCATAGGTGTGTGAAAGGTAATTTTTTCCTCTAATTTGTTTGTCATCCTTTATATCTAAGCCAAGTATCCATTTGGAGTTTATCTTGGTATATTTTTTTTAAGATGTTGACCTGGTGGACTGCTTTCGTGGTTTTTCCAGCAGTTTTTGTCAAATAATAAGTTGTTATTCCAGTGGCTAGCATTTGGGTTTAAAAAACACTACACTGTTTGACTGTTTCTATATGTTAAGTACCTAAATCTGTTCTATTCATTGATGCTTTTATTTTCTAAACCACTAAGACATTTTGATGATTACTGCTTTGTAGTATAGTTTGAGATGTGGAATGAGGACTCCCCCTCAACACACCCACCTTTCATTATTTCTTTTGATATTGACTTTTTGTTTCTCCAGATGAATTGTAATCATTTTTTTTCTCGCTCTATAAGAGAATTCTTTGGTAGTTTGATTGATATGGACCTTATTAATTCTATTGTCAAGGAGATTCCTTCTTTTTGGATTCTCATCTTCGTTCCACCTCAGCTAAACACAGGGATGGGACCTTTGTTTCCACCTCTAGAGTCCACAATTCTGCATTCTCTGACTATAATTTCTTATACTTACAACTCTCCCATACTTCATTCTGTATTCTTTCATTTCAGATACCCTCTTTTTCTCCATTGCTCTGTTCTTTCTCTGGTTTCCTCTGGTCACTTTCCTCATTTTACAATCTTGGTCCTCTTAGTTAATCAGTTTAGTTTTATACTGTCCTCAGTTGCTGAAATTCCTTGCCCTACTTATAGATCCCAACCCTGTATTGCCCCCCCACCCCCACCCCCACCTCTACTTCCAACACTGGAGGAAATCACAGCTGTGGTGTTTCTACCGGTTTATATTATCTAATATCAATTTGGCCCATATTAATCCTTTTAGACTTTTTGTGATCTATTACAAATAGTGCTCTCCAAACTTTTTTATTGTGCATCTTTTTTATAAATTATATGCAGGCATACCTCAGAGATGTTGTGGGTTTGATTCTAGACCAATGCAATAAAGCATGTCAAATGAATTTTTTGGTTTCCCAGAGAATATAAAAGTTATGTTAACACTAGTGCAACCTATTAAGTGTGCAATAGTATTATGTCTAAAAAACCAATGTATATACCTTAATTTAAACTATTTTATTGCTAAAAAAATGTGAACCATCATCTAAACCTTCAGTTAGTGGTAACCTATTTTCTGGTGTAGGGTCTTGCCTCGATGTTGGTGGCACTGACTGGATCTGGGTGGTGTTTTCTGAAGGGGGGTGTAATGGGAATGTAAATTTTTAAGATCTTCCCTGCCCCTAGGCTAAAGTGCACCTGGAACCTGGGGTGGGAGGCTTGTTTTTCAGTAGATACTTCTTGATTCGCCAGTGAGTCAATAAGGTTGTTACATTGTCTGAGCCAGGAGAAGGCTATATAAGCCCTGATGTGTAGCTTTGCTTTGGGGCTCACTTTGAGAAGTGTTCTGTGATTTGATCTGGATTCTGGGAAGCCCCGTTGTCCAGAGTGGGGGGGGGGCGGGCCCCCCCCCCCTTTGAAACCCAGATGTTGTTTGGTATGGTTGTAATGGTTGCACAGTTTGGAAATCTGTCTACTTGATCTGTTTCTCTGTCTTGATAATTCTGTCTGTATATTTTGAAGTTCGGGTTGCTGACCTTTTTCCCCTGAACTAGGTAAATGATACATATGTTTGACTGATTAAAGTAAGCTTGTTAACCCATTTTGAGTTGCTTTCCTTTAACAAAGCAGATCTAAGAACCTGTGTTCGCAGCCACCCTGAGGACGCTTGGGGTGCTTGCTGCTACAGGGGGGATGGCTGGCAATTTCTTAAAATAAGACAGTGATGAAGTTTGACGTTTTCTTTCATGAAAGATTTCTTTGTAGCATGCCAGTGGGTCTTTGTTAGCATTTTGCTCATGTAGAACTTCTTTCAAAGTTGGAGTCAATCCTCTAAAATACTGCTTCTGCTTTATCAACTAAATTTATATAATATATTTTAATATTGTTTTTTCTTGAAAAGAGAATAGGGAGGCCTTAGGGGAGGGAGAGAAATGGGGAGTAGCAGTTCTGTGTAGCAGACAGAGCACCACATTTGTTGATTAAGTCCCCCATCTTACATGGGGGTGCTTCTTGGCACCCCAAAAGAGTCACAATAGTAACATCAGAGCTCACTGATCACCATAATAGAAACAATAATAATGAAATAGTTTGAAATATTTCAGTAATTACCAAAATGTGACACAGACATATGATGTAATCACATGCTGTTGGAAAAATGGCTCTGTTAGACTTGCTCAGTGCGGGGTTGCCACAGACTTTAAGTTTGTTAAAATAAAACACAACAAAAAAAAGAAAAACTGCAATATTTTCGAAGCTCAGTTAAGCAAAGAGCAATAAAATAAGATTTGCATGTACATGTGCTCTTATGTGAATGTATGATAAAATATATGGAAATATGAATGTTAAAAGGGTCAAAGATAACACCATCATTTATACAGAGAGCTAGAAGGGGCTTCACGAGATATCTGCTCTCCCAAAAGTTAAAGTGAAATAAAAAATATTTATTATTAATTTAGTTTTAGTTTTCCATTCACTTCCATAAGATTCTGAGTTCCTCCCTTTTATCACCCTCCCCTTAAGGCTCTTATCCCCTTCTCTTCTATTTTTCTGTAGGGCAAGATAGATTTCCATATCCTATTGCCTGTATATCTCATTTCTTAGGTGCATGTAAAAAACAATTTGCTATATATATATATATATATTTTTTTTTTTTTAAGCAGTTGGGGTTAAGTAACTTGCTCAAGGTTACACGGCTAGTTATTTTTGTGTGGGTGCCAAGTATCTGAGGCCAGAACTGATCTGGGGTCTCCAGCGCTCTTTACTCACTGTGCCACCTGGCCGCTCCTAATTTGCAATATTTGCCTTTAACATTTTGAGTTCCACATTCTCTTCCTCCCTTCCTCCCTAATTGAGAAGGCAAGCAATTTGATATATAGGTTATGCATGTGTAGTCATACAAAATACTTCCATAATGGTCATGTTGTGAAAGACTATATTTCCCTCCATCCTATCCTGCCTCCCCCCTCCCTTTATTCTCTCCTTTGACCCTGCCCCTCCTCAAAAGTGTTTGCTTCTGATTACCCCCTCCACCATTTGACCTTCTATCATCTCTGTTATCCCCTTCCCCCCTACTTTCCTATAGGGTAAAATAGATTTCCAGTTGAGTATGTATTATTACATTATTACAGTTGAGTGTGTATATGTTATTCCCTCCTTAAGTCAAATCAAATGAGAGTAAGCTTCACTCATTCCCTCTCACCTCCCCTTCTTCCCCTCCATTGTAAAGCCTTTTCTTGCCTCTTTTATGTTAGATAATTTACCCCATTCAACCTCCCCCTTTCTCCTCCGGGTACATTCCTCTCACCCCTTAATTTTATTTTTAACATAACATCCCTTTATATTCAATTCACTCTGTGCCCTTTGTCTATATATAAATGTTCCCTCTAATATGGGGAAAGGTCTCATGAATTACAAATGTCATCTTTCCATGTTGGAAAACAGTTCAATTTTAATAAGTCCTTTATGATTTCTCTTTACTGTTTACCTTTTCATGTCTCTCTTGCTTGGTTCTTGTATTTGAAAGTCAGATTTTTCTCTTCAGACCAGACTCTGGTCTTTTCATCAAGAATGCTTGAAAGTCCTTTGTTTCATTGAATGACCATTTTTCCCCCTGAGGGATTATACCCATTTTTGCTGGGTAGGTGATTTTTGGTTTTAATCCTAGCTCCTTTGACCTCCAGAATATCACATTCCAAGCCTCTGATCCCTTAATGTAAAGCTGCTAAATCTTGTTGTTTCCTGATTATGTTTCCACAATACTTGAATTGTTTCTTTCTGACTGCTTGCAATATTTTCTCTTTGACCTGGGAACTCTGGAATTTGGCTACAGTATTCCTAGAAGTTTTCTTTTGGGATCTTTCAGGAGGTGATTGGTGGATTCTTTCAATATCTGTTTTCCTCTCTGGTTCTGGAATATCAGGGCAGTTTTCCTTGATAATTTCTTGAAAGATGATGTCTAGACTCTTTTTTTTTTTTTTCTTGGAGGCTTTGGCTGTAGGAGCTTTGACTTTGTTTTCTTCTTCTGGTTGTATGTTTTGATCTTCCTTGTTACCACAGTAAGATTCTATAGTTTGATTTTTCCCCCATTCTTTGTTCATTTTCCCAGCCTATTATTTGACTTTTTAACTCCTTTGTTAAGATAGGACTCTATTTCCAGTGTGGAGCGTGCACTGTTCCAAGCTTCAGGGGTTTTTTGCAGCTATTTTCAGAGAGATTTCTAGGGACCTGTAAATTTTCAGTTCTTCCAAGGTTGTATGATTAGAGAGAGTCCTTTACTCCTCTCCTGGTCAGTGCTTTGGTCTGTGAGTGACTGCAAGTACTCTTTTCTGCCTTGGAACTCTGGAGGATTCCCTTTCTACCGCCACCACAGGCTCTGCCATGCCAGTGCTCCTCCTCACCCCAGGACTGAGACCCATATCCAAGCATGGCAAAGCAAAAGAATCCTGCCTCAGTGCCAGCAAAGAGATCCCTGCAATCTCCCTCTGATCTCCATCCCTCCACTTGATCTCCCCCACTATCTGTGGGCTGAGAGCTCTGGAAGCAGCAGCTGCAGTTGCTATGGCTGCCTCCATCTAGGCCTGGGGCCAGACAGAGCTCCTCTCTCACTTAGATCCTACAGACCTTTCTACTGACCTCCTAAGTTGTCTTTGGCATTTGTGGGTTGAGAAGTCTGGAAACTGCCAGTGATTCAGTCCCCTTGAGGCCTGCTCCAGGCTTGCTAGGGCCTGGTCTGTGCTGGCCCATGCTGGACTGCTCTCCTCTCAGATTGGTGCAACAGACCTTTCCTGTCAACCTTCCAGGTTGTCTTGGGCTGGAAATTTTTTTCAGTCTGTCATTTGTGGGTTCTGTTTTGTTTAATCATTTTTTTTTTACAGGTAATTAGATGGGTTTGGGGGAGAGCTCAGGCAAGTTCTTTCTTTTCCCCCCAATAAAAAATATTTTAAAGTAATTGTAAATTTTATTTAATAGCATAAAACCCTGTCTTATATATAAAAAGCTTTATTTTAAATAAAATTTTTAATATAATTATTACATTATATATTAAAATATATAATAAAATAATAAATATAAATATTTTAAATAAAAAAGTTTATTTACAAAAAGCATAAAAGCTCTCACTAAAATATTAATTTTTTAGTAGGACCAATGTATTTAAATAAGTATAATTTTAATAAATCTTAGTGATAAAATAAAAGTCTAATTCTAAGGCCACTTTGCTTTGACAATAAATAATAACATTTACAAAGCCTCAAAAAACTGCATATATTATTTCATTTGGTCCTTGATTTTAATAGCTATCATAACTGGTGAAGGTTCCTCACAGAGATCCAAGTGGGAGAAGTACAACATTTGTTCTGCTTCATAAATCATGATACTTCTTTTTCCTTCTCTTCCATCAGTAAATTTTTTTTTCTAGTGTCAATGAGTTCTTGCAAACTCATTGGAAGCTATTGTATGTTTTTTAAATCTTTCGCAAATGGGCTCAAAACCCATTGAAACCTTTCATTGGGAAGATTTGTAAACAGGTTAGAAAATACTGTTAACACGTTTTTGTAGTTCAGATATAAGAGTTTTTAAACGTGACACATTTCATTTTTGTTTTTTATTCCCAGTGTATGGTACAGCACCAGGCACATAGTAGGTGATTTATAAATCCTTGTTGATTGATTAAATAAAAGTTTAAATGTCTTTAAAATGATAGCTTAATACTGTCTTTACCTACTCTCTCAAATCATAATATACATTAAAGGTGAGGTTTATCCTTAATGATAGTAGATGTAAATCCATATTTCATATTAATTTGGTAATTTGATGATTTCACTTTTTTTTGCTAACTTGTCAGCCCTTGTTGTTTATGCTTGTAACATTACTATTCTCTTCAATCCATAATTTTTTTCCTGGCAGCATCTTTTTAAGCTACTGGCTCATTTTGTAAGGATTAGTAGTTTAGTTAAAAAAGTTCTATATAAAAAATAGTTGTGTTAAAAATAGCTAATTTTCTTAAAGGGAAGCTCAGTAGCACAGTAGATAGAGGTCTGGGTCTGGAGTAAGGAAGATCTGAGTTCATATTTGACCTCAGATACTTATAAACTCTGTTAGTATAAGCAAGTCACTTAACTCTGTTTGCCTCAGTTTCTTTCTATGTAAAATGAGCTGGAGAAGGAAATGGCATAGTGTCTGCCAAGAAAACCCCAAATAGTGTCAGGAAGTCAGATATGACTGAAAAATGACTAAACAACAACAGTGTCTTTAAATTCACTTAATTGGGCACTCTGATATGTCTTAATACTCAATTGCAGTATGCTGAAAATGAATGAACAAGTTGGGTTGTCACTGTCACCAGCTTTTAGGGCATATGATATGTGACTGACATTGATTGAGATCATGTGAGGCTGCCGCTGTCAACTAAGATATTAAATATTCACCAAGCTTAATTTCTTTTTTTTTTTTTTTAAAGAAAAGTAGTTCTAATATTTCCAGATATCAATGACTGATCTTACATGCTTGACTTTGGGCATTGCTGTCCAATGGTACTCTTTACTGTGGCTGTCCACAGGCTTCTTCTAAGCCACCTTATGCTACCACCTCCCCTCTTCCTCTTATTAGAGAACCTCTTATAGCATTCTAGATTTAGGACTGAAAGGCCATCCAGCCCTGTCCCATCATTTTAGACAAGGACCTGAGCTCCAAAGCTCAGGGTTACAAACTAGTAAGAGTCTGAGGTTGGATTTGAGATTTGAACCTAGGTCGGAGTTTCTGAGTCTATTTACTGGGCCATGCTGCATTTCCACTAAAAAAAAAAAATTGAGATCATCCATCAGAGAGCTACCTCTCCCTCCCCATTTCTATACTTCAGATCATTTCAGCATTATCTTCTTGCTCTCCCTTTGAATTTTTTTTTTAGTCTTTGCCAACACCAACCCCTCTATTTGTGTCCTTGACTTTTATCCTCTTCTATCTCTTCCTGCAGCTTACCTCTTTGTAAGGTTAATGGAATATATGATCTTCCCCATCCATTAATAGGCCTATGTGACCGCGTGTTCCTTTTTTTCCTTGGAACAGGGTCTAAAGGTACACAGGTATTTCAGTCACAGATATTTTGCTGCTTTGAACTCCAGCCCAGTTTGCAGCTGTGACACATCTTGAGTCACATAAAACTTGTTTATGGGAGGCTTGTTTGCAGGAAGGTTTTCACACCTTTTGGTATTGGGCCAATTAGGCATTGAGTCACATGGGTTGTCATGCCTTCTCACTCTGAGCCTATTAGTTGAACACTATATATACTGGGAGGTTGGTATTTTGCTTTGGGGCTCACTCATGGGAAGAATGTTTCTTTGTGATTTGGCCAGATGGAACTCTGGGTAGCTGTTGCTAAGGGGCCCCCCAGCTTTGTGAACCCAGATGTTGGTGCTTCCTGGTCTGGTGATTATGTATCTATTACTTTGTTTTAGACAGTTGGAGCCTTGTCTGTTGGATCCTTTCTTGGATACTCCTTTCTATTTTTCTGTCAGCATTGTTTAATTTAAAGTAAGATTGTTGACACCTTTGAAGCTCTCTTTCCTTGAGAAAAACGGACCAAAGAACCTGTGCTAGTGGCCCTTCTGTGTGCTGGTGTTATTGGTCTTGCAAGTATCATTACTGATACACTCTTTCACCCTAACTGCCAATCCTTCCTTTTCCATTCTTTCTGTTACCAGCACAAAGATCTTTCCCATCCACAAATTATCATAATCTTAGACTGTAATTCTCTTATCTCTCCTCACCTTCATAGCCAGATTCCTAGGGAAAAAATTGGTCCACATTCCCATTGCCTCCCTTCCTTCTCATCCCTTTGCAATCTGATTTCCACCACACCATTTGACTGAAACTCCTTTCCCCAAGGTTACCAGGAATTTCTTTATTGTTAAAACCAATGGCCCTTTCTCAGTACTTCTTCTTGACCTCTCTATAGCATGTGACTCAGTTTTCCTCCTTTTTTTTGCTTTTTGGAGGGCAGATGCAGTTAAGTGACTTGCCCAAGGTCACATGACTAGTCTCTGTGTTAAGTGTCTGAGGCCAGACCTGAACTCAGGTCCTCCTGACTCCAGGGCATCAGTTTTCCTCTTGATACTTATCCTGGTTTTCTTCCTGATTGTCTCCTTTGGAAGTTCATCATCTTTGGCCCACTCCCACCACCACTCTTGGCACAGAGGCCCTGGGCCCAGTCTTCTCTTTTCATTATCTCATTAGCTCCCAGGGATTCATCTATTCAGATGGCTCCCACATCCACATGTCCTACCCTTATCTCATCTGATCTCAAACTGGCAGTTAGCCACCTCCACTTTAATGTCTCCTAGGTATTTTAAACCCAAAATAGTACTAAGTATTTCCCAGCTGTTAGGCCTAACCTCTCTCTCTGTTGAGGGCATTTCTGTTTCTATGCCTGGGTACTCAGATCTTCACTTTCTCACTTGAATTATATGCTCCCCTCTCCCCAATCAGTTCTAAGTCTTGTCTTTTCTTCTTGCATCAGGTTTTTCTTTTTTTTTTTCCTTTGCAACATAACCACCCTAGTCCAGTTCCTTATCACCTCTCACATGGACTGTTGCAGTATTCTCCAAATTGATCCCCTTGCATTCAGTCCTTTTCCTTTCCAATCTATCCTCCAGACAGTTGCTAAACTGATGTTCCTTGAGCATGGGTCTTATTACTACTCTATTCAACAAGTTTTAATTGTTACTCATTTTCTTTAAAATGAAATAAAAGCCTTTGCCATTCAGATCCCTTCTCAACCTGCCTTCAGTTTCTCTTTCTAGGCAGATCATACCTTATTCTCCCTACATACCCATCATACTGGTTTACTTAATCTTCTGTGTACTCATCAGTCTCATCTCCGAATTTTGTGCATTTGCATGTGCTGACCCCCATTCATAGAAGGTTCTACTCCCTTAAATCCCCCCCCCCCAACTCTCTTTAAGGTTCAATTTAGAGATCATGTTAGGTAACTTACTTTACCTGATTTCTCTGGTTGTCATTTCCCCCATTCTCCATAGTTCATATTTATTTTATGTATATGCAGTACTTATTTTTTAAGTGACTACTATATACTAGGTACTATGTTGTGCATTGGAGAGAAATAAAAATGAACAGTTCCTTCTCTCAAGGACTTTGCATTCAATCAAGGGACACTATCTACAGAGATAAATATATTCAAAATTAATCAAGGTAATTTTGGGGGAAGAGAGCACTAGCAGCTTGGGGGATCAGGAGATGCTTCATGCAGAAGGTGGTACCTGAGCCAAGTCCTGAAAGAAACCATAGTTTCTAAGAGGTGAAGTGGAAAGGGGCAGGGCAATCCAGGCATGGAATTCAAAGACACAGAGGTAGTAAGTAAATGGGACATTGTGCATGAGGAACAGGGCAACTAGTTAGTCTGGACAGTGGAGCCTATGCATACACACACACACATACATATGCTGTGGTCAGGTTGTAAGGGCATAACCAGAGTTTAAGACTCCTAGAACTAGGGCAGCTAGGTGCCACATTGGATAAAGCACTGGGGCTAAAGTCAGTGAAACTTATCTTCCTGAGTTCAAAACTGGCCTCAGTTGTGATTAGCTGTGATCCTGGGCAAATCACTTAACCCCATTTGCCTCAGTTTCCTTCTCTGCAAAATGAGATGGAGAAGGAAATGGCAAACCACTCCAGTATCTCTGCCAAGAAAACCCCAGTGAGGTCACAGAGTCAGACATGATTGAAAGGACTCAACAACAATATCAGGTGACATGTGAGTATAGATAAGGGGTGTTAACCTGCCATTGGCGAATTTTTTTTAATTTTGGTAACCTTTTCAAAGTAATTGGTTTCCTTCGTAATCCCATGTATTTTATGCATTTAAAAACTTACTTTTGAGAAGGAATCTGTGACACAAATTTAAAAACTCCTTGATATAGAGAAAGAAAAGAAAGTTAAATGGAAGTAAAGATAATAATCCAGAAAGTTTTGAAGATATTTTAGAGAGCCATCTAGATGGAGACAATAGTTGAGTCTGAGAGCCTGGTTGAACTCTCTTGCGGACAGCATGTTAAAGAGCAACAGATTGGAAGTCAGGAGGCTTGGGTTCAGCTTTGCACTAACTAGTCATTTGACTTTGGGCATTAACTTCTGGATTTCTATTTCATATAATCTTCAAAGTTCCCAGCTCCAAAATTCAGTAATGTAGCTCAGGACATGGCCAGCAACCTGACGAGACTTGGGGAACACCCTGGAGAGGAGAATGAGCATTGAGAAAGGGCTCTTGGATTATTTGGTGGTTAGGAAGGAGGGCATTGGTACCCTTGGAATCAGTCACTCAGTATCTGGTAAGTGCCTACTGTGTTCCAGGCCCTGTTCTAAGCACTGGGGATACAAACAAAACCAAAGGCAGCCCCTGCTCTTGAGGAGCTCGGTTTAACAAGGGCTGCAGTGTGAACAGCTGTGTACAAACTAGAGTATAGAGGATAAAATGGAAGTAATCCACAGAGAAGGGCACTAGCGTTGAGGGGGTCAGGAAAAACTTCTTGTAGAAGGTGGGCCTTTAGCTGGGATTTGAGGAAGTGGGGAAGCAGAGATGAGAGGGGGACAGTATTCCAGGTGTAGAGAACACCAAGGAGTCCGGTGTTGATGAATTTTAGAGAGAGAGTTAAGATTGGAAGTGGTTCAAGGAGAGTGTGTTGTGAAGAAATGAATATATAGATTATTCACAGTATTAGTTAACATTTATACAGCTAATCTCTTTTTTTTACCCTTTTTGGAAGGGGAGGGCAGGGCAGTTGGGATTAAGTGACTTGCCCAAGGTCACAAGGCTGTTAAGTGTTAAGTGTCTGCCCTGCCTAGCCACCCCATATACAGTTAATTTCATTTGATCTTGTCCACAATCCTGGAAGGGAGGTTCTATTATTATTCCCATTTTACCAGACAAGGAATCTGAGGCAAACTGAGGTTAGATGACTTCAGGGTGTGGGCATGGGGGGGGAGGTGTCCATGACCAAAAATAAGGACTAAGAGCCTCTTCCTGTACTGGGAAGATAGAGTAGTTCATAGATAAGTAAATGCAGGATATATACAAAGTCAATGCACAGTGATGGGATGGGATAGTGACACTAACTACTACAGAATCAAGAAAGGAGGTGATACTTTAGCTAGCCTTGAAGGAGAGCTGGCGATTTTAAGAGGAGGCAGCTAGGTGCCTCAGTGGGTGAAGTGCTGTGGCTGGAGTCAGGAAGACCTGAGTTCAAATGTAGCCTCAGACGCTGTGTGGCCCTGGGCAAGTCACTTAACTAACCTCTGTTTGCCTTAATCCACTCTGGCATCTTTGCCAAGAAAGCCCTATGGACAGTATGGTCAGTGGTGTCATGAAGAGTGGGTCGGTGTCATGAAGAGTGGGTCGGACAGGAATGAACAAGGAGAAGGAGGTTTAAGAGGAAAGGTGGAGGAGAGAGCAATTCAGGCTTGTGCATATGCATGATGGTGGGAGATGGGCCATGGTGTAGAGGAAGCAAGTATGCAAGTTTGGCAGGAATGTAGAATATGTAAGGGGAAGTAATGTGTTTGGAAATAGTGGCAGATCATAAAGTTTTTAAATGCTCAACACTGGTTTATCCCAGAGGCAATGGGAAATCACTGCACATTTGTGAGGTATGTTTGTGAAAGAGACACAGAAATGCAAGAATGCTGTCTGTCCTGCAGTGACTTGGGAGTCTGTGGGAAGAGGCTTGATGTGGCCATTCTTTGTACTGGGATGCATGATAACAAAGGGAGCCTGGAAAGCTTTGTCTGTCTCCTCCCTTGGCAGGACAGTTCTCCCTGAAGCTCCTGGCTTGGAGGATCAAGCTTCCTGGTCTTAAAGTCTTAAAGAGCTTTGTAATTATCATCTGTTACAGGCCTGCCAACTTAGAGGGGCCATGAGGAAAGTGTTTTCGAGATGACATGGCATCTTTGTGCTTCTAGGACTCTTTTGCACAATATTCCATGGCCCTTGAAGGGTTTGGGTTTTTCACCTTAGCATTGTCACTGGGTTTGTGTTCTAAGAGTTGGTCAGAACTTTTTCTAGCATCTGACATTATGTAGAAATAACACAATTTCCCCGAAATGATAGAACCTAGAATAGTAAAATCCCTAAAATGAATAAAACTGAAATCAATTTTCTTTAATCTAGTGATAGGCAAAAGAGAGGGGAAGGAAATGGGAGATGCTGTTTTATTGGTGAATTAACAGCATGAGACAGGTTCTTAGCTCATTTTGATTTTGAATTTTGATGGTAAGAGTTCCTTTTGTAACTAAGAAGTTTTGAGGAAAGGAGTCTTATAATAAAACTATATAGATTCTTTTACAATTTAAAGTTGAGATGTAATATAAAGATGTACACATTTTTAATATTTTGTTGCATATGATTTTTAAATGTTTATGAGTTAGAGAAGAAAAAATTACACTGTTCTTTTGCTTAGAAATAGCTGACATTTCATCATCTCTAAGGCCACCTGCTGATGTAATACTTAATGGAGCTTCCTTTGAACCTTCTTGGGTTATCTGGTGCAATTGAATAGACAAGCCTCAATATCCATGTCATGGTAATCAGGACACATGTTAAATACCTTACAATACATTAGATTCCCAAAAGGTACCAAAAATTACAATAAAATTAACACTTCCATTGCCGGAAATGTATGACACAAACAATATAAAATAAAAAGGTAAAAAAAAGGAGGCATTTTCATCTGTACAACCAGAGCATTGCAGAGGCCATGCTCAAGCCAAGAGGCTGAGCTGGACTTTAAGCAGACCCTCAAAATCACTGCTGTGTAACCTATTAATAAATTCATTCATTAATATCTTGGTTAAAACTGGCATTTACACACCACACACTGTCTAAGACAACTAGAGATCTGTAATATTCAACATGAAAGACATTTTCCAAGGGGGAATTTTAAATAAGATGCACATTGAACAGGCCATAGGAAGTTTGTAAAGTTAAATTTGGTACATAATTTTAATGTCCACCTAGAGCATTTCCGTATAAAACGTGTGCAGTCCCTCTGAACACTGAGCATGCCGCTGCATACCGCACAGGACTGCCTCAATATGGCTTATAGTTATTCTGATGACCACCACCACACCTTGGAGTCTTTCCATAATTTGTACTGCCCTGACTATAGTCGGAGCCTGGTCCATAGCCGTAATAGCCATAAGGGGAGTAGTCGTAGCCACTGTAACAGCCATAGCCTTGCTGATAGCCATAGCCCTGGTTGCCATATCCCTGATTCCAATAGTTGCCATAACCTTGATTCCAATTTTGACTTTGAGCTCCCCCTCCACTGCCTCTGCTTCCACCACTCCTGCTGCCTCCTCCACCACCTCCAGATCCTCGATTCCCCCGGCTCCGGCCTCCTCGGCTGCCCCCAGAGCTGTACTGCTGTTGCTGGTACACTTCTTTAGGCTGGGCCACCTTAATCTCACATTTACTTCCACCGGCATTATGAAATTTCTTTTCTAAAATCTTCTTCACAGGGTCTTCTTCTTTAAAGGTGATGAATATAAATCCTCTTCTTTTGTTGGTCTTTGGATCCATTGGAAGTTCGATAGATTCAATCTCTCCAAAGTATTCCCGGATTTTATCTTCTGTAGCTTCTGGATTAAGTCCTCCAACAAAGATCTTCTTCACAGGATCTTTCTTCATAGCCAGCCTTTTTGGGATCAATTACCCGTCCATCTAATCTGTGTTCTTTCTGATCCAAAACCTTATCAACACTCGCAGATTCTTTAAAGAGCATAAACCCCAAACCTCTTGATCTTCCTGTATTAGGATCCATCTTTATCGTGCAATCAACTACCTCACCAAACTTGGTGAAATAGTCTTTCAAGTCCTTTTTGCTTGTGTCCCAACTGAGGCCACCTACAAACATTTTCCCTGCATCCTCCTCGTTCTTGCTGGCGTTGATCTGGTCTCCTTCGGCCCCGTTCTGGCTCCCAGCTGGGGCCGCAGGAAGCACCGCCACCGGGGCCGCCGCCCCGGACCCACTCCCGCTCCCGGTCCCGGTCCCAGTCCCGGACACGGTCCCGGTCCCAGTCCCGGACACGGTCCCGGTCGCGGCCTCACTCGGAGGCTCCCCATTGGGGGCGGCTTCATGGCCGTTCTCAGTAGTGGCCATTTCCATCAGCTGCTGCTCCTCCGCCGCTTCAGACATGGTGGCCCCGGCGGCGGGGTAAAGGCCTCGCCGCCCAGTGACGTTTCGGGCCTCGGGCCGGCCGGGGAAAGCTGCCTCGGCCTCCGCTGCGGCGCAGACGCCGGCCACTCGCTCCGATTCCCGGCAGGCAGCAGCGCAGAGCTCCCGCTCCTCCCACCCTCCTCCACCCGGCCCCAGTACTGTTCGGCCGCCTCTCTAAGTGAGATTCTTTAGGTGCAAGGTCAGTAATAGTGGGTCATTTATTACACGTTTATCCTCTTCTATTTGGTAAAATTGTACTGTGCATATAGGCCTTCTCTAATATGTAAAGCTCCACCAAATAATTGTTAAACTACAGAATAATTAATTGTTAAATAATAGATTGTTAAAGCAGTAATTAATTGATGAATGGTAACCATAGAGCTGCTATGCTCATTGGTGTTGAGTGCATCTTAGAGAATAAATGTGGAAGATAATCAATTAGGAAACATAGTGAAATTGAACTCTTATGATATTCTTGTTGGCAGATCTCTGCTGGGCTACATTCTTCTCATCTCAATTGATGGCCCAGCTGTGAACATGGATTGATAGCTATTCCTGAGATTGCCCTTGGGGCACGATACATGAGTATTATTCATTTTTCTTTCCTAAGGTAATTGAGAATACCTGTGTATTCTTTGTTAGTTGGGAGACTGATATACTCTGGTATTCATGATATGGTAGAGGGAAGGATGTTTTATGCTCCTAAACTGACACCAGTAAATTTGGAACCTTGTTAATGTAACTTTGTTTAGCCATCATAACCCAAATGAAGACCTTGGCTCAAGATAGTATTTAAATGGAAGAATCTAGAGAGCCTCTACTGGCTGGACCAAGTAGGATTTTCTCAAGTCGTTAATATGCTTGCTAGGCTATAAAATGTGTTGCTTTGGGGGAGGGAAGCAGAGGTAATTGAAAGTGGAAAGGATGTGGGGCCTGATACCTTATAAAGAAGGATATAAGCAGATGTGTCAAAGGAGATCTAAAAAGGGAAGAAAATCCTAATTATTTCCTATTTCTAATTTACTTCACATAGAGTATTGACATTAAACATCTAGCATCCATATACAACAAAGCTCATTAGTTTTGTATTTCTCTAGTTCTAAATTTGGTTTGTCTGAATTACAATTAATTAGGAAACATTCTAGCTGAGGAGAGAAGATGCAGTAGTAATAAATGTTAAATCATATGTTAGGAAATCAGAGAAAGGACAATGCTAGACTAGTCTGGAACAGGATTTGAATAGGCTAAGGTGGTATAACAAGAAAACTGTCTAGAATTTGGACTCAGAAAATGTGCAGGTCAGTTTATTTGGGACCTAGTAGTTAATATTTGTATTGAAAGATACATTATAATTGTGTTTGTATGTGTATAGTCTCAATCAAATGAGATAATATTTGTATTTAACATATAGTGTGGAATGTAGTAGGCACTATATAAATGTTTATTCCCTAGGATCCAACTTCAGAGTTGGAACAGACCATGTAAGTAATCTAGTCTAACCCCTTGATTTTATAGATGAGGAAAATGATACCCGGAGAACCTCAAGGTTGTCACAGAGAGGTAGGTAGTAAGAGGCAGACCCCGGATTTGAAAATCAATCCAGTGTACTTCCCATTACACTTTTATCTCTTAACCTACCTTACTTTAGAAATACTTAGGGGCTGAGCCAAGATGGCAGAGTAAAAGCTGGGATTTGCTTGAGATCTTCTCCAAACCCCTCCAAATATCTGTAAAAAATGATTCTAAACAAATTCTAGAGCTGCAGGACCCACAAGATGGACAGAGTGAAACAAATCTCCAGGTCAAGAAAGCCTGGAATTCCGGTCAACAGGAATGGTCTGTCACTCTGGGCTGGGAGAGGAGTGTAGTCCAGCATGGGCCATACTTGCATAGATGGGGTGGTGCAGGCCTCAGAACTGAATCACTGGCAACTGGGCAGTTTCTAGACTTTTTAGCCTACAAACTCCAAAGACAGCATAGAAGGTCAGTGGGAAACTCTCAGACCTGGGTGAGAGAGGAGCGTGGTCTAGCTCCAGTTCTGGAGCAGTGGTGGTGGCAGCAGTGGTGACTACTTTTGGAACTCCTGGCCCACAGATGGAGATCAGATGGGGATTGCGGGGATCTCTTGCTTTGTCTGTGTTTTCCATCTCGGTTGCAGTCGTGAGTGGCTGCCTTGGGGGGAAGAGAAGTGCTTGTGTGGTGGAACTTGAGGTGCAGTGGAGAAGGAACCCTCCTCACAGTTCTGAGGCAGAAGAGTGCTTGTGGTCACTAGTAGACCAGAGTGGAGACCAGGAAAGGAGTAAATACCTCCACCTTGGAAGAGCTGAAAATTTGTGGTTCCTTAGAAGTACCTCAGAAAATAGCTGCACAAACCCCTTGAAACTTCCGGAGAGTACAACCCCCCATCCCCTCACCGGAAGCAGAGTCCTATCTTGACAAAGAGTTAGACAGTCAAATACTTGGTTGGGAAGATGAAAACACAGACTATAGACTCTTTGGTGACAAAGAGGATCGAAACATACAACCAGAAGAAGACAACAAAATCAAAACTCTTGCATCAAAAGCCTCTAAGAAAAATATGAATTGGTCCCAGGCCATGGTAGAGCTCAAAAAGGATTTTGAAAATCAAGTAAGAGGAGTAGAGGAAAAATTGAGAAATGAGAGTGATGCAAGAAAATCATGAAAAGTGAGTCAACAGCTTGCTGAAGGAGACCCAAAAAAATACTGAAGAAAATAACCCTTAAAAAATAGACTAACCCAGATGGCAAAAGATGGCCAAAAACAATGAGGAGAAGAATGCCTTAAAAAGCAGAATTGGCCAAATGGAAAAGGAGGTCCAAAATCTCACTGAAGAAAATAATTCCTTCAAAATTAGAATGGAGCAAATGCAAGCTAATGACTTTGAGAAATTAAGAAAATATAAAACCAGAACCAAAAGGATGAAAAAATATAAGACAATGTGAAATGTCTTATTGGAAAAATCACTGACTTGGAAAATAGATCCAGTAGAGATAGTACAATAATTTTTAAATTATCTGAAATCCATGATCAAAAAAAGAGCCTAGACATCATCTTTCAATAAATTATTGAGGAAAGCTGCCCTGATATTATAGAACCAGAGGGGAAGACAGATATTGAAAGAATTGTATTGAACACCTCCTGAAAGAGATCCCAAAAGGAAAACTCCTAGGAATATTTTAGCCAAAATGCAGAGTTTACAGGTCAAGGAGAAGATACTTCAAGCAGGCAGAAAGAAACAATTGAAATATTGTGAAAACACAATCTGGAACTTCTATATTAAGGGATCACAGGGCTTGGAATATGATATTCTGGAGGTCAGAGGAGCTAGGATTAAAACCAAGAATCACCTACCCAGCAAAACTGAGTATAATCCTTCAGGGTGAAAAATTGATATTCAATATAATAGAGGACTTTCAAGCATTCTTGTAAAGATCAGAGCTGAAGAGAAAATCTGACTTTCAAATGCAAGACACAAAAGAAACATGAAAAGGTAAACAGGAAAGAGAAATCATAAGGGACTTAGTAAAGTTAAACTGTTTACATTCCCTCATGGAAAGGTGATATTTGTAACTCATGAGACCTTTCTCAGTGTTAGGGTAGTTAGAGAGAATATATATGTGTATATGTATGTGTATATAATACACACACACACACACACACAAACGGCACAGGGTGTGTTGAATATAAAGGGATAATATCTAAAAATTAAAATTTAAGTGGTGAGAGAAATATACTGGGAGGAGAAAGGGAGGGGTAGAATGGGGTAAATTATGTCACATAAAAGAGGGAAGAAAAAGCTTTTACAATGAAGAAGAGGGGGGAGGTGAGAGGGAATGAGTGAAACTTACTCTCATTTGATTTGACTTAAGAAGGAAATAACATACACACTCAGTTGGGTATCTTACCCTACAGGAAGGTTGGGGTGGGGGGGAATGGATAAGGGAGGGCAGATTGAGAGAGGGAGCTGTCAGAAGTGAACACTTTTGAAAGTGACAGGGTCAAAGGAAAAAATAGAATAAATGGGGGGGTGAGATAGGATGAAGGGAAATACAGTTATTATTTCACAGCATGACTATTGCATGTTTTACATAACTACACATGTGTATAACCTATATTGAATTGCTTGCTTTCTCAGTGAGGGTGGGTGGGGAGGGAAGAAGGGAGAGAATTTGGAACTTAAAGTTTTAAAAACATGTTAAAAATTGTTTTTATGTTCAACTGAGAAATAAGATAGGCAATGGAGTTAAAAATCTACCTTGCTATACAAGAATATAAGGGGAAGTAGAAATAGGACTTTTGTGTGGCTCCTGCTTCCACCTCCTCCAATACATATAAAAAATGACTCTAAATAAACTTTAGAGCTACAGAACTCACAAAGTGACAGAGAGAAACTAACCTCCCACTGAAGATAGCTTGGCAGGCCAGCAGGAAGGGGCCATCGCAGTGCTCTGGGAGCAGAGCCCAGCCCTGTGTGAGTCTAAGGTTTTACCCTCAGGGCAGCCACAACCAGCCCCAGCTGGAGGAATGACAGGAGAGTGGATCACCAGTAGTTGTGGTGGTTGCAAGAATTATCAACTCATAAATGCCAAAGCCAAAGTGAGAGGTCAGTGGACTTTGGGAACGGGGTCCGGGAGTACAGTACCATCTCTGCCCCCAGAGGGAGAAGCGGCTGAGGGCCCGCTGCCACATGGCTGCTTCAGAACTCCTGGCCTGCAGATTGTAGGGGGACCAGGCCACCAGTCTGAGGGGTAATTGCTCTTGCTTTAACCTGCTTGGATCTAGATTGCTGTCTAGGGTGGAGCTCCTGGGGTGTATGACCAGTGTGCCAGAGCAAGTGGAGGCTTCAGAGGGGGTAACCAACTAATAGCTGCAGCAGCTGAGAAAACCCTAGTGATTTGGGACAAAGCTCTTCTCTCTGGTAGCAGAGTTCTACTGTGGCAAAAAGCTCAAAAGTCAAGTAATTGACTGGCAACATGAGCAAGCAAAGGAAGCAAAGCAAGCAGAGCAATCTGACTTTAGACTCCTATTTTGGGGACAGAAAAGATCAAAGCATGGAAAAGGAGGAAGACAGTGAAGTCAGAACTCCTGCACCAGAAGCTTCCACGAAAAATATGAACTGCTTGCAGGCCATAGAGGAAATTAAGAAGGATTTTGAAAACTAAATAAGAGAAGTGGAGGGAAAATTGGGAAGAGAAATGACAATGATGCAAGAAAATCATGAAAGAGAGTCAATAGCCTGACTGAAGAAAATAACACCTTAAAAAAATAGACTAACTCAAATGGCAAAAGAGGTTCAAAAAGCCAATGAGGAGAAGAATGCCTAAAAAAGACGAATTTGCCAGATGGAAAAAGAATCTTAAAAGCTCACTGAAGAAAATCATTCCTTCAGAGCAAATGGAAGTTAGTGACTTTATGAGAAATCAAGATACTATTAAACAGATCCAAACAAATGAAAAAATAGAAGGCAATATGAAATATCTCCTTGGAAAAAAACACTCACCTGGAAAATAGATCCAGGAGAGATCATTTAAAAATTATTGAACTACTACCTAAAAGCCATGATCAAAAAAAGAACCTAGAAATCATCCGTCAAGAAATTCTCAAGGAAAACTGCCCTGATGTTTTAGAACCAGAGGGCAAAATAGAGGTTGAAAGAATCCTTGGATCACCTCTTGAAAAAGATCCCCAAAAGAAAACTCCTAGAAATATAGACAGGTTCCGGAATTCCCAGATCAAGGAGAAAATATTACAAGCAGCCAGGAAGAAACAATTTCAATGTTGTGGAAACACAATCGGGATAACACAGGATCTGGCAGCTTCTACACTGAGGGATCAAAGGGCTTGGAATGTGATATTCTGGAGGTCAGAGGAGCTGGGATTAAAACCAAGAATCACCTACTCAGCAAAACTGAGTGTGTTTTAGGGGAAAATATTGTCATTCAGTGGAATAGAGGACTTTCAGGCATTCTTGATTAAAAAACCAGAGTTGAGGGGGGGCCAGGTAGCACAGCGAGTAAGAGCACCGGCTCCAGTGTTGGGATGACCTGGAGATCAAATCCCGGGCTCAGACACTTAGCACCCACCCAGAAACACCTGGCCTTGTAACCTTGAGCAAGTTACTTAACCCCAATTGCTTAGGGGCGGCCAGGTGGCTCAGCGAGTGAGAGCACTGGCTCCAGTGTCTGGATGACCTGGAGATCGAATCCTGGGCTCAGACACTCAGCACCACACCCAGAAATAACCAGCTGTTTAACCTTGAGCAAGTTACTTAACCCCGATTGCTTTAATTAAAAAAAAAAAACAGGTGAATAGAAAATTTGACATTCAGATACAAGAAACAAGAGAAGCATGAGAAGGCAAACAATGAAAAGAAATCATAACTAACTTATGAAATTTGAACTATTTACATTCCTACATGGAAAAATGATAATTGTAACTTTTGAAACTTTTCTCAGTATGAGAATAGTTGAAGGTAATATTAATTTATATATGTGTATACATACATATATTTCTATATAGGAGGCTATATGGGCATATGAATATCCAACATCCTTATCAGTCACCTTCAGATTGGCCTTCATCACTTTTCCTCATTCTGAATTAGTAAAGTTGCTGGTAAACTCTTTGACAGATCAAACCTAATGTAGTTTTTTGTTGTTTAAGTTTTGTTGATGCCCTTTGTTTTTACATCATAAACATTTCTAGAACGTTCCCCACTCTCCCCTCCCACCCTCCAGTGAACCTTCTTCCCTTTTAACAAAGAAAAAGTTTGGCAAGGCATTGTTCTGTGACCATAGTCCCTTAGCTCTCTGAGGAATGGAGGGAGGTACATTTCCTTATCTTTTCTCCAAAGCCAAGATTGGTTATTCCAATTATATAGTGTCACATAGTCTTGTTCACACAGGTGCTCAAGAGATGTTTGAGAGCTGTTCCTGAATTATCTCACCTGAGGAATTGCCTCTTCTTAAGCTGGAAGTGAACTTTCTATCCCCTAACTCTTTTTTTCTTTTTGGCTTTTTGGAGGGCAGTTGGGGTTAAGTAACTTGCCCAAGGTTACACGGCTGGTTTGTTTGTTGGGGTGTGTGTGTGTGTGTGTGTGTGTGTGTGTGTGTGTTAATTGTCTGAGGCCAGATTTGAACTGAGGTCTTCCTGACTCCTGACTCTGTTCACTGGGCCACCTAGCTGCCCCTTTATCCCCTAACTTTTTTTTTTTTTTAATTTAAGCAATCGGGGTTAAGTAACTTGCCCAAGGTTACATGGCCAGTTATTTCTGGGTGTGGTGCTGAGTGTCTGAGCCTGGGATTCGATCTCCAGGTCATTCTGACACTGGAGCCAGTGCTTTTACTCACTGAGCCACTTGGCCGCCCGTTATCCCCTAACTCTTAATGCTTTGTTCTACTTGGTATTGTAATTATTTGTGTATATGTCCTATCTTCCTTAATATAGATTATAAATCCACTGAGGGTAGAGATGCTGTTTTGTTCCATTTCAGGTGTGTTCATTCCATAGTTCTCAACTGGAGAGGAAAAAAACACCAACTATTTTAATGGTGTTTAGATAACTGCAAGTCTTATTTCAAACTTTTTGCTTTTTGCTTTTTGGAGGTCAAGTGGGATTAAGTGACTTGCCCAAAGTCACACAGCTAGTAATTGTGTCAAGTGTCTGAGGCTGGATTTGAACTCTGGTCCTCCTGACTCCAGGGCTAGTACTCTATTCACTGCGCTACCTAGCCACCCCTAAACTTTTCTTTTTTTTCAATAAAAATAATGCTCTTAGAAATCTGTTGTATACAGTTTTCATATAGATGGGAAACCAGCTTTACCCACAACTGGGAATAGGAACATTTGTATTAATAGGTACTCCTCACTTCAATTTTAGTGCCACCTTTACAGAGAATGGTGAAAGGCCTGTATTTAAAGGAAGTGAGTCTAGGTAGTGATAGTGGCAAATATTTTATAAAGTATTTATGTTGGGAAACTGTGTTCTTTGGAAAGAAGGGTGGAAAATGAGCAGTACATTTTATATATATGTGTACACACACATATATACATACGTATGTGTGTGTATGTATGTATGTATATAGAATAGAGAAAATCAGAAGAAACCCTTCCTGAGATTCTCACCTTTTTCTTTTTTTTCTTCCTATTTTCCCTTTCCATGATGCTGTGTGGAAATGTCCCAGTTCTTGCAGCTGTGCTCATTGTAATGGGTCATTTCATTTTGAAATCCTTGTTTAAAAGGGAGCCACACTCTGGCTGTCTGTGACAGATGCCACCTACTTATTTTCTCCCAGGCTTGAAATAGCCGTATGTGACATGGAAGCAGAAGAAAGGAAGGGGAAATATAATAAAAGAAGGGTAGAAGCAAAAAAAAAAGGTGGCAGGGGGATTTGATAAATAAAATGCTTAAACTGATCAAATGGACTTGCTTTTTGTTTTCTTCTGTTAGAGACAGCTGCAGTAGCCTGTCTTTGCAGAACCTAGTGGCATTACTTAAGGAGCATCTTGTTTTCAAGGTCATTGTGGTTAGAGTCTTGGTCAAGACCACAGATTGTTGGTTTAGGACGCATGACCTCCTAAATCCTATTGGGGAGGATTTGGCATCTGAGCAAAGGTGCATCAGAGGACTTATGTAATGGGGATACATACAACTGTAGCTCCTGTCTGTCAGAGGGCAAGAACTTTTTTGCTTTTTAATGAAAAAGGGATGAAATATGAAAGAGATTAATTTCCCTCCCTCAAAATTTAGAGTGAGCCCCAGGAAATCCTGCCAGCTTTTTCTTCCAATTGAAGGGCTGTCTCCTGATTGGAATGACAGCTTTGAACTGGAAGACATTATTTCATTAGTGCACTAATCAGCTACAGAGATTACCCAATTGGCTACTTAATAATTAAATGAAGTTGCTTGTAATTCTTTGAGCATACACAGAACTAATTAAATTAACCCTTTACTGCCCTGTGTGCCCAAGATGCACTGCTTGAAATGGAGAGGGCTGTAAAAACCTGCCTTTAGAATTTAGGTGAAGTGTGGCATTGATACAGAATGTGGTCTTAGGAATAGTGTGTGAGGTCTTGACATACCTTTTTTAAAATGTGTATTTGACTCTGAGGGGGAGAATAAAGTGTAACTTTGTGAACTTCAGACCTTTTGACAGGACCTAATAAGCTGAAATCTACCTATAATAGTGCCCTTCAATGCCATGCTCTAGGTATCATAGGTGAAAACATATTATATAGCAAGTTCCTTTTAGCTACCTAATAATTAAACCTTTTTGGATGTACCCAAATATTTAACTAAGTAATTTATTTTCATTACATTTGTAGCTAGCATTTATGTAGCATTTACTGTGTGTGAGACTGTGCTAGATACTTTACAAATACTATCTTACTTGATCTTTCCCACACCCATTTTATAATTGAGGAAAATGAGACAAACATAGGTTAAGTGGTCTAGCCACGGTCACTCAGCTGGTAAGGTTAGATTTGGTGCATATCTTCTTGAGCCCAGTGCTGGTACTCTATCGACACTGCCACCTATCATTTACAACTGATTAGTTTTCTAAACTTACCATTTATAGTAAATAAGGTTCCAATAAAGTTTCATGATTATATATAATATAGTGCTCTAAATTTCTCAGTTCATTTTGTCTTTGCAAACACCCTTGAAATGAAAGCAAGTAGTATCTCCATTTTGTACTTGAGGAAATCGAGTTATGAAACGGTCAAATAACTTATTCAAGATTACTTAGCTGAAGATGTAAACGGGCTCCCCTGACTTCCAGTTAAATGTAATCAATTGTTATGTAGTCCTTTGGTTAGCTATTAGACCTATCCAGATGACTTATCTGCATTAAAAATAATTTTTCCCTTGCTCATACAGTTTGAAAAGAAATAACAAAACCCTGGTATCAGGCACATTCAAACAAAAAAAAAAATCCCACTTTGGCCATATCCACAAAGCATGTTTCTTTCTGTACTGTGTTTATCACCTCTCTTTCAGAAGGTGGGTAGCATGTCATCATGTGGCCTCTGGAATCATGATTTATCATCAGCACCTTTTTCCTTTTGTGAATTTAAAAAAATATTTTGGTGATGCTTTTTTCCCTGTCTCTATGACCTCAAACCACTACCCATCTCTGGTGTATCACCTCTTTGCCAAGACTTTGATTTAAAGTTCAAAACTGTTGTGTGAATTGTTTTCCTGGTTCTGCTTATTGCATTCTGCATTATTTCATACTGGTGTTCCCATGTTTCCCCAAATTGATCATATTTGTCATTTCTAATAATATTTCATTACATTTCTATGAACAATTTGTTGAGCAAGTCCCTAATTAATGACTACCACTATTGTCTCCTCTTTACTATAACAAAAAGTACTTTTATAAATATGGTTACACATACATATCTTTTCCCTTTGTTCTTGACCTCCTTGGTCTAATCTACCTAGCAATATTGCTGAGTCGGACATTATGTACATTTTAGTGACTTTGGGGGTATATAGTTCCAAACGTATTCTAGTAGGACCAAATTTCGCAGTTTCTATCTTCTGGCTCTTAGTGATCCTATATTATTGCAGATCAGAAAACTGAGACTTAAACACGTGAAATAATTTAACCAAGGTTTACCTGTTAGCAAGTAGCAAAACCAGGATTGAAACTTAGGTTTCTAGTCATTACCTGAGAGACCAGTCAGTAGTCAACCTATAAATAAAGTCAGGAGTCAAAAATGTCAGAGAGAACAAAGAAACGAGTGAATGAAAAAGCATTTATTTTAAGCTCTTAATATATGCATTTCATTACATATAATAATTAATGCTAAATACTCAGGATACAAATAGAAAATGTGTCAAAAAGTATTTATCAGGTGCTTATGATGTACCATGCTGTGGATACAGAGAAAGGCAGAAAACAGCCCCTGCTCTCAGGACGCCCACACTCTAAAAGGAAGAGACGGGACATAGAGGAGAGGATGTTTCACCTGTGAGTCATGTGGAAAGGTCCTGTGGTCTTTTGGGTATAGCAGTAAAAGGGGTGTAAGGCAGTTTGATAAGTGTAATTTCCTTTAATAAAACCACATTGGTCACTGTAGCACTTGGAGAAAAAAGTCACAAGTCACATCTGCACAAGAGGTGCTTCCCTGGACTCTGGCCAAGAGACTGTATTTGTTGTTTGTTCAGTCCTGCCCCACTCTTCATGACCCCATTTGGGGTTTTCTTACTGGAGTGGTTCGCCATTTCCTTTTCTAGCTCATTTGACAGATCAGGAAACTGAGGCAAACAGGGTTAAGTGACTTGCCCAGGCTCACACAGCTATTAAGTGTCAGGCAAGATTTGAACTTCCTGACTGGTCTGCCACTGTATTCAGTGTGCCAGCCACCTAGCTGCCAAGAGACTACAGAGTGGAAATTCTGTTTTTTGTTGACCAGATATAAGTACAGTCAGTGAACAGGAGCAGAGCTCATGCTAAGATTCAACAGCAAGAGGAGTCAAAGGTATATGGGAATCCCAAATCAAGGAGAAGGAATAGAATCCAGAGTATTTCTTAAGCACATGCATTACATGCAGATTGATTGAATGATAGAATGAGGGCAGTAGTTCCTATTCTTAATTGCTGTAGCATCTAAGTGTCCTTGTGTACAAGTTGGGTATGTGACTTGTTAGGGAAAGGAAAAGACAGTGGCATCTTGGTGGTGCAGATTTTGGTGACTTGTGCAACGAGAAAATAGAAAGGCTGGGGGTGGAGGAGGAGAAAGGAGATAAAAAGGAGAGAGGATTAACAGAAGGCTGCAGATGGTGGCTCGGTTTCTTGGAACAGCTCCATCAGTTCCTGCTGTCCAATCCAGTGTGAGGGATCCATCTGGGCTTCCTCCAAGTACAAGAATGTGATGTAACAACCTGGGATAGGAGGTGTGCTTCATTTGGAAGTGGATGTCACACTGGGTCCGAAAGCATAGAGGTGACGACGAAAGATGGTAGAAACCTAAGTCCCACTCACCCACCATTCACTCTGTCTGGAATGCATAATTTCTGTTTCCATGTAAAATCCAGGTCCTCCGAGCCTTTTAGTCATTTGCTTTTCAAAATTATGATTTTGTGATTTGATGCTAATCTTCCACTTTACTGTTAACACTTCTTAAATGGAAAAAAAGATTCTCTAATTCTGTGCTATTGATAGTAGATGAGTTAATGGTCTTAATGTTAGACTCGCTTGCTGCTCAGATTGCTGGACTGTACTGGTGCTGAGGTCTGATAGATTGTTGGTTAGAATAGCTGCCTTCTTCCTCTGGGAGAATTTCCCCATAGGACCCCAGATTCTGACTTGGCTGGTTGGTAAAAAAAAACTCTGCCTCTGCCTGCCCTTTTCTTCCTTACTCCTCTCCTTCCCAGCCCTCTTCTTTTTTCCTCTTACCTGGCTTCCTTTTTTATAGAAGTCACATTCTCATGTGAACTTTACAGGGATCAAGTACTTTGTTCACAGCCCTGTAAAGGTAGTAGTGCAGGTTGTCCCCATAATTTTTAAAATGAGGAAATTATGGTTTAAAGAAGTAATTTGCCCAAGTACCCACAGTGTTTGAGGCAGAATTGGAGCCTAAGTCTTCTGACTATAGAAGTTACTTACTGGAGGTGGCCAGGTGGCTCAGTGAATAGAGCACCAGCCCTGGAGTCAGAAGGACCTGAGTTCAAATGCGGCCTTAGACACTTAACACAAAAACTAGCTTTGTGACCTTGGGCAAGTCAGTTAACCCCAACTGCCCCACCTTCCTTCCCCTCAAAAAAGCAAAAACAAAAAACCAAGAAATTACTTACTTCTACAAGTTATTACTATATATCATTCGTCTTCCTGTTCATTTTTTTCTAAACTATACTATGTCAGTGGCAGCTATAGACATTGTTATTCTGACTCCAGGACTAGTACAGACTCCCCTGTAGTAAAAAGCAGCATTTATTGTAAGTCGTAGGAGACTGGGTAAGTTGATTTTGTAGACTTACTTTCCCCTGCTCTCTAGTGTAGATTCCCAACATTTACATTTGTATGATCATCTCTCTGGATCAAGGCTTAGTGGTTTATATTTTTGACTAGCAATTTTATTAAGTGCTTACTGTGCTAAGCCTTGGGAATTTAAGTAAAAGCAAGACAGTAACTGCCATTGAAGGCTCTTATATTCTATTGGAGGAAGACAGTACATATAGGTATAAATGGAGGTTGGCCAGCCAGGAAGTGGAATGGAGACCTGAGTCCTGGGTCCCCAGGTAGGTCCCCAGGTTCCAATAGGGGAAGGACAGGGATGGAATGGAGGAGATGAAGATAATGACAGTGCAGACAGTGTGGTGGGGCAGATGGCTTTCAAGAGCTCTCCTAGGAAGTAGCTCATATTCTGCTGGAGACAAAAGGATGCATGTAAGTATCTACAGAATGTAAAGAGAGTAAATACAAAGAAATAAAAATTTTCCTTCCCTATCATAGCAGAAGAGGATTTAGATATGGAAGAGAGCTTAGGGATCATTTAGTGTCACCTAATTTTACAAACAAGGAAACCAGGAGGGTAAGGAACTTGCCCAGAATTACACAGGTAAGGAATGGCATGCTGGGACTTTTCCCCTCTTATTAGAGCTGTGTCAGAAAGTGAATGACTTCTAGTCAGAAGGTGAGCATATCAATCAGCTCCTCCTTTTTTTCTTCAGTCAGTCAGTAAGCACTTATTAGGTACCTACTATATGCTAAGGACTGAGGATACAAAAAAGGGAAGAAAACAGTCCCTATACTACAGAATAGTGTAATAGTATTGTTCAATCATGTCCAACTCTTTGTTAGTAGAAATGTGATAACAATACTGGAGTGGTTTGCCATGTCCTTCAGTGTGTCCACATTGTAGGGATGAGGAACTAAGGCAGACAGGTTAAGGGCTGCTATATAAAGGATGGATATACTGTACACACCATACACCGTACTGGAGTAGCTAGGTGGTGCAGTGAACAGAATGCTGGGCCCAGGAAGACCTGAGTTCAAATCTGGTCTCAGACACTTACTAGCTAGTGTGTGATTCTGGGCAAGTCATTTGCCCCTATTTGTCTCAGTTCCTCATCTGTTAAATGAGCTGAAGAAGGAAAAGGCAAACCATTCCCAGTATCTTGCCAGAAAAATCCCAAATGGGGTCATGAGGTGTCAGACTGGTCTGAAATGACTGAACAACAACAAAATTCTATACATAGAAAGCTATATGTACAAGATAAATAGTAACTGAAGGAAGGCACCTAGATTAAGAGAGATTGTAAGGCTTCTTGGAGAAGGTGGCATTTGAAGGAAGCCAGGAGGTGGAGATGAGGAGGAAGAGCAGTGTAGGCATTTGGGACTGAGAGAAAATGCCTAGAGCCAAGAGGTAGAGCATCTTTCAGAGAACCGGGAGAGAGAACAGTGTTATTGAACTGAAGAGTACGTGAGGGGAGCGTTAAGGTGCAAGTGGCCTGGAAAGGTTGGGTTAGAGGGGCCAGGTTAGGCTTTGAACGTCATACAGAAGATTTTGTATTTGATGCTAGAAGCAATAGTTAGCTGCTGGAGTTTATTGAGTAGGTGAGATGAGATGGTTGAAGCTGCTCCTTAGACAGGTATTTGGGAAAGATTGCAAAGGTGCCACATTGACAGCAGATTAGAAATGAGGGGCGTAAGAGAGAATGAGGAGTCAAGGGTGACATCTAGGTTAGGACCCTGGGAACTGGGAAGATGGGTGGTGCCTTCAGTAGTAAGAGGGAAGCTTGGTGTGGGTGAGGGAGGGGTGTTTAGGAGAACAGTTTTGGACATATGGAGTTTAAGATGTCTATAGGACGTCCAGTTTGAGGTATGAGACTGGAGGTCAACAAGAGAAGTTAGGGCTGGATTTCAGAATCATTATGTTATGAGAATCATCATAGAAATGAAAATGAAATCTATGGGAGCTGATGTGATCACCTAGTAAATCAGTAGAGAGGGAAAAAGAGAAGAGTTCCACCACAGAGCCCCATGGGATATCCACAGTCAGTAGGCATGGTCTCGATGAAGATCCAGTGGAGACAGGAATGCCTTCCTTCAGGCCTTATAGGGGGCACTGAAGCCCAAGTGGAGCTGACTTTGGACTGTGGAAGGTCAGGTAGGGAGCCATAGGTGATAAAACTATGATTTCAGAGGGGGTAAAGGGGGTGGATTGAGTGAATACAAGTTATTGCAGCTTAAATCAGTGAGAACACAGTTCATAAGTTGGCACAAGAGGGGTAGACAGATGCCTAGCAGGAGCTGCTGCAGCAGCCAGGGGTGGAGTTAGGTCATGTACAAAGCCTTCTTTGTCAACAGGACACCGTTTAATATACAAGTCACTGTCAAAAAGTATCTGTGAATGCATGTATACATAGATGAGTTACGTATATATACAAGTATACTATGTGCACACACAATTATTCTCTTCTCCATCGTCGTTTTTTTCCCATTGATCAAAAAAGGAAGATGATATAAGTGTCACAGTGAACCACAAGATTGGTCTAGAATGTCAAATGTATGAATTTCAGGCCTTAAAATAGGGAATTTCCTGTGTCAGGGAGGATTACAATAGTAGTAAGAGCCTATAGCAGAGGGTAGAGATACGAGTTATAGATCAGGTAGGAGAAGCTGGTAAGGGCCCTGGATAGCTTGACATCTTCAAAGGCTTCAGCCAGTTGTGACCTGGGGTCTGGAACTTGATATCTTTGCTCCTCTGCCCTCCATAGTCAGCATTCAGGCAGCTTGGCCCTCTGCCTCATTTCTCCTTTTGCACTTAAGCCTATGTATTTGTTTCTTCTTATATTAATTCTCATATCTCCCTGGAAATGAACACTTGTCTGAGGCTACCTTGTTTGTGATTGCTTCATTTTTTCTTTCTATTATTGTAGCTGCTTAGAGTTGAACTATATAGTTAGATCAGTAATACTGCTGTTTGATGTTTGTATAAGCAGGTCTTATTCGAGCCTTACAGCAGCCTTATAATAATAACACAGTGGCATTATCCTCCTTTTACAGATGAGGAAACAGTCTCAAAGGTTGATCAGTTTATTCACTGTTAGACATCAAAGTGAGCCTGTGCCTTTCTGACTCTGGATCCAATATTCTCATTAATTTTGCTGTTTAGAAGGGAAAGCCGTACAGTGATTTATTCTGGAGATTAGATCTACTCCCTGACATAACTTGTAGAGCAAAATTTGCAGTATTGGAGGATTGCTTTTTTTTCATGACCTCGCGGATGGTAAACTCTCAGGGCCTGCAGGTAGTGTTATTTAGAAAACTTGAAGTATTCAGGAGGAAGGGAGGCTGCTGTGGAGAAGATGACCTAAGAGGGGAGGGAAGCGGGACTAGAGCCTGCCTGAATAGGGGGGTCAGGTAAGACCTCAGGGACTCCAGGGCCGAATGGTATCAGCTGACTAGCATTCACATATCACTTAAAGGTTTGCAATGCACTCGGTATACTGTTCATTCTATTGTCACCATAACCCTGGGACGTATATCTTAAGGGTTACAATGCTCAGAGCATCGCTTCTGATCCCCAGGAAGGCTGCCAATGAGGCCATCGCGATGTTGGAATTTGTCAGAAATATGGGACTGTTCAGGAAGATGACCGAGGAGAGGAGAGGGAAGTGAAGTAATTCTGGACCTGACTGAAATAGTGGGCAAGGGAGCCAGTTAATTAAGGGGGGAGGGGAGGTGGTAGCGGCAGTGGTGCTGGCAAGGATGGTAAGAAGAAGTGTGGAGAACTGGGGGTTTCTCAGTATTTAGGATCCTATTAATGCCTCACTATAGGGTAGAAGTGACTCTGGATTTTTGAAAATCATCTCAGCTGAGGATAAGCCCTGAAAGCTATGTAGGTTTAGGAAGTAGGTTTAATCTCTGCAATAACTGACTGCATTTTTCTCCCTTCTAAGAAGCAAAATGCATCACAAAGACAGGCTCAGATTTAATGTTTGATACTAAGCAGTACGGTGATTGGTAAACTGATAAGCCTTTGAGTATATTTTCCTTATCTGTAAAATGAGAATAATACCACTATTATTTATTACTTTTATGTTACTTTTATGTGGGAGCTCTGGATTTTCCCAGGCATTTCCTAGGATGTTTCTTTTTGGGGTTCCTTTCTGGAGGTGATAGATTGGTGGATTTTTTCAGTGTTCACTTTATCCTTTGGTACTAAGAGATTTGGGCATTGCTTATTTAAGATTTTTTAAAATGTTGTGTCTAGACCTTTTTTTTTGGTCATGATTTTCAGGGAGTCCAGTAGTTCTTAAATTATTTCACTGTGACCTGTTTTCCAGGTCACTTGTTTTTTCATATCAAATGCCCTAGTTTTTCTGCCTTTGGACATAGAGCTTTGCCAGCCATGCTTGAGTCTGCAACTTTGCTTACACTGATGATAACTTTACTGGCAGCCCTCTTTTCTGTTGTCCACAAACTGTTGGCTGACTTTTTGTGTAGTTTGGGGTGAAAAAGTAAGACTTAACTGTAGTTTCTCTTTCTATTTCTTGATCACTTTTTGGTCTGGTCTGCCCTACACTCAGGCAGTCATCTTACCTGGAACTCTAGAACTATGAATATGGAAGTGAGCGGGGAGTCCATTCTAGGCTTGGTGGACCAGCAGGGCCAAAGCACAGAGTAGGGTGATAGAGAAAGAGATGTGAGGGAGGGAGAAAGGCCAGTTTGGCTGGATGAAAGTGTGCCAGAAGGGAAGTATTACCCTCTGAGGCTAGAAAGATAGGTGGGGGCCAGCTGGTGAAGGCTCAAAAGGCCAAGCAGAGAAGTTTCTGTTTTATCCTAGGGACAATGGAGTTTGATTAAGTTAGGAAAATGACATACATGGTCAAATCTGGGATTAAGAAAAATCACTCTTAATCAACAGGTATTGGGTACCTGTTCTATGCCAGGGATACAAATACAAAGAATGAAAGAATCCTTATTTGTGTGTTTATATGCTGGAGGGAGAAACAAGTACCTATATAAATAGATGTTACAGAAATATACAGTCAATAAACATCAATATTCAGAGTAGTTAAGTACTGGGTGGTTTGGGAGGTAAGCCTGCTGGTACAGTTGGGGGATCAAGAAAAGGCTTCATGCAGAAGGTGGTACTTGAGCTGTGACTTAAAAGAAGAGAGATAAGGAGGGAGTCCATTCCAGGCATGTGGAATAACCAGGACAAAGACACATGGAGGGGAGATGGGCTGCCATGTGTGAGGATTAAAGAAGGCTGTTTGTCTGGATCAGGAGAGCGTGGGAAGGGAGGAGGAGTGTCCATTCTGCTGAAGCTGGCCCCCTGGACTGCAGCTTAAAAACTAAACACAAGAATTTCTGTTTTATTCTAGAGGCAATAGGAAGCCACTACCCCCTGCTGGAGCCCCTAGCCCAAATCCAACTCCAATCCTCTAGACAAACACCTTTGTGGCTACATTTTTCCATTTTATGGTAAATGTCCAGGGTAGCCATGTCTTCATTCCTCTCCAGACTCTCTCCACTATTTATCTGATTGGTCAGTTCCTTCCAAAACCTCCAGTTTAAGGATAATGCCCAAGTAAGGACTTTCTTTACCATCATCTTGAATGGGTACCTTTTTCTTTTCCCTTTCCCTGCCCATTCAGCTTCCTTTCAGATACTTAACTAGCTGTGTGACTCTGAGCAAGTTACTTAATCTCTGCCTTCCTTCCTTTCCTCAGCTGTAAAATGAAATCATAATAACACCTACCTTGCAGGGTTGTTGTGAGGACCAAATGAAATAATATTTGCAAAGCACTTTGCACAGTGCCTGGTACGCAGTAGACTCCGTTGTCACCTTCCTCTTCCTGTGAATCTTGAGTAGACCTGCTTACTGTACAAGGTCAGGCCCCTCCATGCTGGCTCAGGGACCTCTTCTTTCCCTGGTGCACCACCATGGGCAGGCTCGTGTTATTCCCTATAAGCTCTACAGTTTGTGCTCCCAGAAAAATCGTTTTTCCAGTGACCTCAAGACCTCTTTGTTGTCCCTTGTGTTGACCCGGGTTATGAAAGTGATTTACTCTTTTTTTCTTGCATCTCTAGAATGGGACTTGGTGTGGTTGTGTAGTCCAAATCATGGCTGTACCACTTCTATGACTGCCATCTTGTTTGGGATCTCCAGGGCTTGTTTTAAAGATCAGCTTTAGGATCTTATCGTAATGAAATGAGAAAAATAGGAATCAAGTTTTGGTTCTAGTACTTACTCACTATGTGACCATGGGCAAAGCAGCTAGCTTCTGAGCCTTTGTTTTCTAATCTGGTGAAGAGGATATATTTCTGCTGCCCACTTGGTAAGGTTTTGAGAAAGGTGCTGTACCAAGACTAAATGTGATCTAAAATGATGAGTCTGAGACTCGGCATCCTCTAGGAAATCACTGTACTCCCTTTTCGCCTTATCTCCTACTGAATTTCCTTCAGAGTATCCACATCCTCTTGTACTGCCAAATTAGTTAACTTTCTGTTACCTCTTCTTTATTGTTGACTCTGCTCATGCTGTTCCCGCTACTTAGAATATCTTTTCCCCCCAGATTTCTCTGTTCAATTTAGTGCTGTCCTTTGAGGCTCATTTTTAATGCTGTCTCTTTTCATAAACCTTTTTTGCTTACCTCTAGCCAGAATTAACTTCTTCTTAATTTGAACATATATCCCTCTATCTCACTGTACTTTTCTTTTTCATTTATTATGTTATAGTTATATTTTATTTTCTCTACTAGTATGACAAGCTTACTGATCATAAAGACCATAATTTGTTGGCCTTATATTCCTTTTCTGAAGTTAATTATTTTTTTTAAAATAATGAGTATTTTTGTTATTAACCTGTCCATCTTCTATCCTCTTTCCTATTGACCAAATACAAAAAACAAATCCCTTAATATACAGGCCAATAAAACAAATTCCCACATTTACAATATTTGAAAATGTATGTCTCTGCATTTTAAGTACAGGAGGTGAGTGACTTTTGCAATCTTTTTGCTTTTTTTTGGGGGGGGGGAAGGTAGGGCAGTTGAGGTTAAGTGACTTGCCCAAGGTCACAGGGTTAGTAAGTGTTAAGTGTCTGAGGTTGGATTTGAACTCAGGTCTTCCTGACTCCAGGGTTAGTGCTCTATGCACTGCATCACCTAGCTGCCCCAATCTTCATTTTTTTTTTTTAAGTTTGTCATTATATTGATCAGAATTCTTTCAAAGTTTTTTATACGGTTTCTTTCATTATTATATAAATTGTTTTACTTATGCACAGTTCACTCTGTTTCATAAAGGTCTTACAGTCTTCAAAAATCATCCATTTTATAATTTCTTGTGGAGCAATAATATCCCATTACATTCAAATATGCAGTTTGTTTATCTATTTCCCAATAGAGAATATACTCTTAGTTTCCAATTTTTGGCTGCCATGAATAGAGCTTCCAGGAGTCATCCTGGATTCCTTGCTGTCACCCTCTCTCCCCCACCCACTCATATTTAATCTAGTGCCAATGCCAGCCTTCGTAATATCTCTCAAATACACATTCTTTTGATACTGCTTCCATCCTGGTATGGGCCTATTTCCTCATACTTGGACTATTGCAGTAGCCTACTGGTTGGACTGCCTACCACAATCTCTTCCTTCTCCAATTCATCCTTCATTCAGCTGCCAAAATGATTTTCCTGAAGTAAAAGTTGGTCACTTCTCCTCCAGTGGCTCCCTGTCACTTCCAAGATAAAATGCAAGATCCTTTGGCATTCAAGGTCCTTTTCTAATTGGCAGTTTTCGTAACCCCCCCCCCCTCATCCTCACCCCTAGCATAATCAGTATACTTATTATTGATTACTTGACATTTTTGCCAGTCTGGTAGCTCTCAAATAGAATTTCACACTTGCTTTAATTTGTATTTCTCTAATTCTTTGTGATTTAGAGTTTTCCCATATGGTTATCAGTAGCTTGGATTTCTAACTTTGAAAACTACCTGTTTATATTCTTTTTTTTTCCTAATAATTTCTTTATTCCTCTTTGACCTCTACTCCTGACTCTCCAAATTTCTTTTTCTATCACTCTTCACCCCAAAACTTAAAAAAAAAATTTAGTGTATTCCACAAGCTTTTGAGTTTTAAATTTTCTCCCCTTCCCTCTCTTCCCTGCTCCCCAAGATGGTGTACAATCTGGTATAGGCTTTACATATGTATTCATGTCAAACTTATTTTCACATTAGTCATGTTGTAAAGAAGAAATATAATCAATGGAGTGAATGAGAGAGAGGAAACAAAATTTAGAGAGAGCAAATAGTATGCTTCCATCCACACTCAGATTCTAATTCTTTTTCTGAATGTGGCTAGCATTTTCCATCATGTTGGAGTTGTCTTAGGACCTTGCATTGCCGAGAAGAGCCAAGTACATCAAAAGTTAGCCATTGCACAATGTGGCTGTAACTTGTGTACAAAGTTATCCTGGTTCTACTACCCTCACTCAACGTCAGTGCATATAAAGTCTTTCCAGATTTTTCTGAAATCCACCTGCTTATCATTTCTTATAGCAGAATAGTATTCTTTCACATTCATATACCACAAATTTTTCAGCCATTCTCCAGTTGATAGGCATCTCCTCAATCTTCAATTCTTGGCCACCATAAAAAGAGCTGCTATAAATATTTCTGTACATGTGGGTCCTTTTTCCATTTGTATGATGTCTTTGAGATACAGCCCTAGAAATGGCATTGCTGGGTCAAAGGGTATGCACATTTTTATAGCCCTTTGAGCAGAATTCCAAATTGCTCTCCAAAATGGTTGGGTCAGTTCACAACTCCAGCAATGCATTAGTGTTCCAATATTCCCACATCTTCTCCAGCATTTATAATTTTCCTGTTTTGTCATATTAGCCAATCTGACAGTTATAATGTGGTATCTCAGAGTTGTTCAGATTTAGAGCATTTTTTCATATTACCATAGATATCTTTAACTTCTTTGGGTATATCAAACAATAGACTACAGTAGTCATTGACTACTGTGTCTTGTGTTCCTAAACTGTTCCACGATTAACCTGTTCATATTGTTTAATTACTCTCTTACTCATATGAGTTCCAGTACTGAATCAGTTACATAAATGTTTTGCCTATGAGGCTTTTATCAGAGAAACTTACTGGAAAGATTTTTTCCATTCATTTCCCTTATGATTTTTAGATTAAGTTTTATATAATTTAAATTGTTTATTTTTTCTTGTGTGGTCATCTCCATCTCTTATTTAGGCATATACTCCTCCCCTATCCATAGATCCAAAAGGTAATTTCTTCTTTGCTCTAATTCATTTATGATGTAACTATATCTTAGTCATGTGGAACTTATTATGGTTTATGGTGTATAGTGTTGGTCTAACCCTAATTTCCATAAGACTAGTCATTCAGTTTTCCCAGAACTTTTAAAACTTCCCCTAAGAATTGCTTTTCCTGCCTCCCAAAGTTTTGATATGTTATCTCATTATTGTCATTCTCTTGAATGAAGTTATTGATTATTCCTATGATTTGTTGTATGACCAACTCATTCTTTAGAATTAGATTATTTGGTTTCCAATTAATTTTTAGTCCATCTTTCTATGCGCCTTTATTACATATAATTTTTATTGCATTATGATCTGAAAATAGTATGCATTTAATTTTTCTGCCACTGGATTGTAAGGTTTTTATGCCTTAGTACAGTGTTAGGTTTTTTGTATGTGCCTGAGAAAAAGGTATATTCCTTTCTATCCCCATTCATTTTTTCCCAGAGGTTGACCATAACTTTCTTTTCTAAAATTCTATTTACCTCCTTAACTTCTTGTTTATTTTAAGGTTAGATTTATCAAGTTCAGAGAGGGGAAGGTTGATTTGTTCCCCACTAGTATGGTTTTGCTCTCTATTTCTTCCTGTAACTCCCTTAAACTTCTCCTGAGAATTTGGATGCTATATACTTGGTGCATATATGTTTAGTAATGATATTACTTCATTTCCTATAGTGCCTTTTAGCAGGATATAGTTTCCTTCCTTATCTCTTTTGATTAGATCTATTTTTTTTTTTTTTGCTTTGAGATTAGGATTGCTACCACTGCTTTTTTTTACTTAAGGTGAAGCATAATATATTCTACTCTATGTATGGAATGTGTATCCCCCTGTTTCAAATGTGTTTATTGTAAACAACACACTGTAGGTTAATGGTTTTTTATCCATTCTGCTATGTGCCTCCATTTGATGGGAGAGTTCATTCCATTCACATTCACAGTTATGATCAGTGTCTTTCTTTTCATCCTTCCTCCACATTTATGCTTTTATTTTTCCCATCTCCCTTCTTCTCCTCAAAATACTTTTGCTTTTGACCACCACCTCCCTCAGTCATCCCTCCCTTTGGTCAGCCCCCTCCCTTCCCTTCCCTTCTCTTTTCCTTTTATCTTACTACTTCTTCCCTCCCTTTTAACCATCCCCTCCCCTTTTTTTCCCCTTCCCCCTCCTACTGCCTGTAAGGCAAGTTAGATTCTTATACTTGAATATGTTATTCTCTCCTTGAACCAACTCCCATGAGAGTAAGTCTCAAACAATACTTGTTTCCCTACTATAATATGTTTCTGTGCCTCTTCATGTGATGTAATTTACCCTTTCCCTGCCTCCTCCTTGCCTCTTCTCCCATTACAATCCCTTTGTACCTCTTAATTAGCTTTTTATCATCACATCAGTTAATTTATACCCACACCCTTTATCTATGTATATCCCTTTTAAATGTCATAATAAATATACAGTTCTCAGGATTAGCAAGTATCATTCTCCCATGTAAACAGTTTGATCTTAATGAATAACAAAGTTGGTCCCCCCCCCTTTTTTTTCCTGTTTACCTTTTTATGTCTCTCTTGAGTCTCGTATTTGAAGATCAGATTTTCCATTGAGCTCTGGCCTTTTCATCAGGAAGGTCTGGAAATCCCTCATTTCACTGAATATCCATCTCCTTGCCTGAATGTTTATGCTCAGTTTTCCTGGGTAGTTGATACTTGGTTGTAATCCAGGCTCCTTTGCCTTGTGAAATATTGTATTCTAATCCTTCCAGTCTTTTAATATAGAAGCTGCAAAGTCCTGTGTGATCCTAACTACAGTTCTGCAATATATGAATTGATTCTTTATGGCAGCATTTTCTCCTTGACCTGATAATTCTGGAATTTGCCTACAGTATTCCATGGCATTTTCAATTTGGGATGTCTTTCAGAAGGTGATTGATGGATTCTTTTGATACCCTCTGGTTCTAGGATGTTGGGGCAGTTTTTCTTGATGATTTCTTGGAAGATATTGACCCGGCTCTTTTCTTCATCATGACTTTCCAGTAGACCAATAATTCTTAGATTATCTCTCCTGGATCTATTTTCCAGGTCTGTTGTTTTTCCAATGAGATATTTTACATTTTCTTCTATTTTTTCATTCTTTAGATTTTGACTCATTCTTGATGCCTCATAGAGTCATTAGCTTCTATTATCCAGTTCTCATTTTTAACATTGTTTTCTTCAGTTAGCTTTTGTACCTCCTTTTTCATTTGTCCAATTTTTCCTTCTCAGGATTTATTTTCTCCAGTTAGGTTTTTGTACCTCCTTATCAACTTGGCCGATTTAATTTTTAAGGAGCTCTCTTAAGTGAATTTTTTTTCTCCATTTTGTCAATTGTGTTGTTAAAATAATTCTTCAATTTTTCTTCTACTTCTCTAATTTCACTTTAAAAATCCTTCTTCACCTCTTCCAAGAATGCTTTTTGGACTTGAGACCAATTTATATTCCATTTTTGAAGTTTCAAATGTGAGTATATGCTATCCTCTTCTGAATTTGTGTTTTGATCTTCCCTGTCTCCACAGTAAGATTCTATGGTCTTTGCTTTTCCAATTTGATTTTTGCCCATTGTGATTGCTCATTTCCTGCCTTCTGCTTCTGGGGCACACAGGGCTCTGTCCCACGCTTTTTGTGCTGGGATTTACGGTCCTGGTTACTGGCTTTATGTGCTGTGACCTCTGGTTCTGTCAATTAGAACCTATATAATGCTGCAGCTCATCTGGTGCTGACCTGGAGCAAGCTGGTGTGTGCTGAGGCCAACGCCAGGTGATGTCTTTCTGAGTTTTCCCAGGGTTATAGTGAAGCTTGAAGACGTGAGGTTTGGGGGAGGGATAGCCTGACCACTAGAGGTCTCCCACCTCCCCTAGGGCTTCACTAAAGCACAGGCTGGTTCAGCCACTGGTGGATGCCTGTCCATTCTGCCGTCTGCTGATTCCCCTGGCTGTGCAAAGACATGTCTGGGGTCCTGGTGTTGGTGCTTGGGAGCTCCATCCCCCTAGAGCTTGCTGGAATGCTTCCCCATCCTGCACTGGTCTCCTTCAGCTACAGCAATAGGGACCCTTCTGTTGAGCTGTACCCCTACTGCTGGTTCCACTATTCCAGGATTTTTCCTGGAGCAATATTCTCTGGGTTTCTCAAAGTCAACAAACAGAGGAATGAGAGCATAATGGTTTATTCAGCCATCCTTTCTCTCAGAAGTTGAAGTAGGTGATTTTCAGACATTTAGTCTGTGGGTTGATATGCCAGAAGAAGCTGTTGCCACTGCTAAAGGCCCTGTACTTTTTTTTTTTTTTTGGTATTCATATGCCCATATACCCTCATATATAGACATATACATATATTTCTATTCCCTTCAACTACTGAGAAAATTTTCATAAGTTACAATTATTGTTTTTCCATGTAGGAATGTTAATAGTTCAACTTTGATAAGTTCCTTATGATTTCCCTATTTACCTTCTCATGCTTCTCTTGCTTCTTGTATCTGAATGTGAAATTTTCTATTCAACTCTGTTTTTTTCAGCAAGAATGCTTGAAAGTCCTCTATTCCACTGAATGACCATATTTTCCCCTGAAACATGATACTCAGTTTTGCTGGGTAGGTGACTCTTGGTTTTAATCCCAGCTCCTTTGACCTCTGGAATATCATATTCTAAGCCCTTTGATGAAGGCCCTGTTCTTGTCTCTCACCTGGGTCCAACAGACCCAATCCTGCTCTGAGAAGTTTGGGAGTTACCACCACCGAGAGTGATTCAGTTCTCCAGGACCCACTCCTACTCTGCTATGGTGGGGTCTGTGCTGGTGCAGCCTTCACACTCTGAGCTTCCCACACTCAGGGAAACCCTTTCTGTCGACTTTTGGTGTTGTCCTGGACTGGAAATCTGCCGCACTCCATCTCCTAGTGGATTCCATCACTCTAAAATTTGTTGAGATTCACCTCCTAGAGATATATGAAAGAATTTGTGGGAGAGCTCAGGTGAGTTCCTGCTTTCACTCTGTCATCTTGTCTTTGCCTTTTCCAGCAGTTTTTATCATATTATGAGTCCTCCCCCCAGTAACTGGAATATTTGAGCTTATCAAAAACTATGCTAATGTGTTTGTTTCTCACAGAGTATAGACACAAATTTAAATGACCATCAGTGTTCTTTTAAAATAAAACCTAAGTAAAGAAATAATGCTAAAGGTCTATCTAAAACATACAAATTAATAAAATCATAAGACCCATACCAATAGATAAATAGTGAAATGGTTTAAAGAAAGATTTTAGAACAGTGAACAATGCCATAATAAATCTTGGCTCTAAAAGAATGAATAGGAAACACTCCACTGATTCCCTGATAGAGGGGTGATGAACTTAAACTACAAAAAAGAGAGAGATAGTGTTTAGACATGGTTAATATGAGAATTTGTTGGGGTGGCCAGGTAGCACAGCAAGTAAGAGCACCAGCCCCAGAGTCGGGATGACCTGGAATCAAATCCAGGCTCAGACACTAAGCATCCACCCAGAAACACCTGGTCGTGTAACCTTGAGCAAGTTACTTAACCCCAATTGCTTTAAAAAAAAAATGTGTGTGTGTGTGTGTGTGTGTGTGTGTGTGTGTGTGTGTGTATATGTGTGTATATGTATATATGAGAATTTGTTCTGCCAGACTATGTAGTGATGTATAAAGTGCTTTATTTTTGTTTTTGCATCTTTTTTGATTATTTTTAAATGAGTTCATTGTGTGTTGGAGTTCAGAGTGGTAATTGGAAGAAGATTCATTTTTAAAAATTCTTAACTAACAACCAGCATAGTGTCAGTGTTTAAAGAAACAGAAAATTGGGTTTGCTTTTAGTCTTTAAAAACTTGAAAAGTGTTTTTTATGAAATTAATGAAAAACAGAAGCTACTTTATGATTTTAGACCATTACTAGTTAAAAAAATGAAGTACTTCAAGACAACCATCCATTTTAAAGTACATTTCATTAGTATCAAGTATCTAAGAAATTACTGATAATTTCAAATATAGAGAACTGAATCAAATTTATATGAATACAAGTAATTCCTCAATTGAGAACTAATCAAGAGATTTATAAACAGGCAGTTTTCTTTTTCTTTTTTTTGCCTTTTGGAGGGCAATTGGGGTTAAGTAACTTGCTCAAGGTTACACAGCTAGGGGTTTGTTTTTTTTTTGAGTGTGTGTGGGTATTAAGTGTCTGAGGCCGGAACGGAATTCCGGTCCTCCTGACTCCGGGGACACGCTTTTCTCACTGCGTCACCTAGCCACCCCTAAACAGGCAGTTTTCAAAATAAGAAATCAAAGCCAGATGAAAAAATGCTCTAAATCACCATTGATTAGAGAAACACAAATTAAAACAACTTTGAGGTACCACCTCACACTTAAATGAGATTGGCTAATATGATAGAAAAGGAAAATGTTAGGGGCAGCCAGGTAGCACAGCATGTAAGAGCACCAGCTCCAGTGTTGAGAAGACCTGGAGATCGAATCCCGGGCTCAGACACTTAGCACCCACCCAGAAACACCTGGCCGTGTAACCTTGAGCAAGTGCTTAGGGGCGCCAGGTGGCTCAGTGAGTAAGAGCACCGGCTCCAGTGTCGGGATGACCTGGATCAAATCTGGGATCGATACTCAGCTCCACCCCCAGAAATAATAACTGGCCGTGTAACCTTGAGCAAATTACTTAACCCCGATTGATTAAAAAAAAAAAAAAAGAAAAGGAAAATGTTATTATTGTTTATATAGTTTCCTGCTTTCTGATTAATTCCCTCTACATTAATTCATAGCAGTTTCTTCTGAAATTATCCATTTCATAATTCCTTTTGAAACAATAATTTTTAATACATTCATATACTGCAATTTATTTAGGCATTCCCCAGTTGAAGGACACCCCCTTAAGTTTTCAAGTTTAGTAATGGTATAGGTAAAGTAAAAAAGGATACATAGCTTTGTACTTCTACATAGTCCTAAACTGCTTTCTGGAGTCACTGGACCAAAGAGCTCCATCAATATTACTCATCTTTGCAAATGTGATTAATAGGTATTAGGTGAAACCTCTAAGTTGCTTTAATTTATATCTCTCTAGTTATTAGTGATTTAGAACATTTTGAATCTTTTAAATTTCATTTTATTTTCAGATCTGCCTGCTCTTCCTACCTGTTACCTCTCCTACTGAGAAAGCAAGATAAAATTTCTGTTAGAAACATGTGAAACAAAACAAATATTCACATTAGCCATGTTAAAAAAACATTAACATTTTAACATTAACATTAACATTTTAACATTAGCCATGTTAAAAAAAACCAACTCAGGTCTTCTTTCTGAGTCCATCACCTCTATCAGGAGGAGGGCAGTAACATGTTTCATCATGAATTGTCTGGAATTGAGTTTGTTATTGTTTAGATCAGAGTTCTTAAGTCTTTGAAAGTTGCTTGTCTTTTTACAGTGTTGTTTTTATTGTATACTTTTTTTTCTGTTTTCTGCTCACTTCACATTGCCTCAGTTCATACAAGTCTTCCTGGGTTTTCTCTAAAACTATCTATCCTATTCCTCATTTCTCATAGCACAATAGCATTCCATCACATGCATATACCATAACTTATTTATCCATTTCTCAGTTGACAGGCATCTCCTCAGTTTCCATTTCTGTGCCAAAAAAAAAACCAAAAAAACCCCAAAACTGATGTACACATTCATATACATATACACATCTAGGTCCTTTTCCTCTCCCTTTGATCTCTTTGGAGTATAGAACTAGAAATGATATTGCTGGGTTAAAGGGTATGCACAGTTCAATATCTTTAGGCATGATTTTGGATTGCTTTCTAGAATGACGGAATTAGTTCAAATTTTCACCAGCAGTGTATTCATGTACTGGTTTTCCCACAGTCCCTCCAACATTTGTGATTTTCCTTTATGTCAGCTATGCTAATCTGATTGGTGTGAAGTGGTATTTCAGAGTTGTTTTAATTGTCATTTCCCTAATTATTGGTGGTCTGGAGCATTTTTTCATACAGTTATTAATCGTGTTAATTATTTTCTTTGAAAACTGCCTCTTTTAAAACCATATGACTATTAATATGGGTCTTACAGTTTTATCAGTTTGTTTCAATTTCTTATGTTTTAGATAGACCTTTATCAAAGAAACTTTTTTGCAAATGATTTTTCCCCAGTTATGTGTTTCCCTTCTCATTTTTAGTACAGTAAATTGTGCAAAAAAAAAATATATATATATGTATCCTTAATGTTATATAATCAGAATTTTCTCTTTTTTTGGTGATCTTTTCACTTCTACTTATTAAAGGAATCTCATCATTTTTCCATTCTTCTACATGCTTTGTGGACTGGGAGCTATAAAAAGTAATTCCCACAGAAAGGCTTTAAAATTTTAGAAAGACTCTCCCACCCCCTTTCCACAAATAAGGGACAAATATACTCATTCATTCACCTGTCACTTGGAACTTAAATTAACTAGACTTTTTTTCCTGTAACTTCTCAGCCAGAAACAATGTATAAATGTATGTGTCTGTAATACTTGGATGTGTATGTGTGGGTATACACGAAATTTTTTAATTCTAGACTCACTCAAGCTGCATAACTGTGCCTTACCAAAAGTTGATCATCAACATCGAACCTGCTTTTGACACTATTATTTTTTTTCCTTTTTTTTTTTTTTTTAAATATTTTTAAGCAATCGGGGTTAAGTAACTTGCTCAAGGTTACACGGCCAGTTATTTCTGGGTGTGGTGCTGAGTGTCTGAGCCCGGGATTCCTTGCTGAGCCACCTGGCCACCCCTAAGCAATTGGGGCTAAGTAACTTGCTCAAGGTTACACGGCCAGGTGTTTCTGGGTGGGTGCTAAGTGTCTGAGCCCAGGATTCGATCTCCAGATCTTCTCAACACTGGAGCTGGTGCTCTTACTTGCTGTGCTACCTGGCCGCCCCTGGACACTCTTATTTTTAATAATGATCTTAAGATAAACAAATTGTTACATGTTTTGGAATGCATCATCTCTGATTTCTCATGATTGAAGAAAGATGCATTTCTAATTATTCCTTGTATATTCTCTTGCACAGAGAAAGGATATTAAGTTAATCAAGCTCCTTAGTATTGATAATAGAGATATAGATTAGATTTAATAGCTATTTAGCTGAATGGTTAGCTTAAGGTATCTGATATGATAGGTAAATAAAATCTAGCATCACTGAGGTCCTCTTTCTGTTCCATCTTCCCATTCATCCTTAATTTTCTCCTTCCTGTGTCCTTAGTGCCCAAGGTTGGTCCAGATATCCTACTTTGGCTTCATAATTTTCAATCAAAACTCAGCTATGTAGAATAGAGTTGTATTAATATAGTTCCCCCATAATGTGACTGTTAGTCTACTCGAGCTAGAGATAGTTATTAGCCAAAATGAATTTTTAATTAATAGAATTTCTGGCAATATAGAGGGAAAAAATTGGAGCAGATGGTCTTCACTAAATCATACAAATCAGTGCTAGAGAGGTGAAAGGTGTCCCTCTAAATTCTTTGTTCTGCTTTCCTCTTTCCCATCTTCATATGTGTTGCAAGAGGCATGAGTCTCTTGTTAAAAGGTTGAATCCCAGGTGGTTGAAAGTTGCCCTTACCTCAAGTCCCATTGCCTCATTCAGTCACCTAATCGCAGAAGGCAGGTATACCTTTTATTTTTGAACTCCTGAGTTCTGTAACATGAATACAAAGACCTGGAGAAGTGAGACATGCTTTCCCTTGGTTTATGTGTGTCAGGTCTTTATCAGGGTCTCTAGACAATTTCCTATGTAGCCCATTTTCATCTCTTTTCACTGATTCCCGACTGACCGAAAATCTGTTTGACATGGATGTTTTAAAGCAGTATTGATCAATCTTATGCAATTGACTTATAAATTTCTAATAGCTTTAATAACAATAAATTTTGTGTCGTTTTGTTCCAAGTTAATTAGTCTTGAATTTTAAAACTCAAAATTCCTTAGCCTTTTGTCTTCAAGGGTCCATCCCTGGATCAATCACAATTTTAAAAAAGAATCCTGGTAGGGTGGCTAGGTGGCATAGTGAATAGAGCACAGGCCCTGGAGTCAGGAGGACCTGAGTTCAAATCCAGCTTCAGACACTTAACACTTACTAGCCATGTGACCTTGGGCAAGTCACTTAATACCAATTACCCTACCTTCCTCCAAAAAGGCAAAAAAAAAAAAAAGTCCTGACAAGCACCAAATTATGTTAACTTTCATGTAAAATTCAGATCAAACATTTATTTGAGTGCATAGTATTATTCTTAACTCACAGTCCCAGAGAAGCATCTGAGGTACTAAATTTAAGTGATTCTGCCCTAATCTAATGAGGGGAATGGATTGTATTTCAGAATATTGTGTTAGGTAGGGATACAGAGATAAAAAACAAAAATTCTTGGCCCTCAGGGAATTTGTGTTTTACTGTAGGATACAATAATAATTAGCTCTTTAAGGTTTGCAGAATTCTTTCTAATTATTATCTCATTTTAACCTCACAACAACCTTATAATATGGTTGCTATTGTTAATCTCCATTTTACTGATGAAGAAAATGTGGCCAAGGCTAAGTGACTTGCCCAGAGTCACACAGCTAGTGTCTGAGTTCAGATTTGAATTAAAGTTTTCTTAATTCTAGACCAAGGAAGATATTTGAGGTAAACCTTACAGAAAAGGAAATCTGAGTGATAGAAATGAGGAACTTAACTCTAGGCATTCTAGGTGGGAACACTGCTAAACCAACTCTGTCTGTAACATAATTTGCAAGAAGGAAGGTTTAAATGGTAGGCGGCAGCCAGTTTGTGGAGGGCCAGGCTGATCCCATATCCTATAGGCAAGGGGAAGCCAGCTTTTTGAACAAGGAATAAATTGGTCAGACTTAGGTCTTAGGAAAATTGTTTTGGCATCTAATTTGGTGTAATGGAGAGAAGAGATATTGGAATCAGAATATTGTGTATTGAATTTACCTTATCTCTCTGTTCATTCTGTAAACACTTGTCATCCTTCTGATAGTAACACTGATTTTTACTATCTGATTAATTCTTTTTCAAGGATAACATTTAGAATGATAATGATCTGACTTTTAAGGGAGAGCCATTTAGCTGAAAAATATAATGGTTATTTAATACTTGTTAGTTGAACAGCACCATAATAGCCAACCCTTTGGGACAGAGACATTGGCATGACATACCAATCTTAATGGTTTTTGTGTTTCATTCTGATTTTTCTTTTTCTTTTTTTTTTTAAGCAATTGGGGTTAAGTAACTCGCTCAAGGTTACACCTCCAGTTATTTCTGGGTGTGGTGCTAAGTATCTGAGCCCGGATTTGATCCCCAGGTCATCCCGACACTGGAGCCAGTGCTCTTACTCACTGAGCCACCTGGCTGCCCCTAAGCAATTGGGGTTAAATAACTTGTTCAAGGTTACACGGCCAGGTGTTTCTGGGTTGGTGCTAAGTGTCTGAGCCCAGATTCAATCCCCAGGTCATCCTGACACTGGAGCCAGTGCTCTTACTCGCTGTGCTACCTGGCCACCCCTCATTCTGATTTTTCAATCATAATTATTGGCACAGAGAAGATCTTGATTAATTGCCTTCTGCACTTTGAATTTTGTTATTAAACCCTAATCTTGCCTGGTCACAGTCAAATGGTAGTAGTTACTACACAGTTTCACAGCTTTATAAAATAGCTAATAGTGGCTCCATGAGAACACAGTGCTGTCAGTCAAAGCACTTTTGATGTCTTTCACATCTTGAGAAGGATTTCCAATTTTCTAATGTGATTGATAAAACCAAGCATCTAGGTAAAGTCAATCAACAGAACATCCAAAACCTAAAGACTGTTGCTGCCACTAATCCCTATGGCTGTACATGAGATTATGTTCCCATTGGAGGACTGGCACCAAAGGCAAACTGGCTGACTTTTGTGTTCAAGAAAAACACACACATTATGGTCATGTTCAGCTCTTCTTTTGAGAATGAAAAATGCTATTTTTAGAACCATGCATCCCCACTGCCATTTCACCACGAGTGATGTAGCTGATTTAAAAAAAATTACTGATAATTTTATTTTCACTCAACACTTTCCCAGTTAAGTTCTCAAATGTACCCCAAAAAATATTCCCCAGAATAGCTGGTTGTAACTGATACTGCAGATTACTTTATACTTTTATTGTTACTGATTGTTAACAGATAGGTGTGTCCTTTAATTTTTATTGTCTGGTCATTTTTCATCAGAATTTTGGTGCCTTTCACAGTTGACTTCACATTTAAGTTAGAGTATAGTATATTGATCTTTTGGCTGTGCTCTCTTTACTCTATATCCCTTATTTACAAGTCTTCCTGGTTTCTCTGAATTCTTCATATTCATCATTCCTTACAGAACAGTACTATTTCATACATATAACACAGAGTTTATTCAGCCATTCTCTAGTTGTTGAGAACATATTTTGGGATGCTATGAATGTTTTTGCATACTTTGTTTTTGCTACTAGTAACATGCTAGATGTAGTCCCACTAATAGAATCCCTGAAGTAGAATTTATGGATAATTCAGTCAGTTCTTTATTGTTTTCCAGAAGATTCTTAACCAGTTCAGAGCCTAATGGTCAAATTCTTGTCTTCCCCAAACACATTAATAATTTTTGTTGATGATGCCAGCAAGCCACAAGAATTTGCCAAAAGTTTCTAAAATTACAGTTTTCTTTTTGAAAGATATGTTGTTTAGTTGATTAAAGTCATTTGATGTTAGAAAATGTTTCAAATAGTGTGAGGGTTATGGAGAAACTAGACTAACTCTAAGTTAAATACCCTTCTGAAGTTCTTCCCATTATTCCTTCGAGTATTCAGCCTATAATTGCATAGCTCATATATTGTTTCTAAGTTAACATGTCGGGCACTTAGTTAAAGTTCATTTATTTATGCTACTTATAATCAGTGTTTGGTCTTTTAAATTTTAGATCATATCACAACTTCTCATATGATCTTTAATTCTGGTGAGAGCTTTTGCTGTCTTTCTGAGTATCTTAAATTTTAAACTCACTCATAATCATCAGTCACATGTTTCTCTTTACCTTCATCTTTCTAGTATGGCTGTCAGAATCTTAAGCATCTCTCACATTTGGGGAGAAAAATGTCCATTTTCCAAAATGCTTTAAGCCTTACCTCCTCCAGATTTTCTAAGTATTGGGGTCAATTTTTATGAGTTATATCCTCTTCTCCCTTATGATGCGGAGGTGACTCCACGTGTTCAGTTAATATTAATTCAATCAATATAATGTGGTATCTAGCCACCTTTAGTCTAACCTGTGTTGAAGATTGATGTAAGGACATGGACAAGCGTTGCATGAGAAGATATGGAAGGGCTATGATCTGTACCAATGGAGGGAGCATCACATTGATGAAATTTCAGAAGGCAGTGATTCAGACCAGCACATTCAGTGTGTTGGTTCTGACCAGTCTCTTCATTGAAACTCCCAAGAACTATTAGCTTCAGTTTCTCTGATTTCCTGTGCCTCTTTCAAGGTAAGGTAAAATGTGTTCATTAGGATATTTTGACCTCTTTTAAATGCATGCTTGAGTGAGCCAAGGCCAGTGTTCATATGCATGCTTGGGTGCTAATATTCTTCAAATGACAAAATCTTCATAATGTCATTGAACTTAGATTCGGCCTGTTCAGTCGAGACAGAAATTGAAAGCTTGTTTTGACACTAATTTGTTTTGTGTCCCTTAGACCAATTAACTCTCTAGGCAGAATAATTGTCTGTTGTTCAGATTCCTTTAGCACAAAATTATTAAGCAGAATTTTGAAGTCAGGCATATCTGAATCTCTCTGTTGCCTTTTTTCCTTGATATTTGGCCACAAATTTGGCTATTTATCCAAATGTAACTTGCTAATAACCAAATGATATGGGAAAAGCCATTGTTTTAAGGTGGAGATAGCTGTGCTGTCCTTTAAAAGGGTTTTGTCCTCTCTCTTTCTTGCTGGATGAGGCAATAATCCTTATCATATTATGAAGTTTCATGTCTCCACTACAAAATGCTGGCATTTTTTCCCCTCAGAATTATGTACCAAATTCCATGTTTACTTCAAAACTATTCTGCTTGTCTTTGTCTCCTTAAGTGTCTTCTGTTCTGTTTGCTTTAAATACTACAATGATCCTCTTTATTGCTTTTATTTTTTTTGGCCTCATTGTCATTGCTATTTCCACTCTTCCCAAAAACTCCCCCTCCCCCGCAAAAAAACCCTACAACCCCCCCACACACCCACACATACAACCCTGCATAAGCATAGTCAAGCAAAATAAATTCATTCATATGTTGATCACATCTGAAAATGTCTCAGTTTACACTTTACAGTTATAATGTATCTCTCACTGTTCCCCCAATTCTTTGTCAGTTGGGAGGGTATCATCATTTTTCTGGAATCATGGTTGGAAAAGTTCTTAAGATTTTCAATTTCTTTATAGTATTTATATTTATATAGTATATTTATATATTATGTATTTATATAATATTTATATTATTTTGTAAATTTATGCTCACTTTATTCATTGATTCACTTAAGTCCTTCCAGATTTCTTTAAATCCAACCCTTTTATCATTTTTTTAGGGCAAAATGATCCATTATGTTTGTGCCATAATTTGTTCAGTCAGTACCCAGTTGATTTTGATCTCAGGGATTCATTCTGAATTTGGAGATAGCTAGGTTGTATAATGAACTTGGAGTCAAGAAAACCTAAGTTCAAATAAACCCTAGGACACTGATTAGCTGTATGACCCTGTTCAAGTCACTCAACCAGTTTCCTTTTCTGTTCAATGGGGCTAATAATAGTACTTAATTCCCAGTGTTTTCTTGGAATGATCAAATGAGATAATATTTGTAAAATGCTTTGCAAACATCAAAGTGTTATGTAAGTAGTAACTATTGTCACTATCATTGTTATCATCATCATTAACGATTCCTTTTTGTGACTCATTTAAAAATATTGAGGCATAAGAAATAACATTTCTTCCCTTCTGCTTCTAGTTTTCCACCAGGTTTATTTTTCAGAATGGGATAGTTAGAACATGGATTATGCTAAGTAACCTATTATAAGAAAATGCTTTTGATTTGATTGTTAAATCAGTTCACGTGTACATATTATATAAGAACTTCAGGTACATTCAGAATTCTTCATTTGCCATGACTCTGGATTTTGTATATGGTGAACATTGAGTACTACATGTTGAATTATTTATCATTCAGTTTGCCCCAGTGCTTACTGGAATTTATATTCTTCAAGTTCATTGTATTTTAAAACGTCCAAGTTAAGCTTGCTTCCTGGGTATAGGCTATATTAGTTTCTTAATTCTGCTATTTTTTATCACAATTCCCAAGAGAGTTTGACCATTTTACATAGTGGATCTGGAGTCAGTAAGATCTGAGTTCAAGTTCAGTCATCATATGGGGATTTTCTAGGAATGATTAGACAGTTTCTCATTTTATCATAGTAGGGTTATTTACCCCAGTTTCTCCTTTCAAGGAGCTTATGTCATTTTTGTTAGTGGAAGGTAACAAACCTTTATTCAGTTTAATTAATATAACAAGAAGAATAACCCAGTATGATGGATAGAGCCTTAGAGAACATTTTGAATCATAGCATCATAGATTTAGAACAGGAAAGGGGGCCAGTAAATCTAATCCACTCATTTTACAGATGTAGAAACTGAGGCACAGACAGGTTCAGAGTATCATTTTGATGGAGAAGGAATTGAGCAGAACTAGGAGAACAACCCGTATTGTAATAATTTATGTCATCGCAACAATATTATAAAGAAAAACAGTTTTGAAAGATGAATGAATTCTGATCAAAGCAGTCATCAAAGGACATGTGATAAAATGTGTCATCCACTTTCGGAAAGAGCAGTGATGGACATAATGTAAGCTTTGTAAAAGCTAGTAAATAGCCAAATCAGGACTTCAGGCGGTTCTTCTTGACCCCCAACTTTTTAAAACTATCTATTTTACCACCTAGTTGCTTGGGTTCACACAGTGACTGACACTGACTTGTACTATCTTTGTGACTCTTTATGGCCTTAAGCTAATTAATTAATTTCTCAGTGACCCAGGCACTCTTATTATACAGTACAGATAAGTCACAGTATGCAGGCAGGCTTTTCAGATGGTCTTACTTGAAGGAAATTCTGCCACTGAGAGAGATCTTCACAGCAAAAGTAAAAATCTAGACTTCTACCACCTACACTCTCCCCCCCCCCCCCCCCCAATGTAAAATGCCCTGAAGTCTCAAAGATAACCCACAGTTCCTGAAGTCTGGCTGAATGGTAGGGGAAAGTTAATAACCTGTCATACAAATTTAGAAGATGGTAAGTGCAAAGGAGAAAACCAAGCCACAGAATGTTTTACCTGTTTTGTTTTGTTTTTTTTGCTTTTTTTATTTTTGGAGGGGGAAGGGCAGGGCAGTTGGGGTTAAGTGACTTGCCCAAGGTCACATGGCTAGTTTTTTTGTGTCATGTGTCTGAGGCCGATTTGAACTCAGGTCCTCCTGACAACAGGGCTGGTGCTCTACTTACAGCTATGAGGTTGCAGTAGATAGATTTCTGGGCCTAGAGTCATTTTCCTGAGTTCAAATCTGGCCTCATGTCCTCAGATACTTGTTAGTTATGTGACCCTGGGCAAGTCACTTAACGTTGTTTACCTAAATTCCTTATATGTAAAAGAAAAAAAAGGTGGTGAAGGAAATGGCAAACCACTCCAGTATCTTTGCCAAGAAAACCCTAGTGGGCTCACGAAGAGTTGGGTATGACTGAAAAAGGACTAAATTTACAAACAAAACCAATGCATCTAATATAAGAAAAGGACACTGCAGGGAAGATCATTGCAACAAATTTATCTGATAAGATTTCATATTGCATAATAGAAAGGAAACTGAGTAAAACTTAAAAAATAAGAAACTTTTCCCAGCTGATAAATGATCCAAGGTTACGAATAGGCAGTTTTCAGAGAAAGAAATCCAATTTATCAATAGATGTGAAAGATACTCTAAATCATTGATAATTATAGAAATGCAAATTAAAATAAGACTGAGGTACCACCTCATACCTGTCAGATTGGTTGAGGACAAAAAAGGAAAACAATAGACTGAAAGGGATGTGGGAAAAATAGGTACACTAATCCATTATTAGTGCAGCTGTGAATTAGTCTAACCATTCTGTATAGCAGTTTGAGAGTGTGCTATAAAGGCTATTAAACTGGGTATACCCTTTAGTCCAACCATGCTGCTACTAGGACCATACCCTAAAAAAATAAAGAAAGAAGAAAAGGACCCCTATGTACCAAAATATTTAGATCTACTTTTTTCTTATTTCAGTTGTCAAGAATAAGAAACAGAAGAGGAGATCTATCAATTAGGGAATGAATGAACAAATTATGGTATATGCATGTGATGAAATACTATTGTGCTGTAAGAAATGATAAAGGCAGTGGTTTTAGAAAAATGTGGGAAGACTTGTATGAACTGATACAGAAGTGAAGTGAGCAGAAACAGAAAAATCTATACAATCATTGCAGTATTGTAAAGATAATCATTAATAGGTTTATTGACTTTGATCAACACAGTGGCCCACTGCATTTCCAAAGGACTCATGATGAAGCATGCTGTCTACCTCCGAATAGAAAACTTATGGACTCAGTGTAGATTGAAACATATTTTTGTTCTTATTTTCTTGGTTTATTGGGATGTGTGTATATGTACACATTCGTGGGAATTTGTTGTCCCTGACTATACAAATTGATAATAGGCCTTCTTTCTTGCCTTCTCTTTGGGTGGGAGAGAGGGCATAGAGGAAGGAAGAGAATTTTGAAATAAAAAAGTAAAGTCTCTGCTTTAAAAAAAAAAAGTGGCTGGAAAATGTATGAAGGGCATATATTCATTAGACAAATACACAAATTATGAGAGGCGAGAGACATTGTTAACTTATAATATGTGCTTTTCCTCGTAAGTATTTCTAAATGTATGATACTCAAAATTTCCAAAATATAAAGGTAATGACATTTTTTGTTTCTGAAATAAATTATTTTGAAAATTTTGGGAGGAAAAGTGATAATCATTCTTAAGTCTTTTGTCTAATTAGAACCCTGCTATAACTCATGATGATGTAGGATTCAGAAGAAACACACATATTATTTCCACATTAGAATGTAAGCAAGATGAGGCAACTAGGTGGGGCAGTGAATAGAGGACCTCAGTTCAATTGTGGCCTCAGACACTTGCTACTTACTAGCCATGTGACCTTTGGGCAAGTCACTTAACCCCCATTGACCTGCCTTTCCCCCCTCCAAAAAGCAAAAAAAAAAAAAAAAAAGAATGTAAGCAATTTATGCGTCTTTAGTTCCTTACCACCATATGTTTGTGTTTGCTTTTTTATGTTTCTCTTAACCCCAGTGTTTGAACTTTAAAGTTTCTTCTACACATTTATTTTCTTTTCATCAAGAATGATTAAAAGTCCTCTGTTTTGTTAAAGGAGCAGCTAGGTGGGGCAGTGAATAGAGTACTGGGCCTGGAGTCAGGAAGATCAGAGTTTAAATGCAGACTCAGACACTCACTAGCTATAGGACCCTGGGCAAGTCACTTAACCCTGTTTGCCTTGGTTTCCTCATTTGCGGAATGAGCTGGAGAAGGAAATGGCAAACCGCTCCATTATCTTTTCCCAGAAACTCCAAATGAGATCACAGAGTCAGACATGATTGAAAAATCGCTGAACAATATTTTATTAAAGATATACTTTTTGCCCTATAGGATTATACTCATTTTTTTCTGAGTAAGTTATTATTTCTTCTAAGCCTATATTTTGCTTTTTAGGCTATCATATTCCAGCTTATTCTCTCCTTTATAGTGGTGACTGCTAAATCATGTGTAATCTTCACTGTGGCTTCTCAACATTTTAATTCCTTCTTCCTGGCTGTTTTAACAGTTTTTACTTTGACCTGGAAGCTCTGCGCTTTTACTCAGATGTTCTTAGGGGTTTACATTTCGGGGTTTCCTACTTTGCCCCTCTCATTCTAAGATCCTTCTTCATGTCCCATCTTACTGCATTCATTTAGACTTCTCCATCATGCAACAGGAACCTCTTCTTCCTACAAAATCACATTAGCCCTGGATCTCATCTTATCAGTACTCTGGAGCTTTGAGTGGAGAGCTCCTCCCCAAACCTGCTATCTGAGGTCTTTTATTTGGTCTTGACTTTAAGGTTTTACAGTGATCATTAAACTTGTCTCTCTCATTTATGTTCTAGGTCAGTTGTTTTTGCTCTGTGGTTGGTACCTTACATTTCTGCCTTTTTTTTTTTTTCAATCTTTTGACTTTGTATTGATATTTGTTGTTTCATGGAGTCATTGGCTTCTGCTTGATCCTTTCTAACTTTCAGAGAGTGTGTTGCTTGGGGTAGGATTTATAATAAATCCTCTTGTGTCAACCTGTTAATGCCTTTTAAATTCTTCGTAACATAACTCATTTATTTCCCAATTTTTCTCTTTTGGTACTCTCATTTCATTTATGGAAACATTTTAAAACTTAATAATCATAGCTACTCCTCAAATTCTAGTTGAATCTGATCCCAAACTGTTTTTCTTTGCAGCTTTGCTTACAGGTGTTTTGGAGTCACTTTATTCTGGGTTTGTGCCTTGAACATTCCTCTTACCATGATAAGCTTTAAGGAAGGATTCTTTTCTTTTTTGTTTGCTCATTCTCCCAGACTACTTCCTAACTTCAGATTTTATGTTACTGCAGATGCAGGTTCTGCACACTTCTGGAAGGAAATTCTGGGCTAGTCCTTATACTGTTGGTTTTAAAAACATTGAACATTTTATTATTCCAGGCTCTCAGGGACAGGTCAGGACAAGGACCTTCAGCTTTCAATGTTCTCAAAGTGGTTTGATCCAGGGATAAGTCTGATCACTGTACCCCTGACCTGACCTCTGTTAGTTCCCCACCTGTGTTTGGTCTGAGCAACAGTAGACTGCTGCTGGACTCAATCACTGTCACCCAGCCAGGAAGCTGTACTGGTTCAGAATGACAGAACTGCAGGCTCCCTTTGGTCTGGGATTCCTGCCATGGAAGCTGGAACTAAGGCCCTGCTCTGCTCCTAGGATCTGACCACGTGGCTGCAGCTTGCTTCTGAACTTGCTTTCTCTGTGGTTTCACTGTCTAGGACCTGAGATCACTTCTCTGCCCAGCTACCCCTGGACCCAGGTGCTGAATTCATTCTGCTCCAGATTTGTGAGCTGGAACCGAGTAATGAGGGACAAAGCCTCCAGTTGGCACCTCTTCCCCATACTCTGCATGAAGTCGAGGTGTTCCTTATGGGTCTTTTTGGGGGGGGGGGGGGCTCTGTACACAACTTTCCCTATGCTGGGGTGTTTCTAAGGGTGTATACTCCTGGCCAAACAGCATTCCCAATGTCCCAGTTTCTCTGTGCCAATATGGACTAGAAAATTACTCACTATGATTTTTTCTTCTTATATTTTCCCATCGAGATTTGGTCTGATGTGTTTTAAAAATCTTTTTGGATGAATTGGGGTTGGGGTAGGGGCTGGGCGAGGAGCTGGTTTTCCTTCCTCCTGCTCCACTGGCTTAGCTCTGTCATGAAATACATTTCTAGCTTGACTTTAGTAATACTTGATTCACATGTAAGTTTTAGGAACGAATCATTTAATTCAATAAGTAGTTGACATACTACGTGTTCAGGCCTGTTCTAGGCATTGGGGGTACAGAAACATAAATTAATATAGTTACTTCTCAAGGACCTTACATTTGACTGGAGGAAAACCACATGTACACAGGTAAGTAAATACAAAATGTATAAACAGTTATTTTAATTTCTCAAGCGGACATTAACAATTTGGGGTAAATGGAGAAAACTCCTTGTTTAGAGGAATTGTGAATTTATCATTTACCATGTACTTAAAAGTGTGTTTTGATATTCTGAAGATCACTCCTGGAAACACCCCAAATATGAATTAGGAAGAAATAAGGAAAGTTGGTCAGAGCTGGTCACTTGAGCTGGGAGAAAGTTTAATGAGAGGGTTTGTCAGACAGCTCTGCAAGAGCCAGGGGTAACAGTAGCTTAGTAGTCTGGCAGGTGAGACAGAACTGGGGTCATTTCCCCTTAGAGATATAATGTATTACATGCAATATCATGCAATACTGTTTACCTGGGAAGAGTACTCATTCGGTTTGGAGTGCTCTGCCTTGTAATACCTGGGAGACTGTGAGCAACTTAATTAACCTCTCTGGGTCTCAGTTTCTTTTGCTGTAAAATGAGGGAATTGGACTAGGTTCCTCCACCTGTAAATCTCTGATCCCACATGATCATATCAATCCTTAGCTTCATGTGGGAAGTAGTGTTTGAATGCAGTCAGGGATCTGGGAGAGGCGGTCCAAACTGGGGAGACAGCCTGGAGGTGAGAGTTAGACTTGGGGGGATGCAGGCCAATTTGGCCTATGAGGGAGGAAATGTAGATTTGAAAGTCTGGAAAGATGGGTTGATCCTAGGCTGTGATGGTCATTCATATGACAAACAGGAACTTGCATTTTATTGCAGAAGCAATAGAGAAAGCCACTGAAGCTTCTTGCTTGACGTGGTTTATACCTTCCCTTTAGCTATATCAGCTTGGCAGCCATGTCGAGAATGGATTGGAGAAATCAGAGGACACTGATGGTGAGGCTGTCGCTGTGGTCTGGGTGAGGGGCGATGAGGACCTTTAACAGGATGGTGGTTGGATGAGAAGGGATCAAATGTGGCTCCTCTCTTTATGCTCCCTCAGTATCCCTGCTCCTCCTCCCAATCCCCCAAGAAAAAAATTCAAAGTAAGTTCCTAAAACTTATTTGAGACCCTTATTCAGCTACCCCTGATCTGTACTGGCTTTTGTGAAACTGGACTAATGATTATTTTATAAACCAAGATTTCTATCATGATTGTAGAAGACTTTTCTTAATTTAAAAAAAAAAAAACCCTTAACCTCCCAAACCTGTCTCAGGTTTGGAAACAGTTCTTAAAATGCCTGTGCTATGCCAGACTGAGTTTGTCAGCAGCGTGCTGTCTTGTAAGTCCCAACTGAGGAAGTCCTCTGGGTCCAATATCAATTCTGTGCAAGGAGAGGCTGTATAAATAGCTTGCTCGCAAACTGGAGAAGGGGAGGGAGTGGAGTGTTGGGCCCCAGCTGTGAACTCCTCTTGTTTTTGTTTTAGGGTAATTAATGTTCCCTTGAATTAAGCCAGGATATGGGCTCCTGTTTTTGTGACTTTCAATTCAGGTCTTATTGGGCTGAACTGGGGGTGGGGAATGGAGTTTGTATTTCCTGCCTTCCCAATTGAATAAGGTAATGTGAGACCACTGTTGTTTTAAGCTTGGACTTGAGGCAAGAGAATGGGTTGATGAAGGAAACTGAAATATTTTCCCCTCATTATGTCTGGTAACTTGGTAGTAAAGCCGTTGCTTTAAAAAACTGGTTCAGAGAAGCCTTGAAGGTCCCTTATCACTTTATTCTGCTGTCCTCAGGTTGGAATGAGGACGGATTTTTGCGTTTTCCTAGTGTTTCCTGTCTGCAGATTTTCTAAGGTGGTCTTCTCTGTTTTTCTCCATTTCTCCCATCTCCCTCATCTTCCCCTTCCCCCCACTTGCCTCCTAAATTAGATACATTCCCCCTGTGCTCCCAGACGTCTCCATCTCCTTGTCCCCTGACAGAGCAATCATTTATCAAGTTGTTTCACGCGTTGTCGGGGAGGGGGGCCCCAGGGGCTGGAGTTTGTTTCGTCCCTTTGTTGGAGCTCCACAGGATTGTCCAGCTTAGTCTCCAGCCAACTGCTGAGAGTTGCTGGACTCCAGGAGCAAATGTTAAAGGGGCCGCCTTTCATCTACTAAAGGTTGCTGCTGCAATCACTACCTTTTATTTTTTAGTTGCCAGCTTGGTGGAAGGGCATATGCCCAGACATACATGTTTGTAATTGTATTGGGGTTTACTTTTTTCCCTCGGTAACTTCCATATTATCCACCCATTGAAGCTTTTGAAAATAGATATATTCTGTTTCATTGCTGATGTCTTCCTGTTCTTACCATTTCCCTGCTTCACCCATTCTCTCCATATGGCCCTACCTCCCTTCACCCCAAGTGGCAGATTATCACAGATCCGGTTTGGTTAATGAGAAGGACTCATTTTATGATATATATTTTGGCATATGCAGAATGGTACTTTATGCTGTTATTACCCTATTTACCATCAACTCTAGTGAGTTTGAATTTTCCAATAACAAAATTCAAAAGGTGATTTTTTTTTTTTTTTGCTTTTTCTTCAATTTAAGGTTCTTAGCATTTCAGTATTTGAACTATAAGGGACCCTACAGCTCAACCTAGACCATCACCCTGCTTAAATGTACAGAGGAGAAAATGGAGACCCAAAGAGATTATAGCCTATCCAAGGCCAAGACATAAAGCCTAAGATCATTACTTTTGACCTTAGCTCGTGGTGCTTTTTTAATGCTTTATTTTATGTCTGTATGAATGCATATTGATATAATCACCTTTCATTTAGGGCAGAAAAAATATATGTAGCTATCTATTCAGAGACCACACTATTCCAAACTTTTTCTAAGTCTTTTAAAGAGTATTTTAGGTCACTTGGTATGATACTCCTTTTTCCTATACATAGTTAGCATTGTAATCCTTGGCTTAAAGAGTTTTGAAAGTGTTCTGAAGTATCTGGGTAATAAGATGAACATTTAAGAGCTATTACGACTATTTCCTAAATTCATTTATAATGATTTGGAAATTAAAATGTTGCTTACTTCGGTTTGTTTTATTGCAAGATCGGGATGGAGGATAGGAAGAACTCCATGGTGATGAGCCTTGGGGGCTGTTTGGGGCCTAAGCAATCTTCCTCAGGTAACTTGAAGAATTTATACTTAAGGTTCTATTTATAATATTTGGCATTCTCAGGTTGATTATATCTTGGGTTGGGATTACTTTGAAGGGGGAAGGCAGGACAATTGGGGTTAAGTGACTTGCCCAAGGTCATATAGCTAGTGAGTGTCAAGTGTCTGCAGCTGGCTTTGAACTCAGGTCCTCCTGACTCCAGGGCCTGTGCTCTATTCACCGTACCACCTAGCCCCCCAAGGGATCATTTTTGACATTATTTATATATGTGTCGATTATAGTTTACTTTGATTACATGTGATTTTTTAGGACTGAATGAGTCAACTTTCACACTGCTGACTTTTGATGGGGATCCCTGTGATTTCCCTGCTGCTTTCTATTAGTGCAGATCACAGCCTGTCCATGACACTTTCACATACCTGTAACATCATCTGTTGACCTTCTCAGTCTGTTGAGCCTCTCTTGATTTGGCAGTAACTCACTGCTGAGCTTATATTCTGAGTCTTTCAGGATACACTTCCATCCCTTTTCACCATCCATGACCTGTCACTAGGTTGTCCAGTCTTAATTAAAAAAAAATTTATAAATACTTCTTTATCGGGCCTTCTGTTAAATGTTTTGGACTCAAGGAAAGGTTTAAAAATAGTCCTTGCCCTCAAGTAATTCACATTCTAATGGGATGATAGACAACATGTAAATAACTAGATAGGTAGAAGATATACATAGGAAGTAAATGGAAGGGCCTTGGAGAAGGACTCCTGCAGAAGATGGGGTTTGAGCTGAATGAAGGAAGTTACCAGGGAAACTTAAGAGGAAGAGGAGGTAAGGAGGGCCTGGGGGGGGGGGGCAGCCATGCAAAGGTATGGTGATGGGAGCTGGAGTGTCTCGTCAGAGAGAAACAGCAGGTAGACCAATGTGGAAGGAAGGAAGAATAAGACTGGGAAGGCAGGAAGGGGCAGAGATAAAAAGGACTGCTAAATGCCAGAGGACAGTATTTGATCCAGTTCATCATCTGTATCCTTCCTAATCAGATCTCTCCGCCAAAGCTGTATCCTGCCCTTTTCCTTTTATCTGTACACTCTCCCTCTTTGTGACGTCAGCAGCACTGAAGGTTTAAGCCATACAGATACCCCCCCAAATTTATATATTCAGCCCTAATTTCTGCCCTGATTCAGTCGTGCATTGCCAGTGGATGATCTGCTCAGCATGTTTTTTGGTGATCCAGTTGGCATCTCACACTCATCTTTTCCCTAAATCTCCAGGTTTCTCCCTTCTGTGGAAGGGACCACTACCCCCTCACTAAGTCACACAGGTTTGAAAATTCATCGCTACCTATAAGCAGTCACTAAATCTTATGGAGCGTAAGAGTAGTTCTTCCCTCCTCCCCCTACATTCTTAGGCCCTCACCATTCTCCTCCTAATTGGTTATGCTGCCTCTGGTCTGTCACCTTCTCCCATTCCACCCTTCACACAGATGCCAGAATAATCTTCCTAAAGCTTGAAAGATCTTACTACATCACTTGCTCAAGAACCTTCAGTGTTTTTTTACTTCTTCCAAAATAAAGTGTCAACTCCTAAACCTGGAAGTCAAAACTCTACAGAATCTTATCCCTAAAGCACGTCTTATTTCACATTATTCCCTTTCTTGTACTATATATTCTAGATAGCCTCAAACACTAGAGTTTCCTTAAATTCTTTAGTCTCTGCAAACGAGTGCAAGGTTTTTGGCACAGCAGGTCCTCCACCAGTTGATCAAAGTTTGTTAAGATGTGGAATGATTTTTGACATTCAGATCCAAGATAGGATATAAGAACAGAACTTGGTGGAGAAGCATTTTAATAAACATACATATCCATTTAAATATAGTATTAGACTGGCCAGATGTAGCTTATTACCTTCATTTCCCTATACAGGCATCCCCATTTGATAAACTCTTTTTGTAGGCTGTAAAGAGAATTTGTTAAATGAATCTTATTTCCAGTCGATTTCTATCTTAAAACATGCAGACTATCCTGCTGTTTTAAAAATATTGCTTGTAGAAAACAATCAAATTGCTAAAGCTTTTAGGGAATCATGTTTTTTTTCTCACTTTATGTTTAGAGTAACCATTTGCTTTTTTGTATTTATGTGGTTGCTTAATAGCTTCAAAAGTTCTAATCCAGTGCTTAATTGTGCCATGGAGGTAACCCTGGGTTCCTGAAGACTATGCCAGCCATGGGAAGGCTCTGGCAGTTTCTACCAAGCTATAAAGGCTATGAGTATGGTCCTAGCAACAGACACTGAATGTTGTCTGTGAACCAGCCTAACTGATTAAGGGAGGGAGAGGCTCATCACTAGTTGGATGGCTACTAGGTGATGAATTCTTTGGCCTTGGCAACCCAGGAAACACAAATAAAAAATGGCCCTCAGTTCTGTATGGATTTCTTCTGCTTCCACAGTGACAGTAGCCGAGTAGCAGAAAAAGGGGACAGGGTGTTGTAAGAATCACCCAAGTTTTAGACCATCTGTAAACATTGATTTAACTTTTGCTACTCTTAATGTGAGCTCTTTGCCCCCAAACCAACCAATTGATATACTACCAGAGGCATGGAACTACATTAGTATTGACGTTCTCACTATAAATAAAACTGGATAGCACAAAGAAGTTGCCTTTAAATGAAAGGATAACTCACAGGTTCTCCTTAGATTGCCAAATAAAATACTGTAGAAAGCAATGCGAAACATACTTTCATGGGCACTTGGTCATCCAACTGTGCACTTGTTGTAAGGAATATAAACCGAAAACTTGCTTTAAACAGAATCGCAGTGTAAGTGCCCAACATCTGTTACAAAGAGTGAAGTAATAGAAAAATCATACCATAAATTTGATACTGAGAAATCTGCTTTGGAAAAGAAGTCCCCCCAAAAAGAGATGATTCTACTAATATCTTTATGGTTTCTTTATTCAGGTAATTGCCAAGCACACACCATTGGTAAATACCAGCACAGCAAGATTACATATGTTCAAACAGAAAGGGTTTTTTTGGGGGGCGGGAATTGGTACTATAACAGGATGTGAGCGTTTCAGCAGACTGTCAAGCAGGATTTAACGTACTAAGTACAAGGTTCTGGTGGTAGCTCCCAGCAATTAAATTATAAAGTCAGAATTATGGCAGTTTGGTCACTTTAATATTTGTCTGATCTTAAGAATTTATTGGATTAAAGGAAGAGTATTTGTTCCAAATTATGGTCACTTTGAGCAAGATCAGGTTCTTCATTTAAAAAATACTTCATAATTGCATTTGTGATACAAACTCTAGTGAAAATTTTATTTTTAAAGTGGCCTCGAGATTCCTTCAGCATTTTTTTTTTTTAATTTTTGGAGGGCAGCTAGGTGGCACAACGAATAGAGCACTGGCCCTGGAGTCAGGAAGACCTGAGTTCAAATCTGACCTGAGACACTTACCACTTACTAGCCGTGTGACTTTGGGCAAGACACTTAACCCCAGTTGCCCTGCCTTTCCCCTCCAAAAAGACAAAAAAAGTTGGTGATATTTGTGGTTTAACCTGACGTTCATTTCTGATCATGCAATTCCCCCAGCCCTCACCTCCATTGCACAGCTTAGCCATCTCAGAACCAAAAATGAAAAAAGTTTCATAGTATATACAATATTCCATAAATTATCATCTGTCCCACCTTCCAAAAAGAGGGGAAGAGACCTTTTCCCACTTCTTCTCTGAGGCCAGGATTGCTCGTTCTGTTGGAGGGGAGGGAAGAGGTTTTCTATTCACATTTTTGGAGATGTGTTTATTGCTTTCTCCACTCAGCATCAATTCATATACTTCTGCCTTTTCTCATTCAGTATTTAATGGTTATACTACTTCTTACTCTGTGACCTATTCTCTGAGAATGACTATATGTTTTTCTTTTTATGTATGTGGATGCCTTTCCTTTTTCCATCACATTCATTTGCCTCCCAGCTTGTGAGACAGACTATTAATTTCTCAGATGTGGTAGCCTAACCAGATCTTTTGGAAGATATTCTACAAAGTCAGGTTATTGGACTAGAAATGTAGTGCTAGAAGGAAACTTTAAAACATTAAAATTTAATTTTTAACTGTTTTGATAGTTTTATACCAAATTTTGATGCACTTTAGAAAATATGATTAAATATGTTTTTGAAATTTTAAAGTTCAATTCCATTTGATAAAAGAAATGAAACAATAAATTAGAAACTTCTACGGTAAAGTTTTTAAAGCAGATTACAGTAGACTTAATTTTGTCTCATTAGTATTTGGACATAACAGCAGCAATGAAATAAAAGTCTTCTCACTTTAATAGCTTTATAATATTAGGTTTAGATGACATAATATGGCTCTGCTAAGAACCTTAGTCACCTCTAAACTAGTCTACTTCATGGTCAAAATGCAAGGCTTTTCATCAGATGCTTTAAGAATAACTTTGATGAAGGAACATACCTGCATGTATGAAACACTACTCTATACTAAATGTTACCCTATGGCAAGATGTTTGCTATAAGCTGGAACAGTAATGAATCTAACCTTAGGCAGGTTTCAAGTCCTACAGAAAGGATAAAAAATGGAGGAAATTAGCTGACAGTCCTTATAACTCACAAATTCTCCCCTGGTCTGGGCGAGGAGTCTGTAACACATATAACAGGACCTTTCCATTTTCAGACTTGCTGGAAAGAGAACAGTGTATCTGATCTTCAGATCACCTTTTAAAATAATGACACAGAGCCTTCCATAATAGCGTTCAATCATTCCAGCTTGAAATCCACTGATTTGTACAGTCATTGGGAAATGTAGGTCAAAAATATTTGTGGTTCTTCAGGAAAGAGAAACAGAAATCTGATGAGAAAAGGAATCTAGATACTCACAGGCAGCCAGGTGGCCTAGTGAATAGAGTGTTGAGTCTGTCAGGAAGACCTTTATTCAAACATAACCCTCAGATGCTTAGCTAGGTGTGTGACTCTAGCCAAGTCGCTTAACCTCTGCCTCAATTTCCTCAGGTGTTGTAAAATGAGATAGTAACATCACAACCTTCCAGGGTGTTGTGAGGATCAAATAAGACTATTTTTGTAAAGTGTTTCACAGACAGTGCTGAGACACAGTAGGCTTTTATTAAATGCTTATTCCCTTCCCTACTTCCATATTATAAGTAAAAAAGGAATGAAATACAGGGTCTTTTAAAAGGTCAATAGGATCAAAGATATTATTTCTTTTTTGCCAGAATAGTAACAAATCTCTCATTTTTAACAAAGGAAAAAACATTTAGAAATATACTTAAATTGAAAGCCCAGTTTTGAATGTTTATTATAAGTTGAGTATTTGCATTCCATATAAGATTCCCATTTCTTTATTTCTGAGAACAATTGCATAAAACTTAAAAAAAAAAAAAAAACACATTAAAATGTGGTTTGGGGTTTTTCCCCCCTAGGGGAATGAGAAGAATCTAGAAAGAAAAGTTCTTATTAGGTTAGATAGGGATAAAGGATGCAACTCATAACCTGTTGCTCTTCATCATATACTTATATATCAGTATTTTAAAAAATCCCTCAAGATGCCAAATACCTTGTATTTTTACTGAAATAGGAGATCCTGGGACTAATTACAAAATAAAACGACAATTATTATTAATATGTGAACTACGTACCGAACAGGTGATATAGTCTCTGCTTTCATAAAACTTTGAAACCACAAAACTCTTATTTCAAAGTTGGTCAATCACACATTTATAGGCATTGGGGTAGGTGATGGGGATACAAAGAAAGCAAAACACTCCCTCCCATGAAGGAATTTATATTTTAACAATGAAACAATATATGTGTTTAGTCAATAAAAAAACATGTACAAAGTCACCTTGGAGAGAAAGGCACTTAGCATTTGGAGTTGGTGTAATCAGGAAAGGCTTCATAAATAAAGAATGAACTTGAGCTGAATCTTTTTTAAATTTTTTAAATTCTGGATTTAAGTTCAGTAAATTAATTTCAAAGTTGGCCTACTTGTGTTTCCTTTGGAAATTCTTTCTGTGCATTAAAAAAAATGTTTCAATGACTATTTTCTTTTCCTAGCCCCTGCTCCCCAAAAGGAAAATGCAGTTCCACGCATTTGTCAGGATAGATCTGAGAAGAAGGAATTAAAAGAGAAAAAATAAGAAAAGACCTGGGAGCTAATTGAGTACCTATCAGTTGGGTAATAACTGAGCAAATTGTGGGATGTGTATGTAGGGAGAAGCAGCAAACCTCTTCCCAGTGAGGAAGCCGCAGGTGGGCATCTTCTGGGCTTTGAGAAGTTGAATCACTTGCTTAGTTACAAGACTGTCAGTGTTTGAAGTGGAGCTTGAATCTAGATATTCCTGGCTTTAAGGCCATTTTCAGTCTTAGACACTGTCTCTTTAATGTAATGAAATAATTTTACACCATAAGAAATAATAAAAAGATGATTTAAGAGAATCCTTGATAGACTTGTATGAACTGCTGGAATGAAGTAAGACTCTGAAGAACAATTTATATAATAATAGCAACATTATTGGGACCTTAGAAGCCATCTATTCCAACTTCCTCATTTTACAGATGAGGAAAATAGGGCCCTTAAAAGGTTGAATGATTTGCCCAGGCTCACAACCAGCAACTTTGTTTGAGCAAGGATCTGAACCCATGACCTCTGGAATTGCTATTTTTTTCAGTGGATTAAAAAAAAAAAAGCCTTTGACCAAATCAGCAGATCTCAAAGCATCTCCAGAGAGCATTTCATGGGGTCTGTAAGGTCAGAGGTATTTTGATAATAAAATTAAGCTATCTTAATTTCTAATGTGGTTAGTATAGGTGGATAACCCACATAAACAAAACCTCTTTAGAGAATCCTCAATAATTTTTGAGTTTTAAGGGGGTCCTGATACCAACAAGTTTGAAAACTGCTGGACTAAATTGCTCATTTATGTCAGAAATATTCAATTGTGTGCCAGAGGTCTTGAGTTTAGATCCCAGCTTTGCCCTTGCTTAGACTTTGGTCAAGTAGCCTTATCCCTTTGCTGTACTGTTTGTCCAAGTGTGAAATGAGGAATTTGGAATAGTTGTCTCTTTGCTCTACACATATGATTCTATGATGTGTTTGCATGTTATTGCATGAAATTTTGTACTTCCCTTTTATTCACTTGTCCTAATCATAAACATTAAATTTATCTCTATTTGGATCTTTGCTTTATTTCTATAAGCATTGTTGTAGTTTAAATTGTATTTAAGTTCTTAGTAGTAGGTTTCAAGAGTATATGTTTCCCTCCTGACATTTATTAGTAATATACAAAAATGCTGGTGATTTTTGTGGATTTACATTGTATGTTGCTATTTTGCTGAAGCTAATGTATTCATTTTCTTAGTAAACCATCATAGTATGTATGTGGCTGTCATAGTATGTATAACTAGCAAATCAACATTTTCTTTCTCTTGGCCCATAGCTTTTTCCCCCGCTATTTAATTATATTTAGCATTTCTAGTACTCTGTCAAATCATAGTGGAGGCATCCCTCACTTTACTCCAGAGCTTTTTGAGATGACTTCTGTGGTAGGCCATTACTAATATGCTTACTCTTGCTTTAGGTAAGTCCTATACAACCACTGGTCTGAGGACACAATGTACAAAAATGTACACAATCCTTTGGCTGCCTCAGGTGGCAGGTTGTGCAGGCTTCATTTAGATGGATGCTGTGTTTTTTACATGAATGATGTATTTAGTCAAAGGCTTTTTCCACTGAAAAAGTTAACAGCAGGGTCAGTTAGGTGGCCTGGTGAATAGAGCATCCGCCTTGGAGCCAGGAGGACCTGAGTTCAAATGCGGCCTCATGCACTTAACACAAAACTAGCTGTGTGACCGTGGCCAAGTCACTTAACCCCTATTGCCCTACTTTCCTCTCCAAAAAGCAAAAAATAAAAAAGTAACATCATTCCAGAGGACCTGAAACACAGTACCTGTATGACCCTTGGCAAATCACTCAACCCCTCTGGGCTTTATTAAAATCAGGGAATTGGAGTAGATGACAAAGTCTCTTCTAGCTCTATGTCTATGATCTACTCTCAGTTATACTAATGGGCAGGATATGAAAAACTGTTCCAAATTACTAATGAAAGAAATGCTGATAAATAGTAATGAGATATCTGTTCATATCTAACCTAACAAAGATGTTACTAGTGGAGCTCTGAATTGGCACAAATTATTCCCAGAAAAGTTTGGAATTTATGTAAGAATGTTGTACTGAAGACAGGTCATCATTGAAAGAAAGAAAAATTCCCTGGACCTGGAGCTATTTGTACTAGCAAAAGACTAGAAACAAAGTATGTGCAGATTTGACCAATTTTTGGTAGAGAATCCCTTGCCAGAATAGATAGGCTTTGATTCTCCTGTAAGTCCCCATTTAAAACTGCTTACTGGAAGACATAAGTGAATGAATGAAAGAGCATTTATCATGTGCTTAAGCACTGGGCAAACTAATCAAAAAGGAGCTCCTACTATCCAGGAGCTCACAGTTGAATTAGTCTAGGTCACCTATTTAAAATTCTGCTGTAGGCAGATCAGAGTGCTCCATAGTCCTAAGAGCCTAGACCCACAGGTCAGATTGAAGTCTGGAGGCCTTAGTGTCAGTGCAGATGGTAAGACCCAGAGAGAGGTTCCTTCCAATTTACAGGAAGAATTTTTGGTTACTCCTTCAAGAGGTATGCTTGAGTATGCCTTCTCCCCAGAGTGGTGGACAGTTTCATCCATCAGATTATGTGGGAGGGAGGCAATGTTGTAGAGTGGAAAGTGCTGTGAACTTGATCTTACAGGATCAGGGTTTGAGTCTTGGCTCAGCCACTGACTTTTCTTATCTTCTCTAGGCTTCAGTTTCCTTATCTGTAAAACGAGGTAGGTTGTCCTAGACCTATTTAGGATCCCATGGAGAATGTTTCAAGTGTGATTTGGCTTGAGGTTCCTTTCACCTTACATTCTGTGACTAATAATGTGATTATTGAATTCCTGTAAGGTACTGGTGGAGATAAAAAGATAAATACCATCTTGAAACTCTAATAGTGGGCCTGTACAAAGCCTACTCTTTGACCTTTGAAAACCAGAAAAGTCCTAAAACCATAGCTTTGTAACATTCTCCTCAACTTCACAACCAGAATTGAACTTTCTGCACTTAGTAATAATGATACTCACAATGATTTCCTCACAGTCGCCCTAGGAAGGAGGTAAAAAGTATTGGTGGGGAATGAGATTGCAGACTTGTAATTTCAAAAATGTGTAGGTAACTCCTTGTGGGGAAATTCTCTCTACTAATGAAGATAGGCAATAAGCTATAACTGACTGGTATAGTCTTAGAGACTTGTGGACCCCAAATGGGGGTCACGACTCATAGTTTAGGAACCACTAAACAGGTCGAGAGTGGAAAAAAAGCTTAAGAAGCTCTAGTAGGAACAGGTGTCTAAAGCAGGACTTGCAATCCAGGCCTTCTTAACTGTCTACATTGAACTACATTGTGAGGGGCAGATAGGTAAGGGAGTGGATGGAGTCCTGGAGTAGGGAGGGCCTGAGTTCAAATTCACCCTCAGGCACTTGATACTTAACTAGCTGTGTGACCTTGGGCAAGTCACTTAACCCCAATTGCCCTGCCTCCTCTCTCTGATCCCCCCTCCCCCAAAGAACTACATTGTGATTATCATTGAGTTTGTGTGTAACACATGGCACCTCATCTCATTCTTAGAGGGAAATTCAATTGACTTGCAAAGACAGCGATGACAGCACAGTGATCCTAGAAAGTTTTATACGGACTAACAAAAATAAAACAAGAAGTAATAAAATTGGTTGACCAGGTAGTTGGAGAAATTCAGTTTAAAGGAAATAGGAGAGGATGGCATTGAGGTCACTAGGAGAGAGGTTTTGAAGCCTACAGGAGACAGACTTGCCTGGCTTCACTTCCAGGGAACAATATGCTCATTTCTGAATTCTCCACCATTCTGGTAATTCAGGTGTAGATGGATACCAGCTCCCTGTCTTCTCTCCCCTCTGATTGGAGGGCTGGAGGGTGTAGTGCCAGATGCCTCCCAATTCCTGCTTTTATCGAGGGCAGAAACTGGGCTCAGCTCACTCCATTTTGCATCTGGTTCCCTGCTTGATTTCAACTCTGAGGAATAAGTTGCCCCACTCAAGATAACCTCATCACTTAAAACTTCAGCTACCTGCTTGATTGATTCCACCTCCCTCTTCTCCCCTCTTATAAGAGGAGGTCTGGAGGGTGGAGTACCAAACTCTTCCCAGTGTCTTCCTTTATAGGGGACAGAAATGAACTCTCAGATCACTCCACTTTTTATCTTCTGCCCTGTTTGCTATTCCACGAAAGATACCCGTTGTAGCCCCCACCCCCTTCCTGCCTCCTGTGTGTGTACATGTGTTATCACCTTTAGATTGTAAGATAATTGAGATATCACTTGCCTTCTCAGTGTGTGGCATATGGGCTGGAGGAAGAGAGAGCATTGAAAGGAACTGAAAAAAAAATTTTTTAAATAATATTCTCCCCTACTTACATATAAAGGCTTTTTTTTTTAACATTCATTTTTTTAAAATATTGAGTTCCAAATTTTCTCTTTCCATCCATGACCTCCTCCTTCCCTAAAACAACAGTAAGCAGTTTGATTCAGGTTATCATGTTCAGTCATGGAAAATATATTACCATATTAGTCATGGTGTAAAAAAAAAATACACTGACCCAAAAGGGAAAAATAGTATGCGTCAATCTGCATTTAGACAATGCTGCCTCCTTGGCACGTAGTAGGCACTTAATAAATATTTATTGGATTTGGTGGCCCCATTCTCATAGAAGGCAGCTAGGTGGTTCAGTGGATAGAGCATTGTGCCTGGAGTCTGGAAGACCCAAATTCTGATCTGCATTCAGACTCTTAGGAACTGTGGGAAAGTCAATCACTATTTACCTTAATCCACTGGAGAAGGAAATGCCAAATCACTCCCTTTGTCTTTGAGAAGAAAACCCTCATGGGCAATATTGTGGTCCACAGGGTCATGAAGAGTTGAACATGGGTGAACAACATATTCTTATTGAAAGCAAGGTTGATGGTATACTTAGTGATGCAATAAGCTGTTTATTATTTGAGGAGATTTGAGAATTGAGAACGGCCACTGCAGGGCCTGTCATACAGAGACTTGGTCAGTGATGGAGGAGTAAGAAGGTAGACTGACTACCTTGAGGGAAACTTAGAGGAAGAAAAGTGCTAAGTAATGGCACTCTCTCTAAACTGCTGAAAATGATTTAAGTTTTTCACCTCTAAAGGTTTGTCATATATGCACATTTAAACTTGGAAACAATTTTATTGCCAGTTTAAAATTCTTCCAAATGAAGTGGTTTTTTTTTTTTCTATTTGGAGGGGGAGTAGGGCAATTGGGATTAAGTGACTTGACTAAGGTCACATGGCTAGTTTTTTTGTGTTAAGTGTCTGAAGCTGGATTTGAACTGAGGTCCTCCTGACTCCTGGGCCAGTGCTCTATTCACTGGGCCACCTAGCCGCCAGAGAGTGTGTTCTGAACCTATTTGTTAAACACTTAAAATACTTTCTGATTGGTTTGCAAGAATGACAGGTTGATGTCAGGGAATTTAGAAATTTAACTAGGCAAATTTCAATAATTAGTTGCATTAAATCTATCAATTGGATTGAAAAATTATCTTGATTTAATTTATTGTATACGTACTTCTTTGATTTGGATATGCATTTCTTTGTGAAGTATCTTTTTAAAAATCTCAAGTTTTGATATAAACTTAACATAGAACAAGACTTTTCAGTCACTACCACTATCACTATACTAAGCCAAGATTTTCGAATACAGTGAAACATATTCAGTTACATTGCTCCCTAGTAGTATAGTGAGAACAAGATTTGTGAGAAATATTTGTCTTTATCTCATCATCTCAAAATTTGTTCTTGTATAAATTTTACAATATACATAATTACTTGAATGTAACTTAGAGATAAGTCACTATCCATGTCACTCGAAAACATTTTTTTTTTTTTGCTGATAAGTTTGAAGATGACTCATCTAAATAGCTAATTCCTCCTGGCTCTAGTGCAGCCCAAGTAGCATTATAGACAGTGGTCATGGTTGAGATTAGGTTAACCTATGGGAAGAATGTTAACAGAAGAAAAGACATAGAAGGAAAGGGAAATTTAATGATAGACTTTCTTTAAGGGGAGAGTGGAGGATGGAAAAACATCTGGGAATCAGAGACCAGGGAGAGATAACAGGAAAAGGCTGTTTTCAACCCTCCCCTCCCTCATCCCCAACAGATGGAGATTAAATAAATCAGCAAACATGCATTTATTACATGCTAGCCATTGTGCTAAGTGCTCAGAAGAATGGCAAAATCTGCCTTCAAAGAACGTGGGATTTTAGCTGAGGCTTGCAGAAAAGAAGTGAAGGTGAAGAAGGAAGAGGTAAAGTGTAAGAAGACTGGCAAGGTTGGAAGGATTCAGGTTATGACATTTATAGCCAAAGAGAAGATTTTATCTTTGAACTTGGAGGTAAGAGAGAGCCATTGGAGTTCATTGAATAGGGAAGGTGATCAAACATATTATTAGCCTTAGGAAAATCATCAGAGAATGGACTACTGGGGAAAGGCTTGAGTCAGGGAGACCAATGAAGTAGGCTATTGGAATATTGCTGGCTAGAGGTGATAAGACCTGAATTGATGTGGTGGTTGGGAGTGGGGGAAAGGACTGAACTCTGCCTCTGCTGATTAAGCTTCCAGCACCCCTGTGAACCTGGCTTCCTCTTCTCCTAAAGGCATAAAAACTCCTTTGAGAGTAGGGGCAAATACCTGAGATGTGTGCTATCCTTGCTACCATATTGGCAGTTTTTCTGTATTATGGCTAAGCAATACTCAGTTAACTCCTGAATGACTTGCTTGAGTCTCATTTTGTTCAGTGATTGAACCTAAACCTGCCCATTATACATGAGTTCAGTTCTTACCTCTGGCACAGACTGGTTCTATGACCCAGAGCAGCCATGTAATCTCAGTACTCAGGGTAGCTGTCTGAGACCACTGTAAGTTGCAGAGAAGGTACAGATGTGCATTGAGAGGAAATTTCTTGTGAAATCTCAGATTCACTGTTTGTCCCTTCTTTTTGTTTAGAGGCAGTTAGCTAGGGATACAGTCGATACAACACCAGGAAGGGCCTGAGTTCAGTTTCAGCCTTAGATAATTATCAGCTGTGTGATGCTGGGTAAATCACTTAATCTCTGCCTCAGTTCCCTCAGCTGTAAAATGGGGGGGATAATAATAGCAGCCACCTTCTAGAGCTGGTGTGAGGATCTAATGAGATGATATCTGTAGTATTCTTAGCACAGGGCCCTGCATGTTGTAGGCACTCTATGAATGATGAAGATTCTCTGCTGTTTGTGTCATTATCATAAGTGTGTATTGGTTTTTTTGGCCTTGTCTTCATTCCTGCAGCACGTTACTCCATTTACATCTTTCAGTATTGACTCTGATTTGTTTTTCATCATTTTTTAGGGAACAGTAAGCTTCATTACTATATATTCCATTGTTCCTCTATTGTTCAGCATTTAATATTTCAAACTATTTGTCACAGCAAATAACACGGCTGTGAATATTTTTATACATATGGATCTTTACTTGTTAGTAACCTCATTAGGAAGAAGTGATTCCCAAGGTGATAGTGAATTGTGATCAGTAAGTCATTGTGTAGGAACAACTTAGTAAAATTTTTTACATTATTACAAATTTGGAGGGTAGGGGACAGTGGTTAGCTTATTTTAAAAATCTTATTGATAAGGTTTTTTTTTCCCACCACCTTTATTTCCAAGTATGTATTGCTCCCCTCTCTTACAAGGAGTAAGCTGTCCTTTGTTACAGAATCATCAGATTTGAGAGTTAGAAGGAACTTCAGTGTCCATAGAGTTCAACATACCTGACATCCAGCTTCTGCTTGACCTCAGCAGAAAAGGATCAGTCAATCTGTTGGCAATTCATTCTACTTTTGGACAGCTGGAATTGTTGGGAAGTTTTCCCTGATATCGCTCCTAAATTGATCTCCTCTGTCATCTCCACATATTGTTTCTTGTTCTGTCCTCTGGGACAAAACAACAAATCTAATCCCTTCTCCTGGTGATGACCTTTCTGATACTTGCAGATTACTGTCAGGTCCCCAAATCTTGTTTTTCCCTTGGCTTTGGCTAAAAATCCCAAGTTCCTCCTTTTGTTTCTTTATTATTCTCTCTCTCTCTCTTTTTTTTTTTTTTTTTTTTTTTTTGCTTTTTGGAGGGCGATTGGGGTTAAGTGACTTGCCCAAGGTCACATGAGTAGTTTTTGTGTTAGGTGTCTGAAGCCAGATTTGAACTCAGGTCCTCCTGACTCCAGGGCCGGTGCTCTATTCACTGTGCCACCTAGCCACCCCCCTCCATTTGATTCTTGTATATCATGGACTTGTGGCCTTTCACCATCCTGGTTTTCCCTTTCTACTGTATGTGAGTGTCTTTAAACTGTGTTCCCCAGAACTGAACACAAAACTCCAGGTGAGCCCAAGATCACAGTAAGCTTTTTGGTCTACTGACCCTACATTGGGCTTGTGTTTCACTAAAACCTCCAGGTCTTTTATTTTCCCCCAGATAAACTGTCGTCTGACTGAGTCTGCATCTTATGCTAGTGTGGTTCATTTTTTTGGTGCCTAGGTGCAACCCTTTTCCTTCCCTGGAATGGAATTTTATCCTTTAGCCCAATCCTCTAACTTGTCAAGATCTTTTGATCCTTACATCCATTCTATTAGCTATTCCTTCCAGCTTTGTCATCTGTAAAATGACACGCATCCCTTTTTCCAAATCACTGATAAAAATAATAATGACACAGTTCCCTGCTGTACTCCAGATTCTCTTTCATGCTTTTCCCCTCTGATTTGTGGATTTCCTAACATGAGTATACTTTCTTGATATAGTGTTATCCCCTTTGTTTCTTTTGAATAGGATCTACCCATCCAGGTCCTTTTTCATCTCTTAGCAGGTAGGTGGCTCAGTGGAGTCAGGAAGACTCATCTTTCTGAGTTCAAATCTGTTCTCAGACACTCACTAGCCATATGACCCTGGGCAAATCATTCATCCCTGTGTGCCTCAGTTTTGTCATCAGTAAAATGATCTGGAGAAGAAAATGGCGAACCACTCCATTATCTCTGCCAAGAAAATCCCAAATGGGCTCACAAAGACTTAGATGTGACCGACATGCCTGAAGGACAAAGTGGAGATAATATTAGCATCCGCTTCCCCAAGGTTATTGTGAGGATCAAATGGAATAATAATTATAAAGCACTTACCACAGCGCCTGGCACTTGGTAAAGTGTGAGCTATTATTGTAGTGTCTACCTGTGAGATATATATAGGCATTCTTTTCCCTCATCTCTCTCAGTTTAAATCCATTTTTATTAGATATGCAGGAGGCTCAGCACATATGTGCATACATACACAAACAGACATGACATACAGATGTGTGTATTTTTTCTTTACCAGCCTTTGTTAGGTATGCTCTATCCATTTGTACTGCAAGTTGTGACGCAGAAATTCAAGTCCGTTCTTAGGCACTCTCTTCTTTTCTTCTGGAAATGTCACTTGTGCCTGCATGAATCACCAAAAGCGGACAGTTGTCATCTGTCTTCATAACTCTTGGGAGGGCCTCAGATCACATCAGTGCTTTGATGCCTCCTTACTCACAGAACAACAAACTACAGACTACTTTTCTCCTGCCTTATTCTAACCCCTTTCTGAACCTCTACCACCCTCTGGAGGGACAGCACTTTCTCCTTCCTTGAGGCTCCTAGTTACCCTTTTCTTTTTCCTTCTCTGTGTGGCACTCTTACATTCTCCACTCCTCTAATAAGTATCTCTTCTTCCTCCTTTCTACCTGTCTCCTTTTCTTCTTTATTGAAGTCTAATTTTTGTTTCTATTAGTAATATTTCATTCTCCTTAACAATCTTGAATATGGACTGGCATTCTTTGGTTTTTCATTCCTCTCTCCCTTTTACCTTCTTGCTGAGGGACATCTGCCTATGATAATGTCATGCAGTGATAAGTCATTTGACTGTTGCCTGCTTCATTCCTAATTTTTTCTGGGGTGGCACATAGTAGGTGCTTAAGGAACATTTGTTGATTTGTATTAAAAAATACAACTGCTGAACCCTGGGTACAGATCACTGTTCAATTTCTTTACCTCCCATAATAATTGAGATTGTCAACCTTGTTTCTATGAACAACTTTTAAGTTGGTTAAAAAAAATTAATAGCCATTTTTACCTTAATAAACTGACAACCCCACTCAGATTCCTCTTCTTTGTCTCAACAAAGACACAGCATTCAGCATTTCTCCAAACCCTCCTCTGTTTCCCATTTTGCCCTATTCATCAATCCAGTGCATCCACTTGCTAATTTAATCCACTTTCTAATTATTCCACTTACCTTTCCTTGTTTACCTTGCTCTGTTAGCTTCTTTCTCCTGTACCTCTTAAGATTCTAAGCCTTAGTCCTCCTTATCCTCCTTAATCCTTTTACAGTCTTTCTAATTGCCCTTGATTCTGCTTCAGTTTCAGTCAGGAAGTACAGAATCTTGGACAGAAACAGAACCTGGAGGTGGTTATACAGATTTTCCTCAATTTCTCCTAAATTTTGCCAACTGTCCACTTCCTCAGTTCAACCTGACTTACTTCACTTGTCTAAATCCCTCCAGATGACATATACAGTTTCCTTCTTATTTGGCTCAAGTCCTCTCTTCTGATGCAACCTTCTCCCACAGAAACCAGAAATAGATTTTGTTATAAAGAATTTTAAAAGGAGCAGAAATCGACAAAGTTATCAACCAATAACCAGGTCTGATGATATATGCAATATTTCCTTACTCTTTGTTTTCCTAGCTCTTGTCCTGGGCTGAACTTTGGTCAGTATAACTATCATCAAGTTTCCTTTTTTTTTTTTTAATTTGTTTTTGTGGTTTTACTTACCTCAGTAAGTACTCTGACTCAGTTAATCTCTTTGCTTCTCTGAATTCACAGCTGTTGTTTCTTGTGGCACAGTAATGTTACATTACATTTACATAGAACAATTTATTTGGCCATTCCACCAAACAATGGAAACATACTTTGTTTCCTATTCTTTTCTAGCACAGAGTTACTATGAATATTTTGGTATATATGGCACTTTTTCTCTCTTTGGCCTTCTTTAAGAGTTTGTAACTAGCAGTGAAGATCATAATAAAATGATGAGTTTTAGGGTTAGGGGTGCTTGAGACCCCAAAATACCAGCATGCCGCTTCCTGCCAAATGAATTCGACTCAAGTCTTCTCTCAGCCAAAGAAAAGCAAAGTTTATTAAAAGTCCGTTTGTATTGGACACAAAGTAAATATGTGCTAGAAAATTCTATGGCGCTCTCACACCATATGGAGACAAGATGGGGTCTTATATACAGAAAAATTTTAGGGGGAATATAGCGGTGGTCTAGGAGAGGAGTAAATGAGGTTAGGTTAATTTGGGTATAGATATTTTGATAGGCTCAAGGGTGGGAAATAGATGGACAATGGAGGGCCATGCTAGTAACAAAGGTTTGGGCAGAGCCACAGTGAAAGGCTTATGGCCTCATGGAAATATCTCATAAAATGGGGTGATTCAATCAGAGTAAAAGGGGGTTCCCAGAACCAGCACCTCATCAGTATCACTGGTTCAAAGTGGGTAATGGGGCCAAATTGATTTTTTTTTTTTTAACATTGGTTAAACAGTTATAGTACACCCACTTTTCATCAGCAAGCTTATCTCCCAAGACCCAAGACTCGGGAGCTGGGAGGAGTGCTTCATACCTTTTCTCATCTTTTTAAAAAACTTTCCCATCTTTCCTAATTTGATGAACGTGAGTTTGTGCCTGATGCTTATCTTTTCATTTCTGTAATTATGACTGAAGTTTTGTTTTGTTTGATCGTTGATTAGTTTATTTTGAAAATAGTGTTTTCAACCTTTTTGGCTCTTAATCTTCTAGGCTTGCTTGCCAATTCCCTATTTTAAATATCTGGAAATTAAATTATTGAACTTAGAGGACTTAAATCAAACTATAGAATTTATATAAAACATTTTACATAAATCAAATAAATGGAGAAGTGTTTCAATGTTTATGATGAAAATGACTATTACAAGTTAATAATCATTGTTTCAGTGATCTGGTTTTTTAAAAATTGAAAGAATTAAGTGAAACTGTAGGTAAGACAAAGAATTTATTACTGACAGCTAATAATATTCATGTTCCATAAACTTAAGAAGATAAAATTAGCCAATTATCAACAATTTATTAAATTATTCCAGACCTATATTGTTTTTGAGAAAAACTGCTAACTTAAAGGTAGTCTGATTAAAAATTAGATTAAGGGGGGCAGCTAGGTGGCCCAGTGAATGTAGCACCAGCCCTGGAGTCAGGAGGACCTGAGTTCAAATCTGGCCTCAGACACTTAACACAAAAACTAGCCTTTGTGACCTTGGGCAAATTACTTAACCCCAATTGCCCTCCAAAAAAAGCAAAAAAAATAAAATAACTTAAATATAGAAAGTCATGCTATAAAGAGGAAAGGAAAAGGAAAACGGCAATTTATATCTTTTATAGCTATGGATAAGGAGAAAATTCCAAAGCAGCAAAAGAGAAGAGACACTGAGACAAAGTGAATACTAGCTATTAGGAAGATCTTCCGCTTAGGTAATTGATACAGATAGAATCTGAAGAAAATACATGGATTGCAAAATACAAAAATAAAATTTTTCACTAAATGTCTTTGAAAAAATCTATCTTCGAAATTGAAGTAATAATCTTATAGTTAAAAGGGAATATTTGGGGATGAATTGTTTACATGTTGATAAGGGGACAAACAAAAAACAAATGTGTTTTAAGAACCCTTATGCTTTTTAGGGTCAGAGAGAGGTTTATGACAGAGGGTCATTTATACTGTAGACACTATAAAATACTTAGGCGTACACCTGCCAAAACACACCCAGGAACTTTATAAACAAAATTATTTTTAAAAAAACTTTCCATGCAAATAAAATCTGATTTAAATAATTGTAGAAATAGTAATTGTTCATGGTAGGCAGAGCCAATATAATAAAAATGACCATTCACTTAAACTAATTTATATATTCAATGCCATCTCAATTAAATCGCCCCTCCCCCAATTAACTGAATTAGGAAAAAAACAAAACCAAGATTAATTTAGAAGAACAAAAAGTCAAGAATATGAAAGAAAATAATGGGGAAAAAAATTGTAAAGGAAGGAAGTTTAGTTGTACCAGATCTTAAACTATGTTATAAAGCCATAATTATTGAAATTATCCTCTACTGGATGAGAATGCAGATCAGTGGAATACAGTAGACATACAATTTACAGCAGCAAATAAATATAGTAACCTTGTGTTTGACAAATGTAAAGACTTAAAATTTGAACATAAGAGTTCATTATTTGTTAAAAAAAATTGTTGTGAAAACTGAAAAACAGGGGGGAAAAAGCAGTATGACAGATATTACCATTTGCCAGGATAAAGTCAAAATGGATATATGGCCTAGATATAAAGAGAGATTACAAGAAAATTTTAAGAGCATAGAACATTACTTATCAGATTTCTGGATGTGTGAACAATTTACAAATAAACAAGAGCTAGACTAGAGCAGAGTGAAATATAAAATGGATGATTTTGATTGCATTAAAATAAACCGTTATTTGTACAGATCAGAAGGAAAGCAGAAAATTGAGCATAAAAAATCTTTTCTCAGATAAAGTTCTCATATCTCATAAATATATAAAGAACTTTGTCAAATCTATAAGAATTCAAGTCATTCCTCAGTTGATATACATGGTCAGAGGTTATGAACAGTTTTTGGCTGAAGAAATCATGGTGCTACATATATACATATATGTAATATGTATATTAGTCATATGAAAAATGCTCTGAAGCAGAATTTATTAGAAAAATGCAAAACAACCTTGATAACATTTAAAACCTATCATATTTGCTAAAATGTTGGAAGGGAAAAGGGACAAATGTTGGAGGGAATGTGAAAAATTTGGACACATATCACTGTTGGTGGAATTGTGAACTGACATTTTGGAGAGAAACTTGGAATTATACTCAGATTTATTAAATTGCCTATATACGAGGAATGAAAATGTAAATTTTTAAGATCTTCCCTGCCCCTAGGCTAAAGTACACCTGGAGCCTGGGGTGGGAGGCTTGTTTTTCAGTAGGTACTTTTTGATTGGCCAGTGGGTCCAAAAGGTTGTTACAATCTCTGAGCCAGGAGAAGGCTATATAAACCCTGATGTGTAGCTTTGTTTTGGGGCTCACCTTGAGAAGTGTTCTGTGATTTGATCAGATGAGATTATGGGAAGCCATTGTCCAGAGCCCAGCAGCTTTGAAACCCAGATGTTGATTTGGTATGGATGTAATGGTTGGACAGTTTGGAAATTGTCTACTTGATCTGTTTCTCTGTCTTAATAATTCTGTCTGTATACTCTGAAGTTCTGGGTCCTGACCTTTTCCCCCTGAACTAGGTAAACGATACATATCTGACTGATTAAAGTAAGCTTGTTAACCCATTTTGAGTTGCTTTCCTTTATCAAAGCAGATCCAAGAACCTGTGTTGGCAGCGACCCTGGGGACGCTTGGGGTGCTTGCTGCTACAATACGCTCTAACCTAGCAATGACACTACTAAGTCTATTTCCAAAGATGATTAGGCAAAAAGGGAAAATACCCTAAAATGTTTATAGTAGCTCTTTTGTGGTGGCAAAGAACCAGAAATTGTGGTGATATCTATCATTTGGAGAATGGCTGAACAAGTTCAGATAATGATTGTGACAGAATACTACTGTGCTATAAAGAAAATGATGAGTTCAGTGATCTTAGAAAGACATGGATAGACTTGTATGAAATAATAAAGATCTAAATAAGCAGAATCAATAGAATGTTGCATACAGTAACAGCAATATTGTTTTAAGAACAACTTTGAGCAACTAAATAATTTTGACTATTATAAATACCCAAATTAACTACAAAGGAAGATGCTATCTATATCAAGAAAATGAACTGATAAATAAAACTATGTATAGAGTGATTTTACATACATGCATACATGCGTACACACATGCTTTTTTCTAATGGTAGCCATCGCTATGGTAGGGGGGAAAGGATAAAAAAAATTTTACATGATAATTTTATTATATATTTAAAAGAATAGCAAGTTGTACATAATAGTTTAGCAGTTTCATGAGAAATTCTTTTTTTAAAATATACTATGTTACAGAAATGCTTGTTTGTTCCATAAATTAAAAGTTAAAAATTAAAACAATAAACAATTTTTAACAGTAATAAAGTAAAGTTAAATGACTGAAAGTCTATGGATCGTTTTATTTTCTTTTAATCTTAAGAGTAGATATAAATTGGAGGGATAGCAGTTTAAACTAAGAGGAAAGGAGGAGGAGGGAAATGACTGTTGCCTAATAGAGGTAGATGGAATTGTCATGAAAAGACGATGTGGGGAGGAGTGGGTAGTATAGGAACCTCACTTTCATCTGAATCAGATAATAGGAAGATTAAACACAATTACAACAGGATGATTGAATCACAAGCACACAGACATCTCTCGTTTAGAAGGAGGGAAAAAATTAGGAAGGATTGATAGGGAAAGGAAAACAGAGTAAGAACCTGGCATTAGGACAGAGGTAAGAAGAGAAGAGCTACAACTGATAGGAAGCAAACTGTTTCATTTATGAGACTGCAAGTTTCAGGCAAACTCCCTCATCTATCACCTCCTTATTTGTAAAGAGGGAGTTGGGAACAGAGAGGAAGGAAATGTAATTAACAGTCATAACTGAATGTGAATGGGATGAACTCATTCATAAAATGGAAGAGAGCAAAGGAGATTAGACAGTATAATCTGGCAATGTGCTGCCTTCAAGAATCACACTTCAAATGCAAAGATTTAGATCTTTTTTTTTTTTAAAGTAAGATTAGCAATAATGATTTCAAATGAAGATTACAGTTAAAATATATATAGGGAAAATTAAATTAAACCCAAAGGTGCATAGGTAACAAACCAATATCAGTATTCTGATAACCTAATACTCAATATACCTATACCGCAACATGTAAATACTTAAAGAAAAAGTTACTGCAGGGAGGAAAATGGTTAACATAACTGTATATAATGGTGAGATTGTTCGGAGTCTGTGATAGTAATGGCAATTAAAGATTCCCCTGTATTGGCTTGGTTTTCAAACTGATTGTGTTAAAACCCAGAGCTTGTTAATCCCACCTGTGGGATGGACTTGTTGATGTGAAAAGAAAGTCCTGAACTGGGAGGAGCTGCTGACTCAGATTTGGAGAGACAAGAGAGAGGCAGAAGAACTTTTTGGAAGCAGCACCTGGTGGGGGCAGAGAGAGACTGAGAGAATTGCCCTGGACTTTTGAGACCTGCCCCCTGAGCTGCCAAGGACTGAGGAGACATGGCTGTATTGCTGGTACTTTGTCTGTCTGTTTTGATGTTGTTTTGCCAGATTTGTCCACTGGTGAAAGACAGTCCTTTTGTTGAAGAAGTCCTGGAACCTGACTGTTGGCTAAGAAGCCCTGAGACTGTCCTGCAGACAGGGAGTGAATACTGTCCACTGGTGAAGGACAGTGCTGTTGTTGCAGGGGTCTGGGAACCTTTCTGTTGGTTCAGAAGCCCTGAAGAAGGATTTTCTTGTTGTATGTTTACAGAAATCCTGGGAGAGGGTTTTGCTAATGTTTTCAGGGGTTCTAGGACTGTTCTGCAGACAGAGCATGGGTTAATGAAGAGACTGGCAATGTATCTTGTGACCTTGCTAAGCCTTGTCTCCCCAGGAACTAAGATTGCTGAGAACTTGCCTCTGTGTCAAGATGAAGAAAAGACCTCCATTTGGGTATTAAGTGCTGTGCTTAAACTTGATGTAACTCTGGGGTAGATTCAATTGTGATCCAGGGGTGGGGAACTTTTGACCTTTTTGTGTTCTATGGTTGAACAAATGAATGTACTTTACTTATGTTTGGAAACTAATCTCCATTTGAGAAGAGGGGCTTTGTGGTGGACTAAATGAGGGCATAGCCTAGGGGTGGAGTAGTATTTAGAATACAATCAATTTGTATTTGTAATTGATTGAATGATTGGAAGGTCCTGGTATTTGGAGATTATTTAATCCCACTTAGTAAATGCTGTATTTTGAATGATGTCATGTTTTGACCTTCTCTGTTCTTGGTTTGTCACTGAATAAAATGGAGAGCACCTATGCTGGTATTCTGAACCTTGGGAAGTTGCCTTTCCTTGGCATCACATTACAGAGTCACACCTAGTAATCTAATGAAAAGATGAGCAAGAAAGATCTTAAGGACGTGAGTGGGAATTTGAGAAAAATTAGAGATGATAGATCCCTGGAGATTACTTAGCAAGAACATCTCAGTTATACGTTTTTCATTTTAAAAATTCACTTGTTAGGGCATAAAGACCTCCCCCCAAAATGAAGAAAAGCAAAAATACTAAACACATCATATAATGATACACTGCAATAAAATTATATTCCATCAAAAGGTTCTAGTTCTGACCTCAACTCTCAGAGTCAAATCCTATCTGGATCTTTGCATTTCCAAGTCACTGAATTTTCAGGGCTCATGACAGAGCATTAGAGAGACTCCAGAACCTCTTGAGACCCTGCTGACCATATAGGATCCCTGAGTCTACTGGTTGCATGCTGCTCCCTGGGGCTTCTCCGGGGAATCCTTTGCCATTGCTGCCTCTAGACTTTGGCTCTCAGGCTACATGTGTTCTGTGGACTGGTTTGGTTAAATGGCCCACTTCGTGCTGTCTTTTTGTGTAGTTCTGGAGTTTGGAAAGAAGTCGCTTACTGTAGTTTTTTATTTGGTTTCTTAATCATTATTCAGTCTAGTGCAAATTTTAAAAGTTTAACTGGAGTCGTAGAGTAGCTGGGAACACAGCCTTTAACTCAGACATCCATCTTGGTAGGTAGTTCAGTCTTTTGTATTACTGGAAAGATTTTGGTTTGTAAACTCCTGCTAACAAAAGCTATTTGCTGCTAACGAAAGCTTTGTGAGAGCTCATGTCTGCCCCTCAGCCTAAGAGTCTTTGGGGGCTCAAACTCTTGGGAAGGGTATCGTATGCCAAGATGCTCTGGGCTCCCTCCAATAGAGGAAGGGAATGGGTATGTTCTGGGAGAAGGAAAGAGAAAGGAGGCATTGGTAGATAGATTTGGGGAAAAGAGGGAACATTTTGGTGGAATTGGGCTGGAACAGATCTTGACGGGTTCACTTAGATCACATAATCAATATGTTTTCCCACAAATATTAAGTATATTAAAGTTAAATGTAAGACAGTTTCACTGCTTTCTCTAACAGCCACATTAAGTCGATGTACCAGATATCTGTGCATCTTAAAGAACTGTTTTTTATAAGTTTCACACTTTCTTGCTAATAAGCAGATGCTGGTAATTATTTTTTTTAACCACGGATTCTATTTTCTATTAATCTGTTGTGGTCTAGTCAAAATAATACCTCCTGTTTTAATTTTGAAATATAGGTGTTCCTATCTACTTCAGAGCTCTGTTGTGAAAGCATTTTGTAAATTTTAAAAGCAATCTTGTGGAATGCAAATAGAAAGAATTCCTACAGACTTTGCTTTGACTTAGGAAACCACAAATTAACATTGTTGTATTGCTTTTTTTCCCTTTTACTTTTCTTTTTTGGTTAAACATTTCCCAGTTACATTTTAATCTGGTTCTAGGGACAGCTAAGTGGCAAAGTGAATAGATCCCCTACCCTTGAGTCAAGAATTTCTGAGTTCAAATCCATCCCCAAGAAAGTACTTGTGACCCCTGGGTAAGTCACTTAATCTCTGTTTACCTCAATTTCCTCAACTGTAAACAGGGATCATAGCAGCTACCTCCCAAGGTTGTTATGAGGATAAAATGAGATAATATTTGTAAGGTGCTTAGCAATAGGCCCTGGCCCCTGAGGAATTTACATTCTTCTAGAGAGAATGACTCAGGCCCTACCTAAGGAGGTTTAGTGCTTTAGATCCAGGATTGGCCCTGAACAGTTAGCAAAAGCAAGTTTATTTACCCACAGACTGAAAAAGTACACTTGGTAGCGTGTGTGTGTGTGTGTGTGTGTCCCTTTCCTATGTGCCTCCTTGACAATTCAGCTATATTTGAATTAGAATCTTCTTAGATTTTTTTCTCCCTTTTCCTTGCTTTCTTTTGTAAAAGTAAAATATTAACGTAGACATCTACAGAAGAATTTTTTTAGAGGGATTTTGAAAAAGATAAGAAATTTACCTTGCAAATTGGCAAAGATATAAAAAAAAATTACATTAGTCAATATTGGAGGGGTTGTGGGATGACAGGAACCCTAATAAATTGTTAGTGGAACTGTGAAATGGTATAACCATTTTGGAAAAAATTTGGAATTATGCCCAAAAAGTGACTAAAATATTCATATGCATTGGCTTTAGGAAGACTCATCTTCCTGAGTTGAAATGTGTCCCCACAAGCTTACTAGCTGGGTGATGCTGGGCAGATCACTTAACCCTCTTTGTCTCACTATTCTTATCAGTAAAATGAGCTGGGAGGAGGAAGTAGCAAACCACTCAAGTATCTTTGTTAAGAAAACCCCAGGGGCAGCTATTTGGTGTAGAGTGGTGCCCCTAGAGTCACCCAGACCTGAGTTCAAATCCATCCGAACTCACATACTTGACACACTTAGCTGTGTGACCTTGGGCTAGTCACTTAACCCCAATTGCCTTGTCTTCCCCCCTCAAAAAAACAAAACTAAATAAAAAACCCAAATGGAATCACAAAGAGTCACACATAACTAAATAGATTCAACAACAACAACAGATACCCAGAGGGAGTTATCAATAAGAAAATCCCCATATATACCAAAATATTAACAGCACTTTCTGTGACAACAAAAATGATAGCACAGAATTGGAAACAAAGGAGTTGTCAATCAATTGGGGGGAAGCCAAACAAATTGTGGTACATGAATATAATTGAATATTACTGCCATGCAAAAAATATTACTGCTGTGTAAAAAATTATGTTATGTGATGATTAGAGGGAAGCTTGGAGAGATCTACATGAACTGATGCAGAGTGAAGTGAGCAGAAGCATGTAATGTAAATGAAAATACTACACACCAACAAATCAAAAGTGAATGTAACAAAAATTATCAAACATACTTTGAATAAAGATACATAAGAGGACACCCCTTCATAGAGGTGGGAGATCCATAGCTTTTGTACTTTGTATATGTTTTCAAACCTTTTTCATGTCAATTACTTATGTAGGTTTTTTTTATCCTCTTTAATAATAACTTAGGGGATTGCATTCTGGGAAGGGAGAAAAGAAATACCAAATCAGTTTTAAAAAAATTTTTTTTTTAATTTTAAAAGAAAGGAATAGGAATTTCTTGGTTTTTGTGGTTTTTGTTTTTGCTTTGCTTTTTGGAGGGAAATTTCGGTTAAGTGACTTGCCCAAAGTCACACAGCTAGAAATTGTGTCAAGTGTCTGAGGCCAGATTTGAACTCAGGTCCTCCTGACTCCAGGGCCAGTGTTCACTGTGTCACCTAGCCACCCCTAGGAATTTCTTAAGGTTTAAGAATCCAAGACTTGGGGGCAGGTAGGTGGCGCAGTGAATTAGAACACTGGTCCTGGAATCAGGAGGACCTGAGTTCAAATTTGGCCTCAGATACTTGACACTTAACTAGCTGTGTGACCTTGGGCAAGTCCCTTAACCTCAATTGCTTTGCCTTCCCCTTCCCCCCCCCAAAATAATAATTCGTGACTTACTGTACCTATCTTCACTCACATTGTAAACATTCAGTAAATATTTTGACAAGTAAGTGAAAATGGAAATGAACAACTCAGATGAAGTTGCCTGGAGAACTGAAAAGTTTTTAGTGATTTACCAATGGTCTCACTGCCAGTAGGTGTCAGAGAGAACATAAATCTTATCTTTCTGAATCTATTAAGGCTGTCTCTCTATTAGTCTATCCTGCCTTTCTCTTGATGGATGGAAGAAGTTCCCACAACAGGGTTTACTGTATCAGTGAAATCATGGAGTTGACCCATAGTAATAACTGTTAAATGCAGCAGCATAATCATGATGGGAAATATGACAGAATCGCAATTATAGGAAAAAATGGATTGGGAATGATCCTTCTAGGTGATTATCAACAATTCTAATTAATGCCAGTTGGTCAGTGATAGGGTGTGGGGAGTAGGTTTATTGTCACTCAGTTTTAGGCCATAGATCATGGTAATCATAAAAAAATCAGATACTTTAAAGATATTTCTGAAAGATTTTTTTTTTAAATATGATTGTGGATAGTACTAGAGAAATTATAGTGAAAAATTATGTGCCTTGTAAATGCCAGGCTCCCTAAAGGTTTAGTTTCAGGCATTTTACTACATTTCCTGGTTGAGCCAGATCATGGGAAACTGCATAAATAAGAGAAATAATATTTTTAAAAATAACTAAGGTTCAGTGGAGTTGGAGAGAAGGAGGACCTTAGGGAATTTTAATTTTGTTAGACCACCCAGAAGTAGGTACTCTTGGGTATTAATACCCTTTATTATTTGAACACAAAGAAGGTGCAGTCACTAGTGTGGTTTAATTTTGTAAGCAACTTATTAAGCACCTACTCTGCCAAGCTTCTTTACTGTTTCCAAGAGTCTTCAGAATTACTGCTAAAACTGATCACAGAAGACCAATGAAGAAGCATGTTCTACTGACCTCCTAAAAGAAAGGCAAATGGGCACATTTTTTGTCACTACCAATGTCAGAATTTGTTTGGCTTGACTATGTATATTACAATGATTTTTCCAGTGGAGGGGGATGGGGTAATAGTATAGTTGCCTCAAAAAAGGGCACATAAAGGATCACTGAACCTTTTTTTAAATGCACAGAGGAGACTCCAAGGAAAAGCCAAAGAAATCCCAGATAAGCAGAACAGCTTTGATATTTACATGTCTAATGTATCCTACTTAATAGGAATAACAAGTTGTACATAATAGATTCACAGATTCTTGTAGAATACTTGTTTTCTGGTCTCCTTTATATATGGAAGTGCTTTGGTGTTCAGTTTAGTATTTTCCCATTTATTTGTCTTCTCTTCTAACACCTCAAAACAAATTTTGGGATGGCAAACCAAAAAAAAAAAAAAAAAAAAGGGTAAGGGAAAACATTTTCCTGATCTAAGAAAACTTACTGTAGCGAGGATGGAGGCTTGTCTGGAACCCACACTGGTGGCCACTACTAGAGGTCAGATAGCTGGCCAGAAAGAAATTACAGGGGGCCTGCTAGTATTGGGTACAGCTGTCACTGATTGGCAACCCTATTGCTCAGACACAGTTCTCAACCTCAGTTCCAGATCAGAAATGAGTGCTGATGGTTGGTTACAAGGGATCAGGGGCCCTGGTTACAGTTCCAAAGCAAAGAGAAATCTAAGCTGCTGAACAGGACCAGGGGCTTAACCAGGACCTTCCTGCTTAAAGAAACCACACCTCTCCCAGTATTGTACTGCCCTGGAAATACCAGAAGCTGCTGAAAGCAGCAGGAAAAAATCTAAAGCTTAGCAACTATCAATTTTACTCCAATAAAAATGCTAATAGGACCCAAACCCAATGTGGTGAAGGATTAATTGGGGGAAGGGGAAGTGAGAGTGATGCAAGAAAATTATGAAGAGGGAATCGACAGCCTGATAAAAGGGACACAAAAAAATGCTAAAGAAAATAAGTTAAAAACAGAAGTCACCAAATGATGAAAGACACCAGAAAATCTACTGAAGAGAAGAATTCCTTAAAAAGCAAAATTGGTCAAATGGAAAAAAGACATACAAAATCTCACTGAAAAAAATAATTCCTTGAAAATTAGAATTAGCCAAGTCAAAGCTAATGAGTCCATGAGACAATCAAAAAAACAATAAAACAAAGTCAAAAGAATGAAAGAATAGAAGAAAATGTGATATTTCCCATTGGAAAACAACTGACTTAGAAAACATATCAAAGAGAGATAATTTAACAATTATTCAAAGAAAGAGCCTACACATCATATTTCAAGTATTATCAAAGGGCAGCTAGGTAGTGCAGTGAATGGAGCACCAGCCCTGGAGGAAGACCCGAGTTCAAATGTGACCTTAGACACTTGATGCTCAATAGCTATGTGATCTTGTGCAAGTCACCTAACCCCAATTACCTTGTCTTCCCCCTCAAAAAAAAAGAAAAGGGTGGGGCAGCTAGTTGGTGAAGTCAGTAGAGTGCTGGCCCTGGAGTCAGGAGGACCTGAGTTCAGATGTGTCCTCAGACATTTAGCACACACAAACAAAAAACCTAGCAGTGTGACCTTGGCAAGTTACTTAAACTCAATTGCCCTCCAAAAAGGGATTACCGAGGCAAACTGCCCAGATTAGATATCTTTGTACCAGAGAATTAAATAGAAGTGGAAAGAACCCACTGAACAATTTTTGGAAGAGACCCCCAACTCCCAGGAATAGTATAGCCAAATTTCAGAGCCCCCAATTTAAAGAGAAAATACATGAAGCAGTCAGAAAGAAATAATTCAATATCATGTAGCCACAGTCAGAATCATACAAGATTGAGTGGCATCCATGTTAAAGGAACACATATTTCAATGTGAGTTTCTGTAAGGCATAAGGACTAGGAATAAAACTAAGAATAACCTACCCAGCAAAACTTGAATATAATCCCTCTGGGGGAAAATGGATATTTAATGAAATAGAAGTCTTAAAAGCATTCCACATAGATCAACCAGAGCTGAATAGAAAATTTGACATTCAGACAGAAGACTGGAGTGGAGCATAAAAATGTAAACATGCGAGAGTAATCATAAAGGACTCAACAAAGTTAAACTTTTTACATTCCTATATGGGGAGGTGATACCTATCACTCCTAAGAATTTTATCATTATTAGGGCTATTAAAAGGAATTTATAATAAGAGGGCATGGGTGTGTGAGTCAATTATGTTGGAATAATCTCCCAAAAAAAATGGAAGAGGTAGGAAAGAGGGATGTACTGGGAGAAGAGGGAAGGAAGAAGGTAGAATGGGGAAATTTTTCTCAAATGAAAGAGTTACACAAGGAAGAGGAAAATGGGGAGAGGGGTGAACCTTGCTCTCATTGGAATTGGCTCAAAAAGGGAAGAATATATACTTGCATTCTGTTGGGTATAGAAATCTATTTTGCCCTAAGGAAGTAGGAGAGGAAGGGTGGAGTGATAAGAGGGTAGTGATCAGAAGCAGCAAAGTAGCTTTTTGAGGACTGAGAGAATAAAAAGATAAATGGAATCTGGAGAACGTGAGTTCAAATATGACCTCAGACAGACACTTGACAATTTTACTAGCTGTGTGACTCAACCCCAATTGACCTGCCTTCCCGCCTCCCCCCCCCCACAAGATTAAAAAAAAAAAAGGTAGTGGTAGCAATCATTATCTCAGACAAAGCAAAAGCAAAAATAGACCTAATTAAAAGAGATAATTGGAGAAACTACATAATTCTAATGGTACCATAAACAATGAAATAATATAAAAAAACTTTTTCAGCCAAGTTTCCTTTTTAAGGTCTCGTTTCTCAAATATGCTGAGTCAAATTTGTAAAAGTTCATAAAAATAAGGGCCATTCCCCAATTGATAAGTGGCCAAAGCATATAAACAGATGGTTTTCAGAAGAAATCAAAGCTATCTGTAGTCACATGAAAAAATATTCCAAATCACTATTGATTAGAGAAATGCAAATTAAAACAACTCCAAGGTTTCACCTTACACATTGCAGAAATGACATGCCAGCCTGGATGCGGGAAACATAGGCATACTAATGAATTGTTGATAGAATAGTGAACTGGTCAGACCATTCTGGAGAACGATATGGAACTATATATATCCAAAGGACTAGAAAACTGTGTGTGTACTCTGTATGCACTGACATACCAGTAATGTCACTGTTCAGCCTGTATCTCAAAGAGATCAAAGAAAAAAAGGAAAAGGGCCTGTATGTATAAAAATCTTTATGTAAACTTTTTTTGGTGATAGTGAAGAATTAGAAATTAAGGGGTTGCTTGTCAGTCAGGAAGTAGCTGAATAAGTTACGGTAATTGATTGTAATGAAGTATTATTGTGTTATAAGAAATGACCAGGGCTGAGGGTAGAGGATCAGTCATTGTGCACAGTAGCAGCAATGTTGTAATGATCCAGTATGAAAGATTTGGCTACTCTGTGATACAGTAATCCAAGGAAATTCCAAAGGACTCATGATGAAAAAAAGAGAGAAAACTGATGAACTCAGTGCAAATTGAAATAATTTTCTTATATTTTTGAATATGACCAGTATGGAAATATGTTATGTATGATATAACCTATATAATATCATATTTCTTGCTTCTTTACTGTGTATGGGAGGTAGAGAGAGAATTTGAAACTCAATTTAAAAAGAAACAAACAAATAACTAATGAATTGGAGTGTTTTAAGCCAAATAAGCCATTCTAGTCTTCTTGGACTACTCCATTATTATTTTCCCCCTTCTGTGAATATTTACTGTTTTTAGCAAAATGTACTGACAGTATACAAATAGTCTCCCAACACCCTGTACTCTAGCATTTAATTGTCCTCCCCAGTTAAAAGATTTTAGATCATTATTCTCTGAATACTGTTACTCTTTCAAAATATATAAGTTCCTTTTGTTTAATGGTCTGTAGTCAAACAATTTGTTAAGCGCCAGCTATCAGGCACTGTGCTAAGTGCCGCAGATCAAAAAAAAAAAAAAGGCAAAGGACAGGCCCTGTCCTCAAGGAGCTCACATCTAATGAGGAAGACAACATGCAAACCAAAATGTGTGCAGACAAGCTCTATGCAGGATGACCAGAAATGAACAAAAGACACTAGAAGGAAGAGGGATTGATGAAAGGCTTCAGGAGCTTGGATTTTAGATGGGGTTTCAGGGAAGCCAGGAGCCAGAGATAAGGGAACTGAAGTCCAGGTATGAGGGATAGCCAGAGTATGTCTTTGGGGGGAATAGGAAGGAGGAGGCCAATGTTACTGGAAAAAAAAAAGTAATATGTGTGTGGGAGGGGGTGTGAGGAAATTAGAAAGGTGGGAGTGAGGCTAGGTTAGGAAGGCCCTTAAATGTCAAGAGGGTTTTGTAGTCTGGAGTATCTGATAGGGAACCACTGGAATTTATTGAGTTGGGAGGTGACAAGGTCAGACCTGCAGTTTAGGAAAATCACTTTGGTGGCTTAATGGAGGCTTCTGGATTGGAGTGGGGAGAGACTTGAGGCAGCAGACTTACCAATCAGTTATTGTAATAGTCCAAGGGTGAGGAAGAAAGGGCCTGCACCAGAGTGGTAGTAGTATTATAATAGATATCTTAACTATCTCCCCCATCCTCAGCTTTACCACATAATAAGTACTCAATAAATATTTGTAGATGTATTGATCACAAAGTTTTTTTTTAAAAACTCAACACTTTCTGTGAAGCCTCCTGGAACAGAATCTGTCATTTTAAATCACTGAATAACCAAAGTCTTTCAGTTTGCTATGATTTAAAATATTTAGCAGTGTTGTTTGATAAGAGTCAAAGCATTGCATTTAAATCAACATGACTTCTTTCACTACATACTTCTTTTCAAAGCATTGAAATAGTTCATTCTGAACACATTGACGGGGATATGTGATGGTGAAACCAAGCAGAAAGACTGACTCTCCATTGTAGCACTAACCTTTAGGAAACTGGAACTCTGGGATAAATAGTGTGGCCAACTCGAAATTTTGTGTAGTTTGGGTTTCTTACCATTAAACCCACTAAAAGCTGATTTATATTCTACTAGTTAGAGTTATCTTTGGGATAAAATAGGATTATACTAGCTTAAAAATTACCATTGGCCCCCAAATTGAGAGGTGATTTTGGAAGGCCATGGTACCTTTTTCTATTTGTATTCTAAACCTTATTCTCTGCTCATTCTGACATAGCACCTTCCTCTATAAGGGGCACCCAAACTTTGAGGGAGAGGGCTAATTCTACACAAGAAATGGTCATAGATGGTGAACACATCTTTGCCTGAAGCCAAAAAACATGCAGACCTAACCTGATATTCACTTTTTTGTATGTTTCATATGGTAAATATGTTCCTTAAGGGAACAGGGTCTTTTTAGAAATATCAGCAATGGAAATCTCAGTTAATCATCAGTTTTTATCTTTACCTGAAAGAAATTAGGATTTTAAAGTTCTTCTTTTTGAATTTGTAGTTTGTTTCATGCCTTCCCTTTAGATTGCAGGAACTAGGATATGGATAGCCCTATGATGGTATGCCCGGCAAAGAAACGTGTGTTTAAGTGTTAAGGAAAATGTTTCCAGTAGTTGTGCCACATTATAGGAATTAATAGCATGCTGCATCTTCTCACTGCCTTTCATTTTGGCATTTTGCAAGCCTAGGTTCTTAGGGAAAACAATGTAAGCTACTTAGTCACTTATTCAGTGGGGGGGGGAACCTGGGGCCTCCAGGTCACATGTGACCCTCTTGACCTTCAGCTGAATCCAAGGGCCAAACTTGAGGACCTAGCGGGCCACTGGTTCTCCACCCCTGTACTTATTACTTCCTGCCCCTCCCCTTCACGTTAGCTCCTTGAGGGCAGGACTATATTGCTTGCTTGCTTATTTATTTGCATCCTCAGTTCTGAGCACTTTAGTAAATGCTTTTTCATTCATTTATTCATAGTGCCTCCTGGAGGTGACTTTACTCTTACTTAAAGTCATCTATTGATACACTGCTTTAATACTATTATTCTCAGCCTTTACTGAGGGTGCTTGGTCTTATGGGGGTAGAAATTTGTAAAAGACTTTACATAAAGAGCTGAAACACCAGCAGCAAAGAGAATCCACCCTGTTTTATTCTCATCAGCTTCTTTAGAAGCTGTTGAATGAGGAAGAGGATTGGCAGGGCCTCCCCTTTTTCTGCTCCTAACTGCTCTGTGGGTCTGTTTTCTATCATGTCCTTGTCTCAGAGTCTTGGAAAGAAAGCTTCAGATTCTAGGCTCAGCATTTAGTATTCAAAGAGAAGGGAAAAGCAAAAGAAGGTGAATGTTGAAAAGTGGATGTCTCTTACTGCTTCAGTCTAATACTTGCAGTTCTGGGATGACTTAGGTTTTGAGTTATACAGGAAGTAAGTTTCCCGTATTAATTAACTAGTATTTATCAAGTCTTTAAAAAAAATTGTTAGGCGCAATGAATAGAGCACTAGCCTTGGAGTCAGGAGGACCTGAGTTCAAACTCGGCCTCAGACACTGAACACAAAAACTAGTTGTGTGACTTTGGGCAAGTCCAATTGCCCTCCAAAAAGCAAAAAAATAATAATTAGAATAATTAGAATTATCTGTTCCAAAAACCCTCTGAAAGAGTCCTCTTTAGGTTTTGCCCCCTTTTCTACAATTAATGCTTTTTCCTCTGATCAAGCAATGACCCAGTCCTTCATTTCAATAGCTGGACTAATTTGCTTCATCGTGACCTAATGTCTTAAAAGTGGTGCCTATGGAGCATAATCTGTAAGAAATCTTAATTTTTAAATAATATCCCAATTTTTTTTTAAGTATTGGAGGAGATAGAAAGTTTGAATGAGACAGGATGTTAGGGTTTGGAAAGGTTGTTGTTCTAAGAACTAGACAGGTTAGTTTGAGAGAAATCTATCACCCAAAGATTGTCTACCACATGGGGAATATGGGGGGGTGTACCAACTCTTAGAGATGAGAGAGAAATTGTGGGATATTCCATTAGTGAAAGGAGGACCTATATCAGTAAAAATCAACGTTGAAAAAAATCAGATGTTTTCTCTACATGAGATGGGAAAATCAAGGAAAAGGCCAGTAATACATTTTCACAAAGTCTTTTATTGATGGGCAGGTGATACATGATGAGCTCTTGGTAAATCCTCCACATGTGATCTATTCAAGTATGCTGGAAAACTCCCTCTGATGCTTTGACCTTTTGTGTTACCAGTGCTGCCCTGGAGCCATGCCTGAGTTATTTATCCTTCCCAGAGCTCCCTCTTTCATTATACCATTTTCACACAGTCCTCTCAGGTTATATGTAGTAATCTGTTTTTACATCCTCAAATCTTTTCTCTTGTGCATGCCCGAAATTTTTATTCTTCTGAAATCATAATGCTTAATGATTCCAAGTCATTTGGCATCATTGGGAAAATGTGAACTTGAAGAAATAAGACAAGTATTCAGATTTGAGAATACAAGAGAATTTAATCAGGAGTGGGATTAAAACACTAGTCAGTTGTCATTCTTTTAAAAAAATGTTTTATGTCATTAATTTCTGAATATATTGCCACTGGGGTACCCTCTCCCCTTTACTCATTGAGGCATACCTTGGAACAAAGACTTTTTTTTTAGGGGGGGGGAGACTAGTTCACCAAAAGTAACCTAACACATGCTTTGTTATAGATTCACAGTTTCCCACACCTTCAGCAAAGGAAAGGGGGAAGATACATTTTCTCACTCTTCTCTGGTCATTTCCAGATCACCCATGATGGAGGCACCCGATGGGAGACACTGCTTCTGGGAGAAGGCATTCTTTATGTGTTTGAAACGAGCCTCATTCTATTGGCTGCCTAGCCAGAACTGCCAACATTTTAAAATTTACTTGACTGAGGCACAGTCTTCCTACCCTCTTTTCTCGTTCATCCTTAGATGAAAGTGTTCACTCACCAAGGGCATCCTGCAGTAGTAATTGGGGAAGCCCTGGAACACCTCTTCCCTTTGGACCCTGTGGTGTTGAGAAAAGGACTTGGTGTTTTGGTCTTCTTTTCTTTGTGATTTTCAGCTGAGTATTGGAGAAGAAGTCTCAAATTTGGGAGTGGGAGCTCCGGGCTAAGCCTTGGTGACCTTGGAGCCCCAAATTCCACACCAGATGTTACCTCCAGCCCAGCAAGGGAAGCCCTGAGAAATCAGTATCTCTGAGACATAAACCCAGGGAGGCTTTGGAATTTGATGGGAATAAAGCTGCATAGAAATTGAGCTAAACTGTGAATCTAATCCCTTTCCCCTAGAATGAGGTAGCGCCTGGGCTATTTACCTCCCACCCCCCAGGTGTTTGTGAGAGGTGTTTGTATATTTTCTTTTGTTACAGTTTTGGAGTGAATATTCCTTTGTAAAGGCTAATCTGACCTAAAATTGGGGAAACAAACACTGTTGGTTGGGGCCCAGGCCCCTCCCCTTCCCCACCTCTGGATCCTGGAGAACCCTGGGGAAGGGTGGGGGCCTGGGTAGTTAAGATTTCTACAGGATGATAGCTTAGTTTTGACTTATTTCTGTATCTTCTATTCTCTCCATTCTGTTTTCCTTGTTTACCAGTGGGTGGGATAGCTATGAACCCATAATTCTGAGTGAGTTTAATTGCATAATTTATAAAGAACTTACCTCACACAGTATCTGCTTAAGGCAGGTTGGTAGTTGCTAGCATTTTACAGATAAGGAAACAGACTCAGAGGCCACATCAGTGGTTTGCTGGCTATTAAGTGTGAGACACAGGATTTGAACTCTGGTTTCTTGCCTTTCGTGTATAGATGTGCTCACCTCCATGTCCCACTCCCATCCTTAAACCTTTACTTGACCCTACCACGCCCTCCCTCTGTCTACCTGCAGGTCAGAGGTAAACACCTTCTCACTAAGAGGGTTGGTTCACTCCCTGCAACCTGTTCTCACACTGTAAAATGGGGGTAATAATAGCACCTGCCTCCCAAGGTTGTTGTGAATATCAAATGAGATAATATTTGTAAAGCACTTAGCTCATTCCCTGGCACCCAGTAAACCCTTAACAAATGTTTGTTTCCTTCCTTCCTCAAAGATAAACAGTCACCACATGGTTTATCAGAATTTATTGCCAAACAGGAGATTTTCAGGTTCAAATGCTTATTTCAACTTCTCTTTCAGATGGGAGTAAGACCAAGTCCATAACATTTAGCCATGAAACATGGCTTTTTCATTCATTCTTTTATTTCATTTGCCTGGCAAGTATTTTCAAAATTAAAAAACAAAAAATAGATTTAGGAAAATTTATTATTCATCTTTTTCATAAATGTAGCTAATCTTTCACATTAGTGTATAACCATGAGAACAGGACCTTGTAGAAACTTTATTTAAGATATTCATTTTTTTTTTCAAAATAGGCACTGAATATACAAGGATCAGGAGGAAATTTTTGGTATAAAACTGTATGGGGGGGGGGGGGCGGCGGCTAGGTGGAGCAGTAAGTAAAGCACTGGCCCCTGAGTCCGGAGGACCTGAGTTCCCTTCCGGCCTCAGGCACTTAACAGCCACACTAAAATCTAGCCATGTAACCTTGGGCAAGTTACTTAAAACAAAACTGTATCTGCATCATCCTTATGCACCGAAAATAAATTCTTTTAGCTCAAGCATCCTTCAGACACCTTTTGGGCGGTGAGGAAGCCTGAATGCATTTCAATTAACAGAATAATTGTCTTTCCCCATATTGTTTAAATAGCCTTCCTTGTAATAGATTGGTTTTTTAATAATGTGGTTTACAAAGGTATCAACTATTTAAAAGTGCAGCTCCTCATTCCATCAGTAACAGTACTTGAGAATCCTAATTTTATATGTGTATATATATATATACACACACACACACACACACACACACACACACACACATGTAATAGTAGATTATATCTTACCAAGTTGGGCCTTTTTTGTGTTTCTGTAATACCTGTTATTTCTCTTTGTTTGTACTAGTTTCATCTTCTCTAGTGGATTTTCTTTTTAAATTGGTTGTATATTTGTCACAAAGGCTTATATTACTTTAAAAAAAATGCTGTCAAACTATTAATCTGTAAACATTCACATGTTAGTTACTTAAATCTTGGTAGCAGTAGTGGGAAACCTGTGGCCTCAAGGCCATATGTGGCCCTCTAGGTCCTCTAGTGCAGTCATTTGACAGAATCCAAACTTCACAGAACAAATCCCCTTAATAAGATTTGTTCTGTAAACCTTGAAATCAATCAAAAAGCTGTGCCCAAGGACCATATGTGGACTCAAGGTGGAAGTTTCCCCACCCTGTAGAGAGTTGTGTTTTTATGGTGGTGGTGGTTGTTTTAACCAGCTTATTGTATTTACCAAAGTAATTTTGAGAAATATAACTTGGGTACTTTTAAGCTCTTTACAAAGATTGGTTAAAGTTGAGTTTATATAATTCACATTCAAGTGTGGGGTTCGTAAAATTGAATCAAATTAATTGGACCTGCATTCATTGTCGGGTTATAGCAGATTCACAGTTTAGTTGACATTTTATTCTAATTTTTGTTGACTAGAATTTGAACTTTGTTTTTATTGAATAAAGCAGATGTATTTATGTGGTATTTATACTTTAAAATATCCAGCAATTTTGTTCTCTGCCCTGCCCTGTCCCCTGGGGCGGCTTTACATAACTATTTGAAAACTCATTCTGGAGACACTTGTCTTAACTAGACAAAACTGCCACAATTAATCTGAAGGAACAAGAGGTCTAGAATCCTAAAGAAAATACTGAGAAAAAAAAATAAGAATGAAGTTAGTATTAACAGACCTCCAACTACATGATAAAGCAGTTGTCTTCAGAAGTCTTTGATACTGACCTTAAACAAAAAAAAAAAAAGGTGGAATAGAGTAGATAAACATAGAAGTGTTTGATAACCCTAAGAAATGCATATTCTAAGGCCTAGGGAGAAGCTCCTGCCCCCCAGGGAAGAGCAGGCCAGAAGCCAAGTAGAGGTTCTGAAGACAGGCCCTGCTGCCTCCTTCTCCTTTACTAGAAGAGAAGAGGCAGGCCATCCATCATCCATCCCTTCACTCACACATAGTCATTCATGCTCAGCTTCTGAGATCTGTCCTCTTCTGAGGAAGGGTTGGAATAAATAAATCTAGGGGCCAAAAGATGATGATGGCAAAAAAAGAAAAATAAAGGGAGCCAAGGGAAGTATGGAACCAATAGACTGCTGTTGCCAGGTAATGTAGAAGGAGCCAGATAACCTAACAGGGACCCAGCTGCCAGGGTCTCTGGGTCCGTCAGCAGTCCATAGTTAGAAGGGCCAAGGTAGGAGACCTTTTAGGCTTCTTCCTCCCCCCAGGGTCCAGGAAAGAGCCCTTATGTGCTAGACCAGTGCTGCTGAGTTCTGCCTCACTTGGAAGCCCAGCAGACCTCTGGTGCCTCCCCCAGGGGCAAGCCAAGAACCTAAGAAGGCCCTAAGGACCAGACTCCTCCTCCCTCTGCATCTGAAGTACTGAGGAGGTGGCCAGGCCATTTCTAAACCTATGTTGTTCACACTCCCACTGGAATTCATGCTCTGGCCCTGGGACCTGGGGCACTCAGTTTTCTCCCCACCTTCTATGTGATCATTCACAAAGCTGAATGTCAATTTTCTTTAAAATGAGGATAAAGATTTGGATAGTAACCACCTCATTATTGTGAGATTCAGATGCGATAATGTATTAAAAAGCTTAATGTTCTATTAATGTCAGATGTTATTACAAGATTGCTGGGGCAGAGGACCATGTAATTAGTGTTAAGGTCTGACGGGGCTTGGTGTTCATAAACTGAGAACTGCAACCCAGATTCGTAGATGGTTGAGTCTTCTGTGTATTGTGGCTACTTGTTATATGACTCAATTAAACTGTGGGCTAAAAGGGCTCATGAGAAAATTGTTTGTAGTCAACATGCAGACCCACATCCTTGTGGAAATGTAATTCACACAAACTAAGAATTGATGACACTTTCAGACAATGTTACTTGCTGGAATAGTAGTAGCATTGTTTCTTTTGGAGAAGCTGGAATTCTCTATAAAAATATTCTGATACTTCCTTAAGTAATTGTTTTCATTTGGAGTTTTGAGACCCGGTCATCCTGAAGCCCCCAAGGAAGACACCATTTCACCTAGAGTTAGTTTTCTATTAGTATAGACATTACCTCATTTCTCTAGATGATGTAAGATTAAACACAATGCTTTTCAGTCTAGTAATTTTTCATTAATTATATAATTGTAGTATCCCCAAATAAGATTTGCCACACACTGAGCTCTGCAGTCATTTGTTAAATCTTAGACAATAGTCTTTGCTGTAGGACCAGCTAAGTAACTAAAGTATACTTTTTAATTAATCGGATGTTTACTTTTCTGTGTTTACTTGATTGTCATTAAAATAGGCCCATAGTCTTCTTTAGCTCCTATGTCTACTTCTAACTGTGATAAAATTAAAGGGAAAAGATACATTTCCTTCTTTTCCTTTGTGATTGAGTAGGAGGGAATAAGACCTGGGACCTGTGAGCTAACAATATGCTCCAGGGAAACACAGCTCCAGCTCTGATTGCAGAGGTGTCTGTGGGGGTAGGGCAGGGCTGCTACCTCTCTGGAGTTCCTGTTGCTACACTAACCTTTAAGCTGCTTGGAGCTTCCTGCTGTTGGTGGGTCAGGAGGAATTTTGTGAAATCACCATCTGTGTTTGATCTTGCAATCTCTCTCTCTCATTAGGAATTAGAAGCCGCCCTTCATAGGGATGATGTGGAGTTTATCAGTGATCTGATCGCCTGCCTACTTCAGGGCTGCTATCAGAGGAGGGATATCACGTGAGTAAATCTTTTTTTGACTTAAGTATTTCTTGGGAAGGAGAGCAATTTACACTTTTACTGGGAGATTTCAAAACTCCCAAAACAACTCAGAACCAGTCAGTAGCGAAAAACTACTTCACACTACTGAGTATATGCAAATGAATTCCTTGTTGGCAGCTATTATGCATCTGAAATAATGTATAATAGCTGTTGCCAACAATGGGTATTATACCACATGGGAGTAAAATGAGCACAAGTAGTCTAAAGGTATAATAAGTACAGTTTAGCTAGCACAGAGACCTGGAATCCAGTGCTTATTGATGGGGAATGGAGAAATGACTATAGGAAAGCTTGTGATATGAACTGAGTTAACTCAGCAGAATCAGAAAACTTACTGACTACCGCACTTGTCAACGAAGGAACAGCAACAAAATGAAATCATAATTCTGCAAAATTGTAGTGACTGTTCTTGGCCCCAAAGTTAATATTCCTTCTTTGTAAACATAGAATTTCATGGATGCAGAGTACTCCATAGGATTTCAGACTTTGTAAATATGTTGACTTGTTTTTGCTGAATTTTTTTTCTTCGTTTCTGTATTCTCACAAAGGATAGCCCTCTGGGAGAGGGAAGAGACATACAGGATATCTCAGGAAACATAGGCAATATAGAAACAAAAATATGTTATTAAAAGATTTTTTTGGAGGAGGAAAGACAGGGCAATTGGGGTTAAGTGACTTGCCCAAGGTCACATGGCTAGTAAGTGTTAAGTGTCTCAGGCTGCATTTGAACTCAGTTCCTCCTGACTCCAGGGCCGGTGCACTTTTCACTGTGCCACCTAGACACCCCTATTATTAAATTTTTTTTAAAAAAAATAAATCTTGCCTTCTTTCTGCCTGATGTTATTCTCTGGCCTTTGAGCAAGTCAGTGTAATAGAACTTTACAATAATCCTTGTTTATGACTAAGAAAAAAAATCCTTTGTGAGTTTTCAAACATGTGGAATCCTCAATTTTTATTAACTGAGTCCCTTTGACAGTACTTCTTGTATACAAAGCCCAACGAATTTGTCAAATAACCTTACATTTTGTAGATGAAGAAATTAAATCATAATATGATATAAAAATGAATTCTATCAAATACATCAAGTATCATATGTCACAGTATTGTAGAACCAGAAGAGTTCATTATCCGAAAGCTATATTTTATACATGAGATAACCATGTATTTGTTAAAGTCACAAAGGTGACTTAAGTCACACATTTGGTACTTAGTTCCTGGACACAGGCCCAGTGTTTGTTTGTTTTTTTCCTAGTAATAATAAGCTTTGTCTCTTCTTACTTGATTCTGGGAAATTGATTTGTGAAGTGGTTGAGTGAGTGATATTATAGTCTTTTAAAAGTCTAAGAGGAAGGAGAGGACTTAATAGGAGCATTTTCAGAGAGAGCATCTCTGAAGCTTTATACAGTGTCCCAAAAACTCAGTCTGAGACTTTGTGTAAGACTGGACTTAAGTAAAAGTTGGTCAAAGACTGATTTTTAGGACAACTCATTTAAAGGATAAAGCTTTGAATTTTGTATTGTGAGGTCCAGACCCAGTATCTTCAGGTTATCTTGTAACTAATTCTGGCCTCCCCAGACACTTTTGTACATGTGAAATAAAATAGATTAGGAGAAAGTTCAGAACCTCGGTGACTAGATCAGAATGAAGATTTAACAAAAGAAAATTAGGAACTTTCATTTCATTTCAGAAACAGAAAATTAGATACTTAGGACACTGCTCACTTTTTTATTCTCCTCCCTCCAACCCATCTGTTTCTGGAATGAAATTATTAAAGTTATTTAATGTGAACCTGATTGGGGGGCTAGGGGTTGGAACGGGACTATTTATTGCAAGTGTTTTTTGGAAGTAGAAATTAGGGCAGTGGTGTGAATCGCTATTCTAAAGTGGCATTGTGAGAAAGCACTTGGAATAAGTAGCCACAACCAGGCTCACTAGAGGACAGTTTTATTCCACAGGAATGGAAGTCCATGGTTTCTGCCTAACAGTGCCTTAAGGCACAATTAACCAAGGACAGGGAATGAAAGCAAAGAGCAGAACTAGGATGGAAAAAGCCTTTCATCATGGTAATATGAGGTGTTTAATAGAAGGTATCCACAGTTTCAGACTTCTGGGACATCCTGCATATGGTATTCTGTGTTCCTTCAGGCAATAATAGCTGTGGATGGAGGAGCTGTGGAACACACCACTGTATTCTCTTCTTTTCTCTCTCTCCCATACTCCACAATAGTTGCCTTGCTTGTGTCTTCCTTCCTGAATAGCCATTCATTTCATCACCCCCTATAACTGTTGGCTTTCCCTGACCTGGGTTACCTCTCCTTTCTTCAAGCTATGCAGGGATAACCTTCCTGGATTTGTTTTTCAGTGATTGATATACTACTACCTCATCATACCTTTCCCTTTCCCATGGATTCTGAACCCTTAGCTATCACTGCTCAAACCCCCCCCCTTTATTCCCATTCTCTCCAATCCACGATCTACCCCTGTTCCCATGTCTCAGGTCTAAAGCTCCCCACCCCTACTACCTGTGCTCTATGGAATGCCTCAATTTTTATTTTATTTTATTCATTCATTCATTCATTCATTTATTTATTTATTTGTCCATACATATTTCTTTATTTGCACTGAGACATGGCTCCTTCCCAGTGACCCAGCTTTCCTGGCTACCTTTTCTGAGTTAGACTTTCAGTGATGCTCCAAACTGACTGGTCAAGGTGGGGAAGTGAAACACTTGCTTCCAGTTCCCACATCCAGATCTCCCCCTATGATTCTTTGAATTGCCGTACCATTCATTTTTACTGCATCCTTTTCTTAATTTTTCTAGGGAAGGAAAAAAATCTACTTAGCATTCTTTCCTCACCTCTGCATATTTCCTTCTTGGTGATTTACTTGTAGCCAAGTATTAGACTATTTCTTGTAAACATAAGGCTTTGAACCTGTTGCCCATTCTAATCTTAAATGTAAGGATCCTAAGAATTCAGAAATTATTAATGAATTGGTCTATAGCAATGCTTTCATTTCCGTAGAATGTACCCAGCATTCTATTAATGTTATTATGCTAGTCTGTCATTTTGTTATGTTCAGAGGTAGAAATCTGAAAAGGTCCTACCCCTCAGAGTGACTTGTCAACAAGCTCACCATGAGATTTTGGAGTAGTTGCTCAACTGTTAGTTATTAATTTGCCTAATATGAAAACTGAATCAAATTTGATTACCTGGTAAGTGTATTGAATAATGATTTAAGTAGTTTTAAAGTTGTTGTTGAGTCTTGTTAGTCATATCCAACTCTTTGTAACCCTGTTTGGGATTTTGTTGGCAAAGATACTGGAGTGGTTTGCCATTTCTTTTTCCAGCTCATTTTATAGATAAGGAGACTGAGGCAAGCAGAGCTTAAGTGACTTGCCCAGGGTTCCACAGCTAGTGATTGTCTCAGGCCTGATTTGAATTTAGTAAGATGAGTTCCTGACTCCAGACCAGCCATTTTGTCCGCTGCATAAAATTTGGCCCCAGATTTTTATCTAAATATATTGTCATTTTTTTCATCAGTAGCCCTAGATTCCTGTTCTGTAGGTTGATTCCATGTAGTTTCTGTTTACACTGTTGTTCTCACATGGTCTCACCTGATTATTTAGTCTTTATATTCCTATGATAGAATAAATCAGTCCATCCTGGCTTCTTTAATTTTGGACATAGGTATGATCATATACCTGGTTAGATATGGGTTCCGTGGAACTCTCCCTCCCACCTGTCCCTACCCCCCTCCCCCAAAGCAACACCTTAAATTGGTTCCCACTTAATAATCAGTGCTTTGAGTTTCTCTTTCTTATACAGATGGTCCTTTAAATTTAAAAAGATAAAGTATCTCACTTGGCCTAGTATTTATTGTCCTTATATTTACTGGTATTTCATCTTATAGAACCTAATTATTCAGGAGACCATAGGAAATACACACACAGATACAGACATGTATATCCAAAATGTATATTGCTTTTTAAAAAATTCATATTTCTGCTTATTGTCCAATTAATCTGGGGAGTCCTTTTTAGCAAGTCTTTTACTTGGGTATGAAGATACCTACCCTGAATGTACTAGAAGCCATTACCAAACCAAATATTTACTTATTTTCTTGCTTGTCTCTTAAGGAAGATACTTAAACATACCAATGTACATAGTTTGATGCTAGGATCAGAAGTTTTGCCAATGAGTTTCACTTACAGTAAATTCCTACCTCTACCCTCACTTTATTATAATTTTTCAGATGGTCACAAAACATCTGTGTATCTCATTTTCAGTAAGTAATTAACACAATTAACAAGTGTCCATTATTATTATTATTATTATTATTATGCCAGCTAAGAATAAGTGTCTACTATGAGCCTATCACTATGCTAAACACTGGAGATTTTTAAAAAAAGGCAAAAAATCAGTCTGTGCTCTTAAGGAGTTCACAGTCTGATGGAGTTGACAACTTGTAAACATATACAAACAAGATCTGTAGGGGATTAAAATGGAAGACAGCCACAGAAAGAAGGGGGACATTTAGGGGGACCAAGAAAGGCTTCTCAAAGACCTTGAATTTTAGTTGGGATGTGAAGGACGGTGGAAGATAGGGCTGGAGATGGAGACCAGTAAGAGGAGGGAGAGAATTACAGACAGGGAAGCCAGCCTGTGAAAATGTCTCCCAGGAGCTGCCAGGAGGCTAATGTCACCAGATTGCAGATATACAGAGGGAGTCAATTAGGGTGGGGCATAGATTATGAAGGATTTCAATGGCTGGGGATTTTCTGCTTGCTAGTGGAGTGATAGGGAGCCACTGGGGTTTACTGAATGGGGGAGGGGTGCCAAGGGTGACAAGGTCGGACCTGCAGCTTTGGACTAGAATGGAGAGAGCATTTGTCAGGGGGAGCAGCCAGCAAGGGACAGCAATGTGTGTCATAGGATTGGGGCAGTGAGGATGTAAGATTGGATCATGAAAGGCTCTAAACTTCCAACAGAGGATTTCATCCAGACTTTTTCTTTTAAGAGACTGATTTTGAACCCTCATAAGTGTTTGTCATAATACATTGAAGCTTTAGTTGAAGTGCTATCAGAGTGGTCTGTTGTCTATGGAGGAGAGGCAATTATCCCTTTCCTAGGCCCGAGGATCCCAATCTTTTAACAATGGAATTCCTGCATTCTCTAGGCTGGTTTCCTGACCTTTGAAAGGCAAAACAATCTGGAGAAAAGAGTTGGACTTTAGGGGCAGGAAAGAACTGGGTTATAATAATGCCGGGGACCCTCATCAATTGAGTGACAATAGACTAGTCACTTAACTTGCCACAGTTTTCCTTATCTTTAAAATAGAGGTAATATCCATTATATTTTTATACTTATCTCAGTGTTGTTGTGAGGGACAGTTGTATGGATAAAGCACTTTTCCCCCTTTAAGTATCAACAGTCATAATTAGGAAGAACTATGGAGCAAAGTTATTTTAATTGTCTCAATTAATGCTTGTGTGGGTGCTTACTCTGCAGCCTAGTCTTTTCTGAGTTGCTGTGGTCAAAAAAAAAAAAATCATCCTGAGGCCAGCCCAGTGATGAGACCCATATCAACTAAGAACTTAGTCCTTGGGCCAGTAAACATTTACTCAAAACCATTCCAACTTGACCTTCCTTCCAGAGTCTGAGAATCCAGTCAATTGGAGGAAGGCACTGGTAGGAAAAGAGCCAAATGGAATATTATTACCACTCATTTCTCCAGAACTCTCTAGTTCCCAAAGCTTGAGGCTTTTACCGCTTTTTAAGCTCAGTAAATTTGTTTGTCTGAAGAAGGGAGGTAAATTATGTGGAGGTAGGGGGAGGGGAGGGAGGAGCTCCCAAAAATCGACCTCCCCAAGCCTTTCCAAACTACCTTACTTAGTTGACTGCTGAATGATAATAGCTGGAGGCTTTTCCCTCTGCTGCTGGGGGAGGGGAGATGAGTAGGACAATGGCCCACTTTGGAGCCCTGGAGTTTTTGCCAGAATGGAGAGGGAAGTAGACCAGTTGTGCAAAGAACTAATAGGTCTGATATCAGCCTGCCTAACACTTAAATGTCACCATTACTGTTTTTAAAGTAATATGCTGGCATCAAACATGGATATGAGCAACAGATGGCCAATATTGGTTAGTTGATTTGATTGATCTCTTAAATGTAACTAAAATATAAAACCACTTTCTCTTTCAACATCCAACTTTTCCCTCTATTTAGAACTGCTACTATTTAATACTTAACTTTACTCAGCTAAAATAAGAGGAAATTTGGAATTATCTTAACCCACTGTCTCTTGAGAAATTTTTTTTCCTTTTTATGTTGTCATACAGCTGCTGATTAATTCTTTAACATTAGGATGTAAGGATACAGAGTTCTTAGAAAAATGCTGTGCCTACCCTCTTATCTCAAGGCTTCAGAAACATTCTGTAGCTTAAAGAGAGGGAGGGGCATGTCTGTAAATTAGGTAGCACGAGGGTGTCTTAAGAAAACTTTTGACTATAACTGGGTTAATTGAAACAACCATATCAGAGAAAAAAGGAATCCCAGACATGCAGTTCTATGGGAGAAAAGGAGGCTTTCAGACAAATGTAAGGACAAAGAACACTGTTTATACACACAAATGTTTGCTTGGCTAGTATTTTTGCATGCTTCCATTTCACTGTTTGAATAAGAGAGTTCTCTCTCTCTCAGACCAGCCTGTCTTCTTGCTGTCATGAAGCTGCCATCCTCTCTCCTCATATCAGTCTGGGGCTGCCAGAATGATGCTGTGTCTCAGAATCAGCCATTTTCCTTCATTGCAAAAGATAAGGGGGGAATGAGAAGAAAAGCCTTGTGTAACCACCAAATTGCACCTGGTAGCAGGAGAAAAGATTTGTAAATAAGTAGCATTATCCACCTCTTGTTCTTCCTCTGGCCTCCTACCAATTCCAGGGGGGGAAATCCTTTTTTCTTTTTAAACATTTTGATTTTTGTGTGCTTATTTTAAATATATATTTAATAGGGGAAGAGTTTTTGATGCAAGATTGGATCTTAAATGTAATGGACAATAGAAATAAATTTAGGATCCATAATATAATTTTTAGATCATTACATCTATGCTTAGGGTTGATAACCTAAGGTTACAGGTAGCTTTTAGTAGAAGACTCCTTCCCTTCTTGTTTAAAGAGGAAATAAGAAAACTTAATTTACTTTTATTTGCTACCTGGTTTTTTTCCTGCAAATCTTTTTCGTTTTCCCCTATAAAATAGTAGATATTATTTTGACACATTGTGCATTTGTTAAGTGGCAGTTGATAGAGTGGATGGATGATGATGATGATGATAATGATATGTGGTGCAAATTTAGTTGATCCTAGATAAACCCATTGATAGAAGACTAAACCTAGATTATTTAAGAAGAGCAGAGTTCAAATCCTGACTTGGACACTTAGCTGTGTGACTCTGGGCAGATCATGCAACTTCTTTCTACCTCCAGTTTCCTCATTTGCAAAATGGAGATAATAATAGCATCTCCCTTATGGGGTTGTTACAAGGTTAAAAGTGAGGTAATATTTATAAAGTGCTTTGCAAACCTTAGAGAGATGTGTATGGTATTTTTTTGTTTTGTTTTGTTTGTCCTTGCTGATTAATTCAAAAGTATATTTGGGTGCTTAATTTAACTATTAAACAAATTAACATTATTCAGTTAATATAATTTTTCATGGGAAAAAAAAAGACTAGTATATGCTGGAAAATTTCCCTGAAGTTGTAGTTACTTGAAACTAACTGAAAATTTGGGAAACTTTTCCTCGTTCTCTAGGGTAGCAGTCTATATAAGGCACAGAATAAAATTCACTCATTTGGGCTAACCAGATTTAGATTCTCAGTGTAAAAGGAACAGTACTTAAATTAGTCCTTTATAGTAGTATGTTTCTGATGCTTAAGATACTAACATGTTTCCTCACTAACTATAAAAATGAGGGAAAAACACTTTTTTTCTTCACCATTTACTAAGTGGAATATTATTCCCTTATTTCGTAGAGATGTAGCAAGTTTTACTTTGATCTGAACAAAAACATCAATGTCTTCCCAAAACTCTCCAAAGTACTTTGACCTCCCTAAAGGTAGAGAGAGATACACAGACACACCTTCCTTCAATAGGTCTTTCAGATACTTGTTATTATGCCATATTTCTTCCCAATAGAGATGTCTGTTTCATCAGTGCCAACTTCCCTATACCACCACCTTTTCACTCCTCCAAATGCTTTTCTCCATCGTAATCATTTGCTAAAATGTTTTTGTGATTGGGACTCTCTGATTAGGTCTCAGACATTCCATAGCTACCTAGAAGACATCATCAACTACCGGTGGGAACTTGAGGAAGGGAAACCCAACCCCCTGAGAGAAGCCAGTTTTCAAGACCTGCCTCTGCGCACTCGAGTGGAGATTCTCCATCGCCTCTGTGATTATCGGCTTGATGCAGACGATGTCTTCGATCTCCTTAAGGTGTTTAATAGGCTGTCCTGGTCCTGAAGCACTTAGAAATGAGATTAGAATATAAAACAAAAAGAGGGGAAAGGAATGAGGAGTTAGAATTTATTTTATTTTGGTCCAACATCTGAAAGATGCATAGATGACTGATAGAATTTTTAGTTGGAACCTACCTTTCACACCTGTACTAGACTAAATAGAATCTTGAAAAGTGGGTAGGGAATAAAAACTTTCACTACCTCTATGCAAGAATACAAATAAATGTTGCTGAATTAAGGTTTGTCAAATTATCTTCCTCTTCCTATTGATCAGAACATTAAAATTAGTTGAAAATTCAGTACACCTTGCAAAATAAATGTTGATTTGAAAAAGTCGTGGAGGTAGAGAGTAAAGAAACCTTTGGCTTTCACCTTTGTCATCTTTAGGAGGAGATTGTAGAGAGAAGGTATAGATTTGAAATCAAATATTCTTCAATGTGAAGTGTGTTGGATAACTTCTTCATTTGGCTTTGCTCTAGGATACATTATAGGAAGATTGTTGGAGGTGGGACCCCACTGTAAACAGTTCCCTATTGTTCTGGATCAGATTTGAAATAGAATTTGCCTCAGGTTAAGATGGAGCTACATTGCAATGTGGGGGTGAAGTTTTCACAGTATCTGATTCTATCCCGTGGCAGCAATTTTTCATGGATATAAAAAATAAAGTTATCCTAAACCAAATTATTAGATGAGCAGTGCCTCTTTGTTATATCCCAAATTGTCATCTACTTTTTAATTTGGTTGGACAGTATATAACTTTTAATTTCTCATTTTAGTTTCCTTCCTTTCCTCCTTGTGCTTCTGGCTGTAGGGTTTGGATGCAGATAGCCTCCGAGTGGAACCTTTGGGTGAAGACAGCACTGGTGCATTGTATTGGTATTTCTATGGAACTCGAATGTACAAGGAAGACCCAATACAGGGAAAATCCAATGGAGAACTGGCCTCAATTAAGTAAGTACATTGAGGGCAAAGACTGCCTTTTATTTCTTTCTTTCTCTGAAAAGATAGATGTATATAGTACAGCATCCTACATAAAACAGATGCTCAGATCATTGTTGAGATTATCATTGTTGTTCAGTCACATGTGATGGACCTCATGAACCATAGCATGCCAGGCCCTTCTATCCTCAACTCTCTGAAGGAGTGTCCAAGTTCATCTTCATTGTTTCCATGACACTATCTCTCCGTCTCATTCTCATCCCTTTTCTTTTTGCCATCAATCTTTCTCAACATCAGGATCTTATCCAGTGTGTCCTCTGTTGAGATTAGAGATTATATAAAAATTTGAGATTTTAATGACTAACATCAATAAAAATTGGTTATATGAAAAGTTAAAATTATATTTTTAAATATCCCACAGGACAGTCTAGTGAGAGGTAGCTTGGTACATAAGGATATTACACTTGAATCTGAAACTGTGATCTTGGACTCTACACCACAGTGCTCTAATCTTTAAAATCACAATAATGATAGCTAACATTTTTTGTAGGGCTTACTATGTGAAAGGCACTGTGCTAAGCATTTTACAGTAATTATCTCATTTGATCCTCACTATGATCCTGGGAGGTGGGGGCTGTTACCCCCATTTTACAGATGAGGAAACAGAAGTTGCAGTGACTTGCCTGGGTTACAGAGCTAGTAAGTATCTGTGGCTGGATTTGAACTCAGGTCTTCCTGACTCCAGGACTAACGGTTCTCCATCTACTGTGCCACCTTGCTGTCCTATAGTATCTGTATCTTAGGTTGTTTGGAGGTTCCCATGATATGTAATGTATACAAAATGTTTTATTAATATTATAATACTATGTAAATGTCCATTATTTATTGTTGGTTTTGTTCTCTTCTACTAAGTGATTTGGCTAGGTCTAAAAACCAAAGAGCTGGTTTGAAGTAATTTAGCAAAATAGTAATAAATTTGAGCTAATAATCTATAGATATTGAGATATAAATGATAACATCCTCAAAGTAAGATTTCTAATTCATCATTCCACCTTCTGTCTGTCTGCATGTTACCTGTGCTAGGTAAGTGTAATTTTTGTGGCAATTTGGTTGGTTGTTTGTTTTTGTTTTTCAATTAAATACAACAAGGTTTTCTTCTGTGAATCACACAGTTGGCAGCTCAAGTTGTCGGTAAGGTTTGGCCCTTTCATTCATTTTAGAATCAGTGAAGATAGAGGCAAGCCAGTCTGTCCTGCTGCCCCTGCCCCCTTGCAAAACTGCTTGTAGAGCATTCTGGGAATAAGAACCGGCCTATCTCTGTAGTGCTCTAGGGCTTGGGGTTTGAGGCGAGATCTCTCACCCAGCTGGAAGGATTGAAGTCCAGCATCCACCCACAGATCTGCTTCCAGAACTGCCCAACATGAGAACTTTAGTCAGCTCTGGTTTTCTGGCCCGATCCAAGGGGCTTCCCATGCTGGTGTCCCATTTATCTTGGACACAGAGAGCTTCACCCCTGTTGCAGCTTGTAACTCATGAGCCTCAGGGTTTTACTAGCCTCAACCTCCCCCAGGATCAGGGCTCACAGGTGCACATGAACAGGCCCAACCACTTGGACTTGTAAAGTGCCTCATATGCTCTCATTAGATCTTCCAGATAGCCCTGTGAGGTAATAATACGAGAGGTGTTAACCCCATTTTACAGATGAAATAACTAGAAGCTCAGAGGCCTTGAGTGACTGGCCTGGTCCCATAGGTAGCCATTGTTGAAAGCAGAATTTGGACCCAGCTCTCTCTAAACTTCCAATCCAGTAGTCTCTCTTAGAATCAAGTTAAGACTCTCTTGATTTTAGACCTCCCAGCACAGAAATTGTATACACCAAAGAAAAATTAAAAGTAACATAAATCTTCATCTTGCAACTTAAGGCTATTTCTTCTGTTTTATTTTTTCACCATGAAAATGAAGGGCAACAAATTTTTTCCTTTTTCTCTTTGATGCTCATTTCATCAATTTTGCAATCTTAGGACAAGAACAATGCCCTTTTTTTTCTCAACTCATGCTTTTCCTTCTAAAATATTTTTTTCAATCAGGGAAAATGGAGGACAGAAAAGTATCCCAAATGTACCTGGAAAAACAGGAAAAAGGAGAGGGCGACCCCCCAAACGGAAGAAATTGCAGGAGGAGATTGCACTCAAGTAAGAACACTTTGTCGATCTGTAATCATAGAATTGCAGGATCTTCAAGTGAAAGGAACCCCTCATGTTACACACATGAAGATGCTGAAGTTGAAAGGTCTGCGTCCAGGGTCGCACAGCCTAGTGGCAGAGCCCAGATAATAATCTCATTTCTTTGCCCAATACCTTTATGCTATATAATTCTTCCCAGTGCTCATTGAAGTAGAAGAATTCATGGTGTCAGCTTATTTTTACTCAATTTCATTCAACAAACATTTATGAAGTGCTTACTTTGTGCCAGCCACTGCCTGGAAATACAAAGAAAGACATTAAAAGGCATAGAAACATTGCCTCTGCAGACAGAGGACCTAGATTCCTATCCCACCTCTATCCTAACTTTCCCTGGATCCCCATTTTCTCATCTATAAAATTGAGGCACCAGATTAAATGTCCATTTAGCCCCTTGCCAGTTCTAAATCTGTTATCTTAATTCTTTCCCTCAAGAAATTTACATTCTACTAGAGGGAAATAGTATGTACCCCTCAAAAAAATACAAAATAATATTTGGGGGCAATCATGTTGTCCAAGAGCAAGGAACCTCCACAAGGATCCCTCTCTATGAATGACAGCTAGCCACAAATGTAAGACATAGGCAAGGAGCGTGTTCCAAGCTTAGCCATTGGAATAAACCCCTCAGCCCAGATGTTGACCTTATAGACAGTAACATGGAGAAGTCCTAGGCCTAATGTGCTCTCACATGCCAGGTTGCACTTTTTCATCTATCAGGTGAGAATAAGACCATGATTATTATGTATCTACACGAATGTTTGCATTTGTTGGGGGGGGGAGGGGGAGGAACAATTGTGCCAGGATTCTGGCCAGTTTTGACAATTTGTATTTTTTTATTTATCAAGAGAAGGATTTTGTAGATTAGAGATTTTATTGATGCTCAGTGAATGGTTCATTGAAGGATAAGTTGGACCTCACTCTTGCTGGTCTTGATTTTAGTTTATGGAGCATTTTTAGGTTTCTAGGACATGGCTGGAAACTTGCCCTCATTCTAATGATACTAGCTTATCAATAAGGAGGAAGCATCTAATGTACAAAAATCCTGGTGGTGATGCTTGTAAGGATAAGCCACTTATCTCCAGCTTGAGTCTCTCAACAGAGAGCCAAGGTGGCCTAACAGTAATTTGATCAGGTACCTAGGTGAATTTCCTTACTGAGGAGTTGAAAATGTCTTTTTGGAATCCAGATCTGATAATATGAAGAGTCAAAATGTTGACAGAGTCAGAAGTTTAAACTGTTTGTGTTCCACACAGTTTTTGTAACACGTCATAATAACTTTGACCTTAGCTTGTTGTCGTTGTTCAGTCCTTCAGTCATCTCTGACTCTTTGAAAGGCCCTGGATCATAGCACACCAATATTGACCATAGTGTTTTCTCTGCAAAGATACTGGAGTAATTTGCTATTTTCTTTCCCCAGTGGATTAAGGAAAGCATTTAGGGACTTGCCTGGGGGCCACACAACTAGGAAGTGTCTGAGGCCATATTGGAACTCGGGTCTTCCTGACTCAGACCCAGAGTTCTACCCACTGAGCCCCTAACTGCTTCCCTCTAGCTATTCCCTGTATCCCACTGCTTTTAGTGTTAAAAAGCTCCTTATATTCTCCAACCTGTGTACTTTCACAGTTCTCAGCTTCCCCTATATTGCATCAATTAAGACATATCTTCCCAGAGCTACTTTAGATTTAACGGCCTATACACCTTAAACTGTAGGGGGAAACGAGCAAAATCCCTATATTAAAATTTCCTCATAACCTTTTATTTTCAAGAACAAGACTCTAATCTATATCTTTTGGAGGAACAAAAACCTGGTCATTTTAATAGAATTCTTACTCTTCATCTTCAAAGGATAAGATTTTTAAGTTGGATTCTTTTTTACTGAGTAATGGGCAGGTGAGATCAATGCACACAATGCTTTGTGGAATTATGCCACCCTCTACTGGTAGTTTTGTGCCTTCAGAAGTTTAAATACTTAGAAAGTTTTTAGGTATATTATCAGGATTAGGGCATGGCTTTGGAGAACAGAGAAAAGGCCTCATACCAAATGATGGAGACTTCCGTAATTCTGTTAAAGCTACAGCTAGCCTATACTTAATAAGTCCTTGTTAATGACTTCTAGGAAAAAAGTCATCTGGGATTGTCATCTCACTTTCACCGTTACACATACATGGATGTCAACTATTTTTATGTGTCAGGGAACATAGTTACACATGCAGCCTTAATATGGTATTCTTTTGGCACATTCATTGCGTAAACCTCAGTCATTATATTCTGTTTCTATTTCAGGAAAATTGAATACGTGTGTGATTTAAATGAATATTCTTTGTTTCCCTCTGTTTCAGTGAAAAGCAAGAAGAAAACTCCACTTTAGCACCACAGACAAGAAATGGTAAATTTTGCTGGGGTTTGGAAAGGGGAAGGGCAGGTAATTCTTGATATTAATGTCATGCCTCTGCTACCTTTCTAGCTTTAACCTATACTACTTCCTTCTTGCACTCTGCAACTGGCCTTCTTAGTGTTCCTGACACAGCATACTACGTCTCCCTTCTCCTTGTCTTTGCCCAGGTTATCTATGATTCCTAAAATGTGTTCCCTTCTCACCTTTACCTCTTCTTCAGATCTCAACTCTGATCAAGCAAGCCTTTCTAATGAGAAAAGCCTTTCCTACCCCGCCCGTCACACCACATCCCATGTACCCATTGTTGTCCTCAATTCCAACCTTTCCCCCCTACCTCCCCCCCATCCCTAGTCTCACCCTGGAAAATATCTTGTATTTATTTTGTATAAACTATACATACACACACATTGGAAATCATATAACCTGTGTTTTCTGACCTTTCAGTAGGAGAAAAAAGATTGACTTGTGGTAGTAAAAATGAATGAGAATATAAAAACTATGGATTTGTGTTAAGCCAGGAGTTCCATATAAATATATAAATACATGTGGGTCACGATTTAAACTGTTCAAGAACTCCTAAGTCTGTTTAAAAGATAAGTTGTAATTGCTTTGAGCACAGTCAATCTTAGGTTGTATTTTGAACATCAGTATTTTTTTCCATTATACCTTGAAAAATGGCAGACATCAAAGAGGAATAGTTCAGAAATTTGAATTCTTCCTAATTTGAAGGAGAACCCAGTACACAGTATGTAATTTGTGATAGGTTGGTGAAGGCAAAACTTATAATAGGATAAAGATGTTGGCTATAGTATAGTAAGGCTAAATCCTTTTGACTTTAGGGTCCCAGGGACCAGGGAACGGGACATGGTGGCTTCTGTGTCAAACAGAAGAAGAGTGGAAGCAGGTGACAGAGAGCTTCAGAGAGAGAACATCCCTACGAGAACGACAGTTGTACAAACTCTTGAGTGAAGACTTTCTGCCCGAGATCTGTAACATGATTGCTCAGAAGGTCAGTACACATGGCTAGTGCTCATTCTCTGAGGTGATAAAGACCATATGCTTAAGATGTTTGTTGGTAAGAAAGAATATTTCCTTCTAGGAAGAAGAAAAATTGAATAATTTTAGACTTAGTCTGGGAACAGAGTTGTTCTGTTAATGATTGCTGCAACATCCCTAAGGAAGTGTAAAATGTCGGTTTGTCAGAATACATGTTCTTTGGTTTGGGATTATTGCTTTTTGGTGAGATCTCTGGTTAAGTCTTTGAAATTGAAATGGGAAGGAGAAAATTCCCCAGATAAGATAATAAAATTGTCAGAAAGGTTTAATAGAGAAAGAATGATGGTTGTAAGTGAGCTTTGTAATTCATTGGGGAATAGTAAATGGAAAGAGGGAACAGTAATATGCGAAAGTGATATCTTGAAATTAAAAGTGTATGCATGTTATTCAAAAGAAATAGATAAGATACAAATGATAGCAAAATTGCACTGTATGTCAAGAAACTAGGAACCTACGTGGCAATCCAGAAAAAAGGAAGAAGAGTATGGTGGAGAGTATTTTGGTAAGAATAATAGGAACTTCAGTATCCTGGAGACTGCCCCATCAGATAGAAAAATAGACGAACAGCTCCTGGGATACAGAATTGGCACAGAGGCAGAATATGCTTGTATTGAGGCACTCCCTACTCTCCAGCCATCTTCCAGAGTTCCCGCTTTGCCCTGAAGCATGGAATTCATTTCATCTTTCAAAAGGTAGAGGAAGCAAAGTAAGCTGCCATTCTGGATCAATGAGAAAGCACTTCCAGATGAACTGGAAACAACTCTGGGAGAAAATAATTGTGTCCCCTAAAACTTAATGGGTCAAGGAAGGGAATAAATGCTGCACATAGTCTGACATTCATACATTCGTATTGTTTCACTTGTTTTTCAAAAAGGTAGTTAGATTCCATGACCTGAGCATCTAAAATATTTGTTCAAGTGGTTCAAGAATTAGAGGGTCTCAAGGACAAAATTCTGACAGTTTTGAATGATTCCAGTAAAGAAGGAAAGGTGACATCTAATGAAATTAATATAAGTACACAAGCAGCTCTGAACTAAGTTTCAAAATGAGAAGGAAACCGTACCGATAGATGGAAGCAGAAAAAGAACAGATCAGAAAGGCATAAACTTACCAAAAAAAAAAAAAAGCAGCTCTTGATGTTCTTGACCATTATTCAAATCAAGTTTCAGAAGTGTATGCAAGGGGCGGCCAGGTAGCACAATGAGTAAGAGCACCGGCCCCAGTGTCAGGATGACCTGGAGATCAAATCTGGGCTCAGACACTCAGCACCACACCCAGAAATAACTGGCCGTGTAACCTTGAGCAAGTTACTTAACCCCAATTGCTTTAAAAAAAAAAAGTATGCAAATATTATGGCTCTGAGTTTTTGATATCTCTTCCCAGTCATCTGGGAATCAGATTTGAAAATCAATCAATTTGAAAATCAGATGATTTTTCAAAGAATCCCTCTAACCATTCATGCCAGAACCACAATTTCCTTTTGTTAGAATGAGTGGAGGGTTTGTTGTAGATGTAATATATCAAAATTTCATCCAGAAATCAGATAACATCTTGCATGATATTTTTATAAACAAGATGGAAAAACAGAATTCTAATCCTGAAGAAGGGAGGTGTCTGTTGGGTTGAGAATGAGAAATAGAGAACTAGGTGATCTCCTGACTAATTTAAAGCTCCATTTATTCTGTGATTATTCTGTTTTCTGACATTCCTTCTTCTTGGGTAGATGTTTCCATGTGTCCCTACATTAAGCTGCATTACATCAGTCAGTAATAAATAAGAAACCAAAGCAATCCTTATTAATATACTCATACCTTTGTAATACAAAATGCTAATTTAACATCTGAAAACATACTTTTCATAGGATATAATGCCATCAGTGCTATGATTTAATTCTTATTTTTTAAAGGAACACTGGTTTGTATTGGAAGAGGTTTATACTCTGCTCAGAGAAAAGCAACCCAACCTCAGGGTCAGAAGATCTGGGTTCAGGTCAGGTCCTGCCTCTAACACTGGTCATGTCACTTATCTCTCACTACTTAGGACAACCCCAAAATTGTAAGTTTTGCAATAGTTGCTGATATGCATGGCTAGAAGGAGTTTTCTCACCAGCATTTCCCTGTACCAATTAAATTGCAGGTCCACAACAGGAAAAAAGAGGGAGGTGATAATCCTTGACCACCTGTGGCCTAACTTTAAATAATTAGTAGTTATTTATGTAAATCAACATAAAATGAATCTTCTTTACTTTTGTACAGACTATCTAAAAAGATTCTCAAATACTTCGTTCAGTCTATATCCATTATCAATGTGGGCACTCTGTACAACAATTCAGATGAGAACCCAACCACGTCTTCTGTGATAAGAAACTGATCTCTATGTGTTTGTTTCCCTTCCAAATGTTCCCTTTGGAGGCAGGCTTCCTGCCCTTCTGGCCAAGCAGGGAGTGATCCTCTTGTCTCTCCATGTTACATGGGCATAGAATGCTGCACATAGCCACTGTCCACCTATTAGCTCATATCTTTAATGCTAATTTTTGCATAAATCTAATAATATTATGAAATCTGGTAAGCATGAGATTGATTTTCCCTTTTCAGTTTTTTAGTGATTGTGGGACTCTGCCATTCACGAGCTGTAGAGAACCACTGGAAGAATGTATTTCAATGATGAATTTTTGTTCTGGGCAGCAGCTTCAAGTCATTGAAATCTCTGTAGTTTTCTGAATGTTATCTGCCCACTCTACCCTTTGATTTGGGGCCCACTTCATTGTCTGTCCAAAATATTGATGATTGGTTATTTAGGCTTCCCCTTCAACTGTCTATCACAGCCTAGTCAGCCAGTATTCTTCTATCCATTTGTTTTTCCCTTGGGATGGTTAGAGTAGGCTTTCTTGGTTTGATTTTTCAGTCTCACTTACGAAGCCCTTCAGTGTTCTGAGGCTTGATGCAATCAGCACAGTATTATTCACAAACTGAAGCATCTGGAGGGCTTCACCATCCATGGGGAATCTCTCTTGCATTTCAACTCTGTACTGTATATTCTCCATGACAAACACCATTGTTCTTATGTCTCCCTGTATTTTTTTTGCTTTGCTTGATATTAGCAGAACCTCAGAAGTATACGTAAATTTTAAGCAGGGCAGCAAGTACCAAACCACATGTAATTACATTCTCTATGATAAAGTACTTTTCTTATTCCTCATTATAACATGAAAAAGGCTATTACCAATGGATTGCAAGCTCTGGCAGGTTCACTTAAGCCTAGTGTGTAGGCCTACAGTGGGCTGCTGGGGACCAGCTTACCTAAGTTTAGAAAGGCTTAATGATTAATTTGTTGGCCTTAATGTCTCAAAGATTATTGCTTAAGTCAGAGGGAAGCTACTGTCATTTCTGTAGAAGATGACCCATCCCAACACAAATTCTCTTCATGATTCCTTCAGCAATTCTGTAGGTAATGGAATGCCATTAGAGCCATGCAGGAGTATTTCTTTGGGGAGGGTTTTCAAAGGTGTCCTTAGATGAATAATTTATGTGTAATGGATTTGTCAATGTGTTTTGCTGACTTCTTACCACATAGATGATAGGAAGAACTACTAATATCTTTTTCTTTAAAGGCATTAGAACAGGAAAGTGATATGTGCCATCTATCAGTTGCAATCAGTTTTGCTTAGCTTTTGTGCGAATATACTTTGTAGAAGTACATAGGGAAGAATCTTGTGTCAAAAAGCACATGAATTTTTAAAAAAATCAAAACAGTAAGAGAATGGGAAGGCATTAGAAGGACCTTGTGGAGTTGCATTTTAAGCTATTACCTCTTCTATCCCAATAATGCAAGGCATATCTGTTTTTAATTGACCATCTTAAAGGATTGAATAATAGGAGTGAATAAAGTAATGTGAATATTTGGATCAAGATAGAATATATTTTACAATTCCAAGAGAGACATTCTAGCTAATTAATTAACCATTCCCTTTGATTCTTGCCAATTAATTAAACTTAGCATTGCTAGTTTGTAATCACTAGACCTGGTCTTGGGCCCACGCCCACTCCCACTTTCTCACCTACCTTATGTAGCAGCAAGCACCCAAACGTCCTCAGAGTTTGCTGCCAACACAGGTTCTAGGATCTGCTTTTATAAAGGAAAGCAACTCAAAATGGGTTAACAAGCTTACTTTAATCAGTCAAACATATATCCTTTACGTCGTTCAGGGGAAAAAGGTCAGCATCCTGAACTTCAAAGTATACAGGCAGAATTATCAAGACAGAAACAGATCAAGTAGACAGATTTCCAAACTGTCCAACCATTACAT
>NW_027185867.1:4981608-5127160 GCF_028583685.1 Petaurus breviceps papuanus | reverse complement strand
CACCCCAGGCTCCAGGTGCACTTTAGCCTAGGGGCAGGGAAGATCTTAAAAATTTACATTCCCATTACACCTTACCCTAGGCTCTCTTATACTACCTGTGTTTTTGTGCCAGTAGAGCCTAAGAGCTTAAAACCAAGGTTGTGTTAGCAGAACCTCAAGTAGAAATTTATTTGGGGGCCAAATTAAGGGTATGAGGCCCTGAAGGAAACTTATTGATGAGTGCATTCAGAGGCAGTGTAATTTTACTTGTGTAGTTAAGTGTAAGTCAGTATTGCCTGAAATTTACATACCCAGTTATGGAAATTAGCTTCATTTTCAACTAGTAAACCCTAGAATAAATTTAGAAGAAAATTAAACTAGTATTCAAATTATGAGTGATGTTTCCTTTCCCTATTTCTTCCATCTGCTACCAGGCTTTGGGTATCTGCTCTCTCTTCCTTCTAATGGTTCCATGAGGGAATCAACTAATTCTGTGTTTCCCAACTGTTCCTAATTCCCCAATTTCAGAGCCACTCCCTTCATCTTGATAGCCCCTGGCTCTTTGCTTCTGCACATTTTTAAGCAAAGCATGAAATGAAACAGTTAATGGGTTCCTTCAGTAGCGATGACTATTAAGTGACATCTAACTGCCTTTTGAGACATTGGTCTTCTCAAGTTGTGCTAAATCATCTAGTCCTTGTGACTTTTGGCTTACTTCTTTAGGAAGACTGCAGGGTTTGTCAAGGTTTGGTACCCTAAAGGTTTCCAGCCAATCCTGTACTCAGTAGTACTAATTTCAAAGATCACTTTGATCTTTCTTTTACTTTTCTCCTCTTCACTTTGAATTTTAGGAAAAGCGTCTACATCGGACAGAGGCAGAATTACATTCTAGATGTCTGTCTGATCACCTGCCCATCAAGTCCCTTAAGCATGAGGTGAGTGTGTGAAAGTAAGAGATAATGGAGCTATCCAGATTAAATTTACTTTTCATATGATAATGTAAATTCGAATTCTGCATTTGCTTTCTCAGACTACTTGTAGTCTCTTAATTTGTTACCTATTCTACACCCTGGCTTCTCTGCATCCTTGTTCTAATCTCTACCTTATGAATCAGGTCTGTTAAGCCTAATTTCCCCCAAGATTACTATGAGCTCTATTTGAACTATGTTCAGTGCTGTGTTCATACATCCTATGCATCTTCTCCCTTTCCCCACTATTCTATATTTCTTTTGACTCTTACCCACCTGCAGCCTTGGATTCAACCACTGTTCTCTTATGCTTTGCTAAGAGCTTTTCTTCCCCAATTATTTGCTTCTCAGCTGCTCTCATGTTGAATTGATCTAGGCCAAGAGAATGTGTGTTCCACACACATAAAAAAATCCACATTTTTTAATCATTCATTTGTTTTCAATCTTATTATGTGCTTTTACTGGATATTTGCTAAATGGAAGCAACTTAGAAAAAAACCTTGCCCCAGGAGAGGTATTTTAATCCAACCTTTGCCCTTAATAAGCAAATTAACTAAAGAGTCTTACTGTTGCCTTTGGACTTTGGTTTCAACGACAAAAATTAGAATGGTGATTACAGAGATGTCATGTTAATTAAAGCACAATGATTCCTTGGGATTTCTCTGAGCTTCACTTTCCTCACCTGTAAAATTAGAGATCTGAAGCAGACAAACCAAGCTCTCTTTTAGGTCTCCGCTTCTAGAATACTATAAATAAACTTGTTTTTCACCTTAATAGAGATTTGATTTGTAATTTTTTTTTTTACTGATTGTAAAAAAAAATTAGAGCTTATCTACTAATTCTCAGATAGGTAATTTTTAAAGAAGTAATTAGAATTTGGCTCCAAATTGGCAGTTCTGTAAGGAATTACTTCATATCCATGTTGCTAGTCTCTTATTCCCCCTGGTAGATTTTAATTATAGAATGACCTTTTACCAATTGGGATCTAGCTTTTCCTCTTCCTAAATTTTCCTCATTCAGATAGTATCCCCTGTCTTTATCTACAGCTTCCATAGTGAGCACTCACTAAAAGCACAGCCCTTTTCTATTCAATCGACTGTCCTGGAATCATCAGGGTAACAATTTGTTCTTCAGATTGTATAGCCAGTATCTTATCCCATATACTCAGGCCTAGTGTATTAGAGGTAAATTCATTGTTGTGATAGATTCATTATTCTTTAAAAAAAATTTTTTTACACATGTAAAAATGTGTATATAGATGTGGCCAGGGGGTACAGTGAATAGAGCACCAGCCCTGGAGTCAGGAGGACCTGAGTTCAAATCTGGCCTCAGACGCAACACAAAAAGTAGCCCTGTGACTTTGGGCAAGTCACTTAACCCCAATTGCCCTGCCTTCCCCCCTTCAAAAACAAACAAAAAGATGTGTGTAAAAGTGATTCAAATTGAAGAAAGGGTAGACAGAGAAAAATATAAACATTGTCTTTAATGATATAGAAACATCATAACCCTGCTCAAATATAATGGTCATTCTTAGTACCATCAACTTAAAAGGATGCAACTCTGCTTTCTGTTAATCAATAAACTTTTCATTGAATGCACTTTATAGAGGGTGTTTTGGAACTATTTGTGCTATCAAAGCAATGAACCATTTTTAAAAAAAGTTTTATAAACCTAACCATTAGGAAAATATTTAAATTGGTTTTGTAAGAATGAATGAGAATATAATCTTACATGAAATCTATAAGTAAAAATGCTTTTATTTCTATAACTTTCCAGGTCTTTTCTGCTGCCTTTTGACTTAGTTTTCTTTCTCTTTATACATTTTTTTTAGTGTATATGTATATATAGTTCTCTGCTTCCTGTTTAACTTTGTATGTTTCCTTCTGTAATGTCATTATCCTTTTGAAACGTTTCCTATTCTCATCTATAGCTGACATTAACACAGACTATGAAGTTTACAAAATGTTCTATATACATCTTATTTGATCCTCCCAGAAATACTTGTGATTGATCTCTCTAATTTTAGAGTCTGGTTCACTCTGGTGAACACTTGGAGAGCCAAAAATTACTGAGAATAATTCTTAGGGGAAAGAGGAATGAGTTTCAGAGCTATATTTCAGCTATTAAATATCCCTAATGCATAGCTTAACAGCCAGGCTTTTTTCATCCCACACTGGTCACCCAGGAGGTCCAGTTCTACTGCTACAAGGCCTCTCTTAATTGCTACTTATGTGGAAGATACCTTGATGTGAATCCTCCTAGGATTCTCAGTGAAAGCTGTTAGTTTGGTACACTCTGGATATTGCCGTTGCCAAGGAATTAGACATGGCAGTTTGTTCTCTTGTGAGTTGGCAGAAAGTAGGAGGAGCCAAATAGGGTCTGATAGCAGGAGGTGGAAATCAGGAGGTTCTGATTAAATCAGAGGTTCTACTTCCAGTCCTGCAGGGGATTTCAGACAGGTGGTTCAGATTAGATCCTTATTAAAATCCTCCTTGGTAGTTGCACGCTTGTTAGAAAGGCAGGACTGATGACGTATTATGATGAAAGCAAAAAAAAAATATGACAGAGGAAATGAGGCTGAGAGAGAAAAAATGTGTCCCAAACCAAGTATGGCTGAGCAACAAGCAACGTTGTTATTAGGTTCCTACAATGTGCAAGGCGCTATATTATAGGGTGCTGAAGATGTGAAAAGCTCTCTTTGCTTCCAAGAGCTTACATTCTACTGGAAGATCCATTATTTTCACAGATAAGTAAATTGCACGTTAGTTTGAAGGGGAAAAGAGTACTTAAAACTAGGACATCCGAGAAAGGATTGTTCTAGAGTCTGAACCTGGAAGGAAAAAAGCAAAAGAAAGGATGAAATGCATTCCAGGCATGGGGGCCATCCTGTGCAAACTCATGAAAGGAGAAGAGGAAATGGCACTTTCAGGAAACAGCAAGTGAGCCAGTTTGACTTGGGGCCCAGAGTACAAAGTGAGGAGTAATGAGATAGATCTGGAGAGAGGGGTGAGAGCCTGGCTGCCAATGCCAATTAAGGAGTCTGTATTTTGTCCTGGAGTCCCTGGAGGAGCCACTGAGCATTTTTGCTTACAGCATGATGTCAGACCTCTGCTTTAGGAAGATTATTTTTGCATCAGTGGAGATGGATTTAGGTATAAAGAGAGTGAAATCTTTCTGTATCTTTAAACTTGAGTATTTTAAAGGCTTCTGTGGAGTAATAGCTGGGGAACTGAATGTGGACTTGGGAAGATCTGGATCCCAGCGCTACCTCTGACACATTAAATTTGTGTTGCCCTCTCCATCACCTTTTCCTCATCTGTGAAGGAAGGGGCTTGGCTTGGTGGTCTCTAAAGCCCTTTCCAGCTCTAGAACAGGGATTCTATCATTTCAGCTAAAAGTGAGCCTTCTCTCCTCAAATTTTCAGTGTCTTGATTTCTTTTTTGCCCTTATTGCAATCTAATATGTACCTTAGTTATGTTGTAAGACTTGGAAATGGAAGCTGCCATAAAAATGACCTAATCTTAGGTTATGGATCCCCTCCTTAGAATAATAATGCATAAAATAACATGGAGGATTACAAAGGAAACTATTTAATTACAGCTTTCAGTATATTTTTATAATACGTTCACAGACCCCATGTTAAGAACCTCTGCTCAGTCCAGTCTCCTTGTCTTAGAGGAAATGACTTCCCAAAGTCATAGAGATAATACCTGGTACAGGAATTGAGTTTGCTTCCTTTGATCCCAGAGAAGCATTGCTGGTGTCACAGATAGCAATGTGGCCTCAGAGCCTGGAAGACCTTGGGGAAGTCATTTACCCTCTATGTTCTAGGCAGTTCTCTGAGACTATAAATTGCTGAGAAGATAACCACCTGCACTGGTAGAGTCAATTTTCTCTTCTATAGGATGTTATTTCCCTGTGAAATCACAGGTCCATTCCCTGTGCAAGCTTAACCTCTGGCCTCATATCACTGCCCTATGCCTTATTATTTCCTGTGAGACTTTTTAAGTTCCCACAGGGCAAAGATTCTCTTTCATCCTTGTATCCCAAAACCTACAGTTCTATTTAATAAGCTGCTATTTAATGTTTGTTCGACTGAAATTGCCCCAACATTATAACTAAGCTTCATATAGTTGGAAACCCATTGATACAACTTTTGGTCTGTTGATTATTTGTCATTGTTCCCATGGCATTCATTTCACCTAAAGCGACAATTTTCAAGGAAACCACTATTGGCATTAATTGAGTTATTATCCAGAATATTCAGAATAAATTAAAACTCATGTAGCATCTGTTTGAATATAGTAGTACCCTATGAATATTGACTCAGGCAATCTTGGTTAATCAGAGCTCTCCAAAAGTAGCAAAAGTTATTTTAGGGTTAATGATTTCTTCCATCACTGAACATCTTCATGCAGAGTGTGCACAGCCACTTATCAAGGATATTATAAATGGAAGTCCACCAGGGGTGGCTAGGTGGCACAGTAAATAGAGCACCAGCCCTGGAGTCAGGATGACCTGGGTTCAAATCCGGCCTCAGACACTTAACACTTACTAGCCGTGTGACCTTGGGCAAGTCATTTAACCCCAATTGCCCTGCCTTCCCCCCTACAAAAAGCAAAAAAAAAATTTTTTTAATTAATAAATGGAAATCCACACTTTCAAAAAAACGTATTCAGGTCCAAAGGATTGGGGATTTCAAACTTACATGCTAAAAATCATCATGATAAAAGGTTGATGTGCTTTTCAGTCTTGGTTTTACCTGGGATGAATAAGCAAAGTTATCTTCTTTCCAAAAACCAAGGACTCTTCTCTCTGTTAGTAAGCATGCAGTTCATCAGGCTTCAATGATTACATAATTAAGAAATAATCAACAAGCATTTCTTATGCACTTCCTATGTGCCAGGTACAGTGGAGGTCAGATCAAGAGTGGAAATTTGTTGGCCACGGCAGGAGATATATGGGAAGTAGGAGAAGAGTCATTTGAGTATTTGTATATCTGCCTTCAAAGGTTTAGAATCACTATGATGGGGTGAATATAAAAAATTAGTTTTATGTTAAATATTGAAAAACCTCTTGAACTATTGAATTCAGACCTCTCAATTATAGGACTAGTCATCTTCCCACCCTTGGGGTAGTTTATCCTGCCTAACAGGAGGCAGGAAATGGAGGGTAGCAAGACCAGATACAGAAATGATGTTGGTGTCTTCCCTTCCCTGAAGAAGTCCTTGAGGGTCTGCAGGCAGAAAGTCTTGTCTATGGGCTGGTCTCTTGGAGAAGGCCCAAAGGCTACTGGCGTTGTTGATCTGGGGCATTTCCACTAGTGGGGGGTGGCTGCAGGACAGTGTCAGTTGAAATAAATTGCCTGGGAATTGTCTCTGTGGGACGAAAGTTTGAGAAAAGGGATTGAGAATAACTAGTAGATCCTTGGTTCTCCCATGGATCAGTCCTGAGCAGAATATAAGCATATATCCAAATCCAATGGGAGCAAAACCTGTTGTGACAGAAGCAGTTTTTTGTGTTGTCTTTATGATATACCCTCACTGCATCCCAGATGAATGACCTTGTTTTGTTCTTCTAGACCGGACTATAATCCCATTATCTTTGTGTTTAGTGTTATTCTTTTTTTTTTTCTGATTTGATTCAAAAAACTTAACTCCAAATGGTCTACCACCATTCCCCAATGACATAGATGCAAATTACTACTTTACTAGGATCATTCCAATGTTTTGTTTTTATTTTTAATTTCTTTTTGTTATCTCCTTTTAATATCCTCTTCATTTCTAAATATATCCTTTTTTCCTACCTTCCCCAGAGTCATCATTTTTACCAAAGAACGAAAAATAAAAAGGGAAACTAAACTTAATAAGCACATGAAATGAAGTTTGACAGTATATTCCGTGTTCCGTACCCATAGCTCCCCAACTCTTTAAAAAAGGGAATATTTTCTAAGCTTACAGTAGTTGGTCATTATAGGTTTTTTCTCCATAATTATTCATAAGTTTGGGGGGGGGCGACAACAACAGCTGCTGCTTTGGAAAATCCCAATGCACTCTAAGACTCCTTTTTTCTCTCCCTTTTCCTCCATCTTTTGAATCTAGAAAATTCTAAGTAGTGTGTATAATGCCTTTCTAGTGGGGGGAAACCCTGAAAGCTTAGTAAAAGAGGTTCACTCACAGTCAGACACATTAATGAGATTAAATCTGTGCTCTTTAGAGTGACTGGCCCCCATCTACCCATCCGTTTTTCTTTTTTTCAAAGGGCCACATACTGTCCTAAAAATATTTGAAGTAAAATTGAGATTTTTTGTCTTAGCATTTTCTGTTTTCATATCGCAGAAATTAAATTCCATGATTCTTTAAATCCTTTCTCAGGAGTCACTTATTAATTTCCTAATGTCTATACTTGCCTTATGTATATAATTTTATTTAGGCTTACATGCAGTTTTAAATTTGTGCACAAATAATAATGATTTAACTCATATTTACTCTTAATTTTCCAGCTGTGTAGATTGCCATCCCCCAATTGTGTAAGCTAGTACTGTATTATTCTAGGTTGATAAGATTTTATACTTGTCTGGTTTCTCCCAGGAGACCCCTGTGCTCAGCAGAATAGAGAAGCAGAGGCGGAAGGAGGAGGACGAAGAACGCCAAATCCTTTTAGCCGTGCAAAAGAAAGAACAAGAACAGATGCTGAAGGAGGAGAGGAAGAGGGAAATGGAAGAAAAGGTCAAAGCGGTAGAAGGTATATGTGCTTTCTACGTGAATAAGAATAAATTGAGCACAAGATATGGTTGCTTTCATAGATGTTGCCAAGTCAGACTTCCCATGTATATGTGGAGCCTTGTTTTGACCCCTGGTCTTTTCAATGATTTTCTTCTTCCGTGGTTGTCCATCTGTGTTTTCCTGGTTCTTTTCTTCCATGTGGCTAGTTGACTCCATATACAAGTCCCTTCCCCTGAAGACACTTCTCTCCTTGTTTTCATAATATACTGCATCCCATTTCCTTTGTGGTGCTTAGAAATAATTTAAGAAGGTATGTAATTTAACAGAATATAGTGAGAAAAATGAGAATTTTTATGAAAATATATATTCGAGAGGCGTTATATGTTAGCATAGTGGCTAGAGACATTCACAGTGAGGAAATTTCATTCAATACTCATGGAATAAAATCACCACTTCTCTATTTTTCAGGTGACTCTTTAATACTTTAAGTTACAGACAGGATGCTGATCTTCATTGAGTTCTGAGATGACTGAAGACATTCTCTTCCATTTTTCTCTAGCTTAACTCTATAGTGCAGGGACATTTCTCTGGCCTTCATCCTGGGATTCAGTCCTTTCACAATTGAATAGAACAATGGTCTCTAAACTTTTTTTTATGAAGTTTTTTTTTAAATGAGGGTTTACCCTAATTGGTATTTTAAAAATAAATTATGTTCAAAACATAGTCAAGAATGAGATAAAGGTAAAATAAACATTATTTAATAATTATTTTAGTGATACAAAAATTCTTTTGTTCTTAATAAAAATGCCTAATTCGTTATGATTGAATAATGCTTCTTTTGTGTGGGGGGGATCTTTTTTTTTGGTACGGATTTGAGGGTCCAATTCTTTTTTTTAAGCATTCGGGGTTAAGTAACTTGCTCAAGGTAACACGGCCAGTTATTTCTGGGTGTGGTGCTGAGTATCTGAGCCCGGATTTGATCCAGGTCAACCCGACACTAGAGCCAGTGCTCTTACTTGCTGAGCCACCTGGCCGCCCCTGAAGGTCCCATTCTAAGTTCGATTTATTCTGATACACAGTTTTAATGTCCATTAGAGCTAGAAACGATACTTCACAAAGATAAATAGATGATCCATATGGAAGAAAGTGAATTTTTGCCTGGACACACCAAATCATGATCTCAGTTTTTTCAGTTCCATCTACCAATTATGCAAAAGTTTATATTTTTAACAAATGGGTTTAGAGCAATGAAATTCTTTGTTTAGAAGATTTTTGTAAACAGAATAGAAAATTCTGTTTTCAAGTTTTGTAGTATGTAGATATGATAACTTTATATGTGACACAAAAGCTTAATAGGTGGTAACAAAAGCTTAGTTTTTAAATGTCTCACTTTTCATGATGACTTCATTTTATCATTAGCTAATATCCCAAAGCACAGTAATAATGCATTCAAGATGAGGTTCATCATTAATAGTGGCAGATGTAAATTCTTATTTCAAATAAGCTTCTTGATAACTGTAATTTTTTTGGCCCAATTTGTCACATCTGATTAGATTATTTTTATTTATCCCTCATTTATATGACTGTTGTATGAAGGAATAGAAGTGATAATTCTGTTTTCTTGCTCAACTGTCCCTATGTTACAACTATTTTCTTCAATTTGCGGTTTCATTACAAGTGATTAAGTAAATCACTTGTCTATTTTGTGAGGGTTAGCTTAGTTAAAACTAAATAACATCCATAAGTCCACTTGACCTGTTACATGTAAACCACAGCATATGTTTGCTTAATCAGACAAAACATTTTAGAATTTAGAATTGGACCTTCAAATCTACATAGCAAAATGTTAAACCAAGATTTTTTTTTCCAAAAGAGAAGCATATTCAGTCACAATGATTTTAATAAGAACATTTAACAAAGGAGTTTATCACTAAAACAATTGTTAAATGATTATTTCACTTTCATTTATTTCAACAAAATGAACAAGTAGATGTGCATGTCTTTATTAACCCTTCCCTCCACGTTGTAGAACTTCCATTAGTCCCTCAGGGTCTCTCATATCCATTTGACCTGAATGCACTCAGCTATATGCATCACCAAATGAGGATGCCCATGTCAATCTGTATATATGCCTATGTGCACACACATATTGGTAAAGTTTGATTTCTTTCTTAATTTTCTTATTTGGAAACCAGTGGAGTAGAAAATTCTTTTAAATCCAGACTATGTCCATGTAGCAACTAAATATATGTCTTAAACACTGCCACAGTAACTGTGTCTTCTGCCAGTTCTATTTAGAACATGATGCTGACAGGCTTTGGTTATGGCTTCAGCCCCCCTATCACCAGTTGAGTAGTTCTGAAGCTGTTGTCTCCTTAGAGAAACATCTGGGTCATCAACAAAGAAACAGGATGGGAAGTGGGGGAAGAGTGCAGTCTTAATTAAAATCAGCTCCCTCTTGTCAGTAGAATTGCCTTTTAAGTTTTAAAAACTATTTTATTGATTTCTTTTGCATTATTATCACTTCCCTTGCATTGCCTCTACATAACTTTAATAGAGATAGTACTCCATTTACAGGTACTGTCAGTGCTATCATACTAGATGGGTAATTTGAGATGGGACTCACAGTTGACAGGAAGAAAATTGTCTTTACTCGTTCGGTGGCTCAGCAAGATGTTGTGTTTTGTCTGATTAAGTAAAGCATGAGTGCATGGATGGGCACTGAGTATCCTTTTCCACGAAGACACAGACATGAGCCCGTGTTAGAGCAGTTGCCCCCAAGATTGAATTGGCCCATGTAAATTTGGAGCTGGGTTTCTGGTTTGTGAAACATTTTTCCTGTATTATATTTTTGCTCCTCATAGCATGCCTGAGAGGTAGCAAAACTATTTTACAGATGAAAAAACTCAAATTGCACTTTTTCTTGTTTAAATTGCCAGAATTTAAACCCAAATCTTTCTTCTTCCAAGTTCAACATACACACTTTTATTAATTCTTATATTAAAATAATTGTTCCATTTTCTGAAGGCAGAATTGGATTACCCTTTGAGAGATTAGGAAAATAGTTGGGGGACCTAAGTCTATGTAGATGAATTATTTGGAGGTGCACTGCAGGTAACCTGTGTGTAACCCATGTAACCCATGACTAGGTAACAGAGGTCAGGGTGAGATAGATTAAGATTTGGCCATTCTACCTCTCCAGCACATCCCCTATATTAACATGGGTTTCTTCACAGACCAGCTAGAAGTCCGTATAGGAATAATCACCTGGTGATAATTGAGAAGACCCGGGCTGTACCACCTAGCCCTATGCCAATTATAGCTGCCACTCTGTTCTCAGTTCTAGCTAGATCCATTGCCAGCACTTCTACCAAGACTTGAGGGAGCAAAGCAGGGCATGGAGCTCAGTGGAAAGAAAGTAGAAGATAAAGGAGAGGAAAGAGGACAGAGGCAGTTGGTATGTGTTCAAGCTTGATACTACCTCCGCCTCCCCACCTCACTATGTATTTGTACATCTAATGCACTTGTGTATTATTGTATATTGTGACTATCTGGGTAGGGACTAGGTCTTACCTAAATTTATCTCCTCTTACACCTAATACAGTGTTCTTGTGACAAAGTAAGTTTTTACTATCTCTTGGATTCAATTCCATATTCTCTTAACAAATGTTTGAGTACCTGTTACATTGTAGCATATAGGTGCCCATTTTCAATTATGAATGTAGAATTCTATGCATCTTTGTTTGTGTGAATTTGTGCATAGGTTTTGCCTGCCTGTGAGAGAAGCAGGGAATAAATTGTAGTCATGAAGGTGAAGAGACCATTCACTTCTCTCATCTTTCATTTTCTTCCTTCTTCTCTACCTACTTTCTTCTTTCTTCCTTCTGTCTTCATGCCACACTTAAACTTTGGGATTAGTAGGAGTGAAAGGAATGGGTCCCACTAATTTATACTTCCCCCAAAACTAACTTCTTCAGTTAATTTAATTGAAAATGCAAGAGTATCATCCCGTTGGCAAAAACATCTATAAATGATAAATTTAGCTAATTGTTTGTGCATTTAGAATTAGGTGTTCTATTTACAATTTTAGCTACATGAGAAGTATAATTATTAAAAACATTCTATGGAGTGCACATATAAGCAAACCAATATGATCCTTACCCTCAAGGATCTAATAGAGGAAGATAATACCCACATAAAATGAATCTGGAAAAGTAGTGTGGATAATACACAACTATCTTCTGTTGCAGTATGCAATAAAATGTACAAAATACCCCGTGATCCCACTGTCAACACCTTATATAATCACAGTTATCAATAACTTTATTTGTAAAACCTTGAATTTGGATTTGTTTCCAACTCCAGAAGTCTATAATCACATAAAAGTGGCTAGGCAGATTTGTTAGATGTATTAAACAGCAGGTATTATAACACAAAAATGGCAAATGAAGAAAAGCAGACTACTCAAAAAACCTTTTGAATAAATCACTGGAAAAGCTATTCTTTTTTTTTTTTTTAAAGCAATTGGGGTTAAGTAACTTGCTCAAGGTTACACAGCCAGTTGTTTCTGGGTGTGGTGCTAAGTATCCGAGCCCAGATTCAATCCCAGGTCATCCCAACACTGGGGCCGGTGCTCTTACTCACTGTGCCACCTGGCCACCCCTTTATTAAAGCTATTCTTTTTAAAAGAATAAAAGTAAATTCCTGATTTTTATGGGTTTATTTCTCATTTTATTAAAAGTTTAGTTTTATAGTAAAAAATGTATAGTAAACTATAGTTTTTAAAAAGTTAGTTTTATAGTAAAAATTGTCTTTTATTTTTAAAAAATCAGTAGTATTGTAAAGAGGAAAACAGCAAGTTTATATATAGTTATAGAATATTACAGAAGGAACTTAGAGAAAATTAAGTCGTCCTTTAATTTGTAGATGACTTCTCCCAGTTCGTATAAGATGATTGGTGGCAGATACTAGTCTGGAAACCAGATTTATTAATTCCTAGTCCAATTGTCTTTCCACTATACCATACTTCCTCTGAGAGGAAGATTGCATTAGGTTTGGGGCTTGCCAAATGTAAAATCTGTACAAGGAATTTTTTTTTTACTATAAAGACAATTATTATACTTAGAATAATACTTTTTTCTTAGACCAACATAAAGTTTGTGCCTTGACAATTCTGCCCACTGAGAGCTATAGTCAGGTGATTTTTTTTTAAAAAAAGAAGCATATACCTTGACAATGAAATGAATTAATTAAGAATTTAACATGTTGGGGGCGGCTAGGTGGCGCAGTGAATAAAGTGCCAGCAGACCCCAGAGTCAGGAGGACTCGAGTTCGGTTTGGGCCTCAGACACTTAACACCCACACAAAACAACTAGCCATGCAATCTTGGGTGAGTTACTTAACCCCAATTGCCCTCCAAAAGGCAAAAAAAAAATAAAGGAATTTAATATGTCTCCTGTCTGCCACCAAATGACTAGCATTAGCAAAGCTGGCAATTTTCTCTTACCTCCCTATGTTTTTTATAAGAAATGTTGTCTCTAAGGAGGAAAATTCTTGGATATTTAAAAGAGACCTTGTCAGCCTTCTGGGTTGTGTGGCCTTTATTTACTTTGCCTGCAAGTAATAATGCTTTTAATTCCCTCAGATCGAGCTAAGAGGAGGAAGCTCAGGGAAGAACGTGCATGGCTTTTAGCCCAAGGGAAAGAGCTTCCCCCAGAACTCTCCCATTTGGACCCAAGTTCTCCTGCAAGAGAAGAAAGAAAAGCTAAGGATCTGTGAGTATCAGTGAGAGTAACCACAGTTCTGTTCATCATGGAATTCTATCATATACATGCTCTCAGGTAGGACTTTGAATTTTCTTTAGACATCTTAGTGATGACAATGCAGAAAAAAGTGTAGACGGGTTATCCGGATGTCTTTGGGGTATTGTGAGCTTGCTAAGGACAGTCTAGAGGCCGCCTTCTACCCAATGAGAAATAGGGCCCTATGTGTACACAGACTAAGCTGCTTCTAGATTTTTGATTCTTTGGAGAGTCTTACATTTCTAAGATGGCACACTTACATTTACATACACACACTTGGAGTGCACAGGAGAGGAAAATTTATAATGCTTCAGACAATGAGACAAGAAAGTTGATCAGAGTTGGAAATTAGTGGAATAGTAATGTAGTACTCCTACATTTTTTTTCTTTCATTTTTTAAAACTTAAAGTTATTCCACAAAAAAAAAATGGGGTTCTTGAAGGTATGAAAAGTTATTTTTACTTCTGGAATTTTTTGTTTCTTTTTTGTTTATTTTTTTGGGAGGTAGTTGGGGTTAAGTGACTTGCCCAAGGTCACATGGCTAGTTTTCTGGTTAAGTTTCTGAGGCCGGATTTGAACTCAGGTCCCGTGCTCTATTCATTTAGCCACATAGCCTCCCCAACTTCTGGAATTTTTTAAGGGAAAAGTGATTTGATGCTTAAAAATTAGCATTTTTTTGGTTTTCTTTTTATTAATTAAGAAACATCTAGGGGCGGCTAGGTAGCACAGTGAATAGAGCACCAGCCCTGGAGTCAGGAGGACCTGAGTTCAAATATGGCCTCAGACACTTGACATACTTACTAGCTATGTGACTAGGCAAGTCACTTAATCCCAGTTGCCCTCCAAAAAGCAAAAAAAAAAAAGAAAAACATTCTAATCAGTCACTTTTATAAGCTTCTCAGATTTTGCTGTATTTATATTTTCACACGTATAAATATCAATATACACTGATGAATTTAAACATAGGAATTCTACTTACTATAAACTATTCAAGATTGTTACAATTTTATAACTGCTGGTGAATCAGCTACACAGATGACTGGCAGAGGAACTTAGTGGGATGAATTGTTGCTAGTAATTTATTGTACATTTTATCATTTGTAGTTTTGAGCTGGATGATGAATTCACTGCCATGTACAAAGGTCAGTGCCTATTTTTAATATTAAATTCTTGAAAGAAGAGTGTTTTATCCAAGTTTAAATCTGAATTTTTAAACTATCAGTTTTTGACTCTCAGTCCTAGATGTGGTGAAGGCTCACAAAGACTCTTGGCCCTTCTTGGAACCTGTAGATGAATCTTATGCCCCGAACTATTACCAGATAATTAAGGTAGGCAATCCTTCTTTTAAAAAATTCTTTAAATTTCACTGTATGATGAACAATTGTGAATGGCTTGGCTATTCTCAGCAATGCAGTGATCCAAGACAATCCAAAAGGACTAATGATGAAACATAGTATTTTTCACTTTCTTATATTCAAGTCTTCTTCTACAAAATGACAAATATGGAAATGTTTTTTTACGTGATTGTACATGTATAACCTATATCTGATTACTTACCATCTCAGAGAGGGAGGGGGATAGAGTTTAACACAACAAATGTTAAAAATTTTGATTTAACATGTAGTGTGTGGGGGGTGGGGCAGATAAAATATATCTTTTTAAAAAATCTTTAAATATCACTCCTGTATTCTAGTCTGCCTGGTAGTCCTTAAGAATAAAGTTATCACCAGATGGGTCAGATTCCTTCTCCAGTACTGAAAAAAGATTCTTTCATTAATATGTTATAATTAGAGGTGTGTGTGTGTGTGTCTTATTTCAGGTCCCCATGGATATCTCAAGCATGGAGAAGAAACTGAATGGTGGCCTCTACTGTACAAAGGAGGAGTTCGTCAATGACATGAAGACTATGTTCAGAAATTGCCTAAAATACAATGGGGAAAGTAGTGGTGAGAAGAATAGAATTTTTTTTCCTTAGTTTCAAAAGGTTTCTTGAGTGCTGCAATTATTACAAAAAAAAAAACCATGCCTCAATTGCAGTGTACTTTTCATTCTTAAAGAATTATTTTATGAAGCCATATTTGGACTATTTCATTGCAAAATACCACATTGGTGGAAAACTTCATTTCAATAATAATTGCTTTTAGCAGTTGTGCTGGAAAGGTGACAGTTCTGAATGAATGATGAGGACGTTTAGCCAGATCCATTCTCTCTCTGGCCTCCTCTATAGTCTTATGTATACATCTCTAACTTATTTCCCCCATGCCAGCCCAGTTGGACCACTCTGCACATGACCCTGTCCTCGTCTCCACAACCTCTTCCTCTGACACTTGTCAGCCTTGAAAGTTAGAGGAGAGGGAATAAAAATGTTTTGGGGTTTTTAGATTTTCTTGCCCTCTACCCTTCAGGTTTATATTTTTTTTTCTATTTTTTTTATTAATTAATTAATTTGTTGCTTTTTGGAGGGGAGAAGGTAGGATAATTGGGGTTAAGTGACTTGCCCGGGGTCACACAGCTAGTTTTTGTGTTAAGTGTCTGAGGACGAATTTGAACTCGGGTCCCCCTGACTCCAGGGCCGGGACTCTATTCACTGGGCCACGTAGCCACCCCTATTAATTTATTTATTTACTTTTAGTTTACAACATTCAGTTCCACAATCCCATCTACAAGTGCCTTCACGTTAAACATTAGTCAGGTTGTAAAGAAGGATTGTGAACAGTGGGAAAGAGGAAACACAACAGAACAAAAGAAAAAGACCAAGTAGTTTGCTTCCATCTGCATTCCGACTCTGTAGCTCTTTCTCTGCATGTAGATATCCCTTCCCTTTCCATCATGAATGTCTTTTGGAGTTGTTTTCTTTTTTTTTTTTAAGCAGTCGGGGTTAAGTAACTTGCCCAAGGTTACACGGCCAGTTATTTTGTGTGGGTGTTAAGTATCTGAGGCCGGAACCGAACCCAGGTCTCCTGACTCTGGGACCGGCACTCACGCCACCTGGCTGCCCCTTGGAGTTGTTTTCTAACCCTGTATTGCTGAGAGGAGCCCAGTCTATCAAAGTTAGTAGTCACACATATGTTGTGTCTGTAATTGTGTACAAATTTCTCCTGGTTCTGCTCTTAGAGAAGACTTCTTAGGGAATTGGCATCACCACTTATAAATAGTGCATTGGAGACAGACTCTTTACCATTGTAGATTTAACCACTTACAACTTTTGAGTGTCTGTATTATATCGACCACTGCGGGCTGCCATCGACTAGGTTGTGATTGAGAACAAATTCTCATCTCTTACACATCTAGCTTATCAGTGTCCAAAATTTATCGGAAGTTTTCAGGTGGTTGCTTCAGTGGCTTATACAGATCTCACTGTGAGGTTTCTCATTTCATTGCTGTGTTTTTCTTTTTCTGTTGTGAGTTTAGCAATAATCAACAAAAGCAAACATTGTGATATACAAAGAACAATAAAGGGGATTGTATGAGAAAATGATTTTGTAATGAAATAAGTTTTTAAAGAAATATATTATTTAACAAAGTGGTAACAGAATTGCCTATTTGAGCTCCTGTACTACTTTTATCTGATGCATTTTTGAATGTTTTATTGGTTTTTTGTTTTAGTGACCTACCTACTTCCCCTGCCCCCAAAGTGGCAGCCATCTTTTGTAACAAACATGTAGTTAAATACATTGGATCATTCTGGGCTTCTTATCTATCATCCTCTTTTGAAGCTGTGACTGGTTGCTGCTTTGCTCAGAATTCTGAGGTCATTCAGAGCTTTTTCCCTTTTCACATTATTGTGGTCATGATGTAATTTGTTCTCCTGGTTCTGTTTACTTCATTGTGCATAAGTTCATAGAAGACTTACCATATTTCTACAAATCCATCATATTCATCATATCTTGTGGCATCAAATCCATTATATTCACATACCACAATTAGTTGTCGTTTTTCAAATTATCTATACCTCTTTTATTTCCAATTCTTTGCTCTGGTAAAAATTACTCAAGGGTCCTTTTCCTCTGTCCTGGGGATCTGTACCTAATTACTACATTTTGCCCTGAATGCAGAATATACCAAGATGTCTGACAACTTAGAGAGGTGTTTCCATCGGGCAATGCTAAAGCATTTTCCTGGTGAAGATGGAGACACAGATGAAGAATTCTGGATTCGAGAGGATGAGAAGCGGGAGAAGAGGAAGAGCCGAGCTGGGCGAGGGAGTGCAGGCAACATTTGGACCCGATCCAGAGACACTGAGGGATCCAGCAGGAGACAGCAGCCATTGGAGAACGGAGGAAAGCCCCTACCACCACCACATCGAGTTTCCTCCTCTACAGTGGACCAGAGCGGCAGGACCCTGCAGCCACCCAGGGAGGTGGGTCCTTCCAATGGCCGAGGCTTCTCTCATCCTTTGCATTTTGGTGGGATGCCCAGCCAGGCACCTCTTTTAGGCCAGATGGTAAGGAGTAACCCAAATATCGTTCTGGTTTTCCCCTATATAGTGAATATATGGAAGAAGTTGTATACTCTTCTGTGAGTCTTCATACCATATTTTCTCCATGTCCTGTCATCCATCCCTTTCTTGATGTCACATGTATGATATTCTTTCAAAACCCATTCCATATTAACTTCCTCATTAAGGAATTCTACTACCTTATACCTAATATATGCTCTTTCTCTGTTTCCCCCCCACCCCTTTCCCAAATGGTCTTCAGAGGCCAGCAGTACCTGGAACGTTTGGCCCCCTTCATGGATCTGATCCAGTTAACTTATATGGGTCACCCAGAGTCCCAGAACCACACCCTGGAGAATCTGTTCAGCAGCACCAGCACTTTCCAATGCAGGTAAGAGACCTCAAAAACTGAAGTGGCAAAGATCCCACGGGTATTAGCTCTAAAGTCATTTTCTGTCTTTTAGTTTAATTTTAGCCTGTAACCTAGGAAGTCAGTCTTGTCGGTGCTACAGTGGACACAACAAGGTGGCCTTCATTCAGGGCATCTAGTGAACCTTCTCTCAAACCTTTGTCTTCTTTCAGCCTCCCGTTGGACTAAACGAACACAGAGGGCCTAGGCTTGGTGTCTCAGAAGAAAATCAGGTGTGTGGAGGGCTGACTCATTTCTCTACCATGGGGCCACATCCTGGATCCTTACAACTTGGTCAGATGGGTGGCCCTAGCCAGGATGGTAACATGTATCCCCCAGCACAGTTCCAGGCAGGATTTATTCCTCCCCGGCATAACGGGCCTCCGATAAGACAAGAATTTCCTGAAAGTCCAGATGTACCCCCTCCCAGTCACATGTACAGGCCATACAAGTACCTGAATCGAGTACACTCTGCAGTCTGGAATGGGAACCATGGGGCAACAAATCAAGGTCCCTTAGGTCCAGAAGAGAAGGCCCCTGTGGGACCAGGAGCTTCTCTCCAACCTCGAATTCTTAGTCACATGATGGATCCACGAGGAATGAGATCATCTCTGCCCCCAAACCAGTGGACTGAACAGTCAAGCTTCCTACCTCATGGGGTTCCTTCTTCAGGGTATATCAGGCCACCCTGTAAATCTACTGGACAGAGATTACAGCAGCCACCAGCACAGAGCTCTCTGTTTGGGGGACCCTCCCCAGCTCTTCGAGGAGTACAAGGGGGAGAGTCCATGATGGACAGCCCAGAGATGATTGCCATGCAGCAGCTGTCATCCCGTGTTTGCCCACCAGGTGTGCCTTACCATCCCCGACAGCCTCCTTCCCCAAACCTACCTGGTCCTTTTCCCCAGGTAGCTCATTCAGCAGCAGTAAGCATGTCCACTTCTATGCCAGCCTTGGAAAACAGTGGGAGTGCACAAAACACCAGCGAAACAAAGGAACCTGAGAGTAAACAAGGTACCTTCTGAGTTTGTCTTTTACTTTACTTTATGATTGAATGAATTGAATGAATGATTTCCAGAATCACGATGACAACTGATTTCTAGGCTCCTTTATCCACAGGTAGACAAAGTCAGACAGACTATAAACAACTCTAATAATTCCCTTCGTTTTGTGGATGTTATTTTGCTAAAAATTACGATTGATGAAAGTTCCTAAGAAGCAGTTCTCCCCCAGCAGCTCTCTTTCTGCCTTCATGTCTTCATGACCCCATTCGGAGTTTTCTTGGCAGAGACACTGGAATAGTCTGCCATTTCCTTCTCCATTGTATTTTACAGGTGTGGAAATGGAGGCAAACAGGACTAGATGACCTAGTGTCTGAGGCCACATTTGAATTCTGAAGGCTTTCTGACTCCAGGCCTGGCATTCTAGCCACTGTCCCACCAAGCTGCTCCATTTACCAGTTTACCATTCTTGAAAACTATACCTCGTGTTAGTGAAGAAGAAAGAATGTAAATTTTAAATCCTTTAAACAGCCACTTAGAAAAGCCAATTGAGCGAACAAGCACCATAAAATGAAGAGAATGGTAATGGATTTGTGCTATTAATGCTCAGATAAGGAACCTGAGACTCCTGGAAATGAGACATAGTCAGGGCATATAATCAGTCAGTGGGTAGAGCTAGGATTAGCTCATTGAGGTGCTTAAGTACTAGCATCCCAGTCTTTTGCTTGATCTACCCAGTAAAGGGTTTTGCCATTTGGATTTTAGTTGGTTGTAATTCATATCTTTAGAAAAGAAGATTCACTTGAATTTACATTCCACTTTTAAAAGGGTTTTGTCTCCTCTGTGGAACCCTGCAGTTACTTGTCTAGGGGACAGTTTTTGTTTGGAGGAGATAGTGATGACCTTCAGAGCTTTAACAGAAACTGAAGGTAACGTTTTGAGATGTAAATGGAGAGGGGGAGAAGTATTTCTCTAGCTTCCTTAGAGACTTCTCAAAAACTGAGTTAGAATGAATCTTTGTTCAGAAGCCCTTTTCCCTATAGCAAGTGATGCTTTATGGCGTACTATCACAATAGTACCCTGAAGAACTGCAGGGTTCTGATTAGCTGCTAAAGAGGCTGATGGGTAATTTGATTTGATTTTTACCAAGTTTTCTCAGGGAGCTAATACCAGATAGGATATGAAAGAGATGCTTACTCTGTCCATAATGTAGTTTCTTGTCCATTCAGCTTTAGTCACATTGTAGCACACATGGTGGGTCAGATTAAACTATTGATGTGACCTTCCTGAGTACCTAAGATTTGGTGTTGGTGCTCATTCTCTCACCCCATCCTTCCCCTGCCTTCTGGAGTGACTTCCCATGCTGTTTGCTGTAGGAAGTAGGAGGTCCTTCCCACAGTCTCTTTCCGCCCCTCTCTCTGGGCTTTTGCCTTTTTACCTCTAGTACACTTTGGTGCTGTTCTCTTAGCATTTTTCTGAGTCTGCTGCTGTCAGAGAAATTTCTGTACTTGTCAGTCATTTTATTTGTGTCATGATCCCATTTGGAGTTTTCTTGGCAAAGATACTGGAGTGGTTTGCCATTTCCTTCTCTAACTCATTTTACAAAGGAGGAAACTGAGGCAGATGGGGCTAAGTGACTTGCCCAGGGCCATACAGATAGTGTCTCAGGCCAGATTTGAACTCAGTTCTTCCTGACTCCAGGGCCAGCACTGTACCTACTGCTTCACTTAACTGCCCAGTTTTTCTGCTATCCATCTCCATTTGACAGGTGTGACTCTAGTAAGGCTCTTTCAGGGCTTGGGCAGACCTTTTCTGAAGCATTTGTTAAATGCTTAAAGATAGATCTCACTTCCAGGTTTCTGCTGGGTCTGGAACAACTCTGGACAGACTGGCATTGCCATTGCTATCTCCTTGGGGAGCTTTCAGACTATCCCATCATAGAAGGAAGGCAAGCACGTGCCTTAAATAAAGACTAACATGGCTTTCCAGTGTCATCCTTAAAAATGCTTTGTCTCAATCATTACCATTCTGATTGTCACCCTCTCTTTGCTTGTGTTGCAGAGCCTAGACTTGAGGAAAAACCTCCGAGCCTTGGTGCTCCAGAGGGAACATACCTCACACAGCTACCTCATTCCAAACCACCCCTGCAGACTGACTGCATTAGGCAGAATTCACCACAGGATACAGAAACAGATGGCCCGATGGCTAAAAGTGACTCCTCTCAGTCTGGGGAAAGGGAAAACTGTAAAGCAACCAAGGGCAAAAATACATGGCCAACAGAATGCAGCTACCCCAGCCCTACTGCCCAAGGCTGTATAAGGGACCTCACAACCATAGCAGATAGAGGGGTCCTCCCTGAAAACGGAATCATTGGTGAAGTATCCCCTTGTGGCTCAGAAGAAAAGGGACTGGGTGGTAGTACCTCAGAAAAGCCAGTTTGCCCCCGGAACAAGACGTTTCAGGAAGCAGCTATTCCTTGTACAGGGCAGAATTCCAGTACTTCTCGGAACATAGATGCAAGTTTGATGGGCAGCACTGTCAACCAGTTTCCCCCTCTGTATATGCCGGGCTTAGAATATTCTAATTCAGCTACACATTACCACATCAATCCAGCTCTTCAAGGTTTTGGTCCCATGATGGGGGGGAAACAAGCCCCAGTATCACATCCACAGCATTTTCCCCCTCGTGGTTTTCAGCCTAGCAATTCCCATTCAGCTGTGTTTCCTCGATATCGTCCACACCAAGGCATCCAGTACTCTTATCAGCCACCACCTCAGCCTTCTTTCCACCACTATCAGCGAACTCCTTATTATACATGTCCACAGGGCTATTCTGACTGGCAAAGGCCTCTCCATCCCCAGGGAAGCCAGCCTGGGCACCCAGCTCACCAGGTTCCCCAACCAAGGCCACCTTTCTCAGATAAAGGGACTAATCTGCAGGGTTGTGAGGCGCTCAATGCTTCTCTAGCTTCCCCAACCCGAATTGCTGTAGTGGGTGCCAAAGTGGTACCAACAGATGGGCAGAATCTAGGGCCCAAAGAAGAAAAACTAGACGAATCCATTGAGAGGCCTGAGAGTCCCAAAGAATTTCTCGACTTGGACAACCACAATGCAGCTACTAAGCGACAAAACTGTGTGCCTGCTAATGAGTTCCTCTATGGAGCTCCTTCTCCAGCCTTGAGTTCAGGAATGAATTTTAGTTCATCTACTTTCCCACCCCACAGTATGATGTTACAATCAGGGCCTCCTTATGCATCTCAACACACAGCTGGTCATTTTCAGCCTAGGGCCTATTCGCCAGTCGCTGCCCACCCATCTCATCCAGCTGCTGGCCAGCCTAATGGCCTCCCCCAGGAGGGCCCTCTCTACCGCTGCCAGGAAGAGAACATGGGTCACTTTCAGGCCATAATGATGGAACAGAGGGGCAACGTTAGTGGAATGGGAGGACCTTTCCAGGACTTATACAGATCATCAGGGTAAGAATTGATTTCTGGAGAAAGGATGTACTTTGGAAAAGATTTGTATAATGGTCACTGACCTTACAGACTTTATCAGAAAGTTTATCTGACATGGCTAATGTATTTTTTTTTTTGCAGTGGGTAATGACTATATTTATTTGTTACAAGCCAGGTATTTTTTTTCCAAGCTTCAGAACAGCTTTTTTTTTTTTTTAATTTAAGTTGCATTGACTTTTAAAAATCAGTTTTGACTGGGATTTTCTACCTGGTTAGAGTGATCTGTTTTTATATGAATGTGACTATCTTCATTAAAAATCTGTTAATTCTGGGTGATTTTGCTAAAAGAAGCTAACAGACCACAGTTGGAGCATATTATAGCTATTGCTGTGTGACTGTTCAGTGGCTTGTGGTCTAAGACTCCTATAACTTCTGGTAGTAGGCTGGACCGTTCGGCAAAGGAATCGTGATATAGGTTTGCTTCTTTATGAATCTTGAACCCTTGACTTTTCTTTACCAGCAGTGCAAATTAACAAGAGTCATGTAGCCCACTGTATAGAATTTGAGATCTGTGGCTTTTGCCTCCCCCCCCCCACACACACACACACAAGGCGAACTATCAACTGAAAAGCCCTTAATTTCGAACTATCAACTGAAAGATGTTTAGAAAAGGAAAACAAAAGTAATTTTTATGTACATTAAGGATTTTCCATAGCAGTATCCTTCCCCATCCAGATTCAGTTCTTGAGAGCATTTTAGGCATATAAGGCTGAGACAACTAAGAGCCTTAGACTTTTTCCCTTTCTTTTATTCAACAAGCATTTATTAAATGTTTACTATGTTCCAGGCACTGTTAGGTACTAGAAATACAAAGGAAAAAAACCCCAAAGATTCACGTTCTCAAAGACCTTCCATATCTTGCTTTAGGTATGCAATTTAAGGAAAGCCTGTTTAGGGCCCATGATCACCCAGTGAGGAATATTTGAGGTCATGGTACTCGAATGGGAAGTACAAATAATTGACCCCCAAATCCAATGGGAGGTGGTTGGTTCTAAAAAATAATATCTTATTAATGTGTTTATTGGTCTTTACTATTGTGACTCTAGAATGCAAATGCATCAAACCCAGGCCCAGTCACAGTCTCCCTTTCCAAAGGCTTCAGCTTCAACAACATCAAGAAAAGAGCTTCCCCCACAAAAGCCCTCAGCCTTGCCTCTGGATCAGGTGAGAACTTGAAGTTAGGGAGAGGGAAAGGATTTGGGGGGTTTCCCCCCTTCTTGTGGAAGAAAAAAGAATATTTAAAAAATGTATCTCATGAAGCTTCTGTTCTTAAATGCCCTTCTAGGAGGCAGAATTTATGATTAAGTAGACACAGGAAAATTTGTCAAATGTGAATGATTTCCTGTTGGAAACTTGGTGAAAGTAGACATTATCTCCCAGCAAGCTCACCACCACTGATTGTAGTGGATGGCAGAAGGAAAAGGGGAAGATTTCAGAACTAGCAACTATCTGCTACTAGATGAAAGCACTTGGAGGTGTTAATTGCTCAAATGCAGTATGCTTTTCCTTTTATTGAAAGGTCTCTATCCAGTGGTTCTCACAGCATTGGCTGAAAGGGTGTAGGGTGTATAACTACAGTCCTCAGTTCTGCCTGTTTTTGTCTCTCTCTTGGGACACCTCTGTTGATGTACTTGGATGAGTATAGCTTCCTAAAAATCTTGAGGGAAGGAGATACATACAATTTTGTCTCTTCTTTTCCTCAGAGCTAGTTCAAGAAAGAAAGAGCCCCCAAGAAAACAGAAGCTGCACATGAAGACCTGGGCATAGAGAACTGGAGAGGCACAGTGATCCTTGTTCACCTTCCCCTTCCCACCCCTGACCATTCCACAGTGGAAACTTCTTACCGTCTGGCAACTACTGCCATTCCAGAGATCCCTGGGGCACAACCCTTAGATGATGAACACAAAATTGACAGTGGTCTTGGGTCAGGGATCTTCTACATGGCTGATCTGGACAGAAAAGGATGAACCATGTACACCTGGAACTATGGGTTTTTCAAGACTTGAGACTGAGGTCTCATTCAGGGAAAATTTTTAAATCAGGGGTGGGAGGGGGAGAGGTGGTGAAATGGGATGATTTGTAATTTTCATGAGCAGCTAAACTCAGGTATATATTTGGGGATGGGAGATGTAATTTACTGGTAGTATTAATATGTTTGGATCTGGGTCCAGTTTACAGAATTTACCTGTTGCCTTTTAAAATAATTTTTTTGTTGGTGGTGAATGTATTGTATATAAAATGGGAAAGGGAGGGAATTGGATGTGGGAGTCCCAACTGTAGTGGGCACGTAGCACTGGGGTGATCCTCTACTGTTTACAATCATGTCACACTGAAATCTTTCAGGAGTTGGAAGGGTCGGGAGATACATAATCATGTCATTTGTTATGGCATTCCCTGGGTAGCCCTCCACGCTTTCAGAGCCTTCCCTTTAATCAGCCCAAGAGAGCATTCCTAAGCTCCTTTCTTTACTAGATCCACTAGAGGCCACATACTTCCCGAAAGCAGACAAATAAGCTTCAGATAAGAAGCCATGTTTGCACCATATTCGCTGCTCTGTTTATCATTCTAGTGGCCCAAATCCAGGATTTAAGAAACACTACTTGATAGGCCTTCCTTTCAGTTGTCTGAAAATGGATATCAGGAATGGGGATCACTGCAATGTTTCACTCATTAGAAGACAAAACTGGATTATCCTTTAGTGATGGACCTACCAAGACTGATGTAGAAAGCTTCATTAAAGCTTCTGAGCATTTCATCATACTTTGTGGGAAGTGACTACTCAGGTTTGTACATGGTAGTATCAATAAGGAAGTTGTGTGTTTTGAATAGGAAAAATTTAGACTTACGGTTGGAATTTAGGAGTGATTCCATATATAGTTTAATTCTTCACACAAAGCAAATCACAGTAAAACCGGTCACACCCTAATTTAGGAGTTACCAAGAGCAAGGTGTTGGGGACCCTTTGCCCATCAGCGTATCAGTGGTAGGATGCAGCATTACAGTATTAAATTAATTTCATCATTTCAACCTTAGAATATGCACTCTACTAGAATTTTTGGATTTACATTGTAAATCTTGTTATACCTACACTGCCTCCCAAATTAATACCTGTATGTTTAAAATTTATGTTCTATGAAGACTAACTCTAGGGGCGAAAATGCTGAAATCAGAGTTTGGTTTTAACAGAAGAATATTTTCTACCAAAATATATTTGAGACAATATCCACTTGCACCAAATCTGAATCTTCCCGGGTCCTTATGAAAATTCTGGGGATAGTTCATTATAGCTGCCTCTTTTTCTCCAGTCTCAGAACCCATAATGTTTGTTTTTGTGGCCACATAGGACACCTGGAACCAGCTCCAGGGACAAAAGCCTAGTGAAAGGCAGTGACACTTGGGATATAGTCAAGGTTGAAAGGGAGTGGACAGATGGGAAGCCCTGAAGCTTCTTTCCCCGACTGAACTGTGTTAATCTTTGGTTTTAGTCACATTTAGAACGCATTTGAAGCACCGTCCTCATTTAATGCTTATTTGCGTTAATGCTCCACCACTGATACAATGGTCTGAACTGAAAGAGTGAGTGGGCAGTCAGGAGTGTTCTTCATGCCAGAACAGCAGGTCATATAGTGCACTTGTTTGCCTGGAAATATCCATTTGCTCTTGGGCTGCTGTGAACTGTCTTACGTGGTACTACTTTAATCTAGCAACTGAAAAGGTCTGACTATGTAGTGGTACTGGCCAGTCAAAATCCAAGGTTCTCAGCCTTCATGAAGCACTCACAGTCTCTTCCTTGAATCAAGTTTGGAATATGTAACATGAGGATCGCTTGAGTCCTACTGCTGTAGAAATGTAGCAAAAACTTCTTAAAGCTGTGTAAGGGTTCTTTGTCTCTAATGATTCTGCAAAAAGAACCCTAAGCAATAATAAGCTGAATTTCTGTATCTTTTCTTACTCTCACACATACACACACACACGCACACCTGTTCATGTCTGAGCAGTTCTCTATACAAAATGGCATGATGAGCATGTCTTCCCCCCCACATCTCTGTTAGCAGATTCTGTGAATGATACAAGGAAGAGAAATCCTAATCTCTTCTTGCAATGTGAACAGCAGACTAGTCTGAAACAAGCAATAGAAAACTGAACTACTGTATTAAGATTGTTACACTGTGAACACGGGCAGCAGTACAATAGGATGTGTTAGAACAGCCCCATTGTCGGCTCATCTGAAATGTATGTGAATAACCTGATTGTGTCCCCTTTGAGATTTTAGTTGTGTGATGGTAGGTGTTAGTTATCACATTCTGTTATCTCTGTTATCGGGTAGTTCCTGAGCTATTAGAGTTCCTTTAAGGCCATCCTTGAAGTGCAGAAACACTCATGAGCATCTTTGTTTCAAGCCACATTGAATGGCGAATTCATTTAACATGAAGTTGGCTTTGTTTCACTTAACTCGGCTTTCCTAGCACTTCTTTCGTAGTTTCTTAAGCAGATGCAATGTCTTAAAGAACTATCAAAGCTTTGACAAACGCCTCCCTTTCAGTATATCCAACTTCTCGTGACCTACCCTAGTAACTTATTGGAATCCTTCTTTCCAGATTTTTATCAAAGTGGCCGAAAATTACCCAGATAAAATTTTCCCAAGACATGAGGTATAATACCTAGGGAGGTAATTTTCACAGATTCCTACTGTGCTTTCTTTCTTGAGCAAAAAAGTAGCTGGATATGGGCACTTTTCAGAGCCCTTTTCTCACCTATCCCTTCAAATGTAAAGTAACCCTTCTAGCTTCTTGATTGTAATTGTCAACTTCCAGAGCAAACCAAGTACACATATGAAGGAGACTTGTGTTCACTCTGCACTTTTGTGAAGCATATTAAAGCCCGGGTCACTGTCCATGCCAGGACTTAATCCATAAATAAGGTTTTATATTTGAGAATAGCTTCCTTTATTAAAAGAAGGTTGTACTTGTGCTGCCTTAAAACACCTAATAATACTTTCTGTGACTTGCCAGTAGGTGCCACTGTTGTGTGGATCTTGCCTATGGTATTATTTATTATTCATGGTAATCCCTGCCTGCTTGGGGCCCCACCATGTACTTAGTGCTACACTAAAGCACATAAAATACATCCCTGTCAGAAGCCACAAGCAAGCACTCTTGTCTGGCATACTTGGTCAAACATAATTATGTTTATATCTGTAGAAGTCAATATCCAAGAATGATTCAGCATTCTGCTCAGGCCTGTAGCTTCCCTCTTTGGGGAGTGCTGGTTTGAAAATTCCCTTGATCAGCTTTTCCACACCCTCACAGTTCTGAGCCAAGTGGAATCAGAGATTATATTGACCATCCCTGTGAAAATGCCCTATAGTCTGAGGGTGGAGTCTGGGCTTTCTTTATTCCAGCATTATGCTTAGTTCAGTGCCTACTTAAGAGCCTGTCCACCCTTGCACCAATTCCTGGCAGATACTTGTGGAAGATCTCGATTCCACAATGTATATGAGCAAATCATATGCTCCAGGGCACCTTCATGTGATGCTGGGATGCAGTGCCTTCCTTGCTCTCCAGTCACCAGGAGACTCAGGGTGTATGTGTTTTCAAACCAAGCTTGTCCTAGTGAATGCTTAAAAAATAAACTTTCATGTTTTCAGTTACCGTAAACTCTGTATCCTAAACTTACTGGTCTAGTCAAGGCATCTTTGTCCAATTAAGAGAGGAATGTGGTTTGAGATTTGCTGACAGGAAAGTATAGTCTTTCTTTTACTGAGATACTGGGTTTCTCTCTGTGCCTTGAAACCTAAAGGTACATCGACTGACCCTGCCTTCCACAAAACCCACCATTGTCACTTGGGCGGAAATAGTCCTTAAATCCTTTCTTGCTGTTTCCCAGCTATCAGACTTAAATTGTGAAAACAACTTTTGCCACCAGGCCATGTGATGGAAACTTAAGCGAGCTCTTTTTACTGCTGTACTCCAGTGGACTTACTTTACTGATGTATAAAAAGACTGGGAACAAGGTGATCGTCCTGCATGTTTTTTGAAAGGTATTGGGGTGGGAACAGAGGTGAGGGCATCAAGTAAGTTACTGAAATGCTGAACTCCTTTCTCTTCATGTAGTGACCTCTTCTTTTCCCCGAGCTTGGGCTCAGGTACTCACTCTGCTGCCTTCTGCACTGTTCCTGATAGCCTGGTTCAGGATCCGCCAGCCAGCCTGTGGCACACAGTGTCAGGGATTCTTTGCTCCTTCTGCAAAAGCTGTGTGAACTTTCCTGGCCAGTACTGAAAAGGGGAATGCTATTTATTTTTATATTTGTGTATATTTTGTCTTGGTCTGCTGATTCCCTTTTACCCTGAGAGCGACACTTACCTCAATAGTTAGTTCAATACTGTGTTGAATACTTTTTTTAAAGAACTTTTTAAAAGCTTTTTGATCCTTGGAGGTCTGTAGATTTATTTCCATATGAATTGGTTATTTTGTATAAAGTACATTCTTAAAATAGCAAGGCTCTGGTGTGTATATGTTTGGGCATGGGGTTCACTTTGTCATCTGGAAAATTTTCACAAGAGTCTTAATGAAGTTGGATTAACATGTACTTGAGCATCATTGGGAAATACCTTTGTGTCTTTTTCTGTTTTATCATGGATAATGGGTTAGCCATTCAGAATGTGATAAATCTTTCCTACATCATCCAGCAGAATGTAAGAGCAAAAGAAGAATGGGGAAGCCATGTCTGAAGCCAGCTGTTCTCTGTACAAGGGTAGTATGCTGGGCCATGGCTAATTCAGGCCAGTCTAGTTATTCAATCTCGGGTTTAGAATTCATTGAGATACTTGTGAACCATTAAATGCAATAAAGATGACTTTATTAATAAGCAGTCAAGGGATATAGTTTGACCTTTCCTCATAAATTTCTAAAAATATAAAATCCCTCAGCTCTTAACCCCCCATGCCAGTTTTTATAAAAAACGAGAGACCTCTGTTTCCATTAGCTTTCTTTCTTTTCTATCATGTTTTAAAAACCTAGTGTTACAGGCAACATAATTTATTAACAAATAACATCTACAAATATTTCAACATTGTGTCAACTGTGAGAAAGATCACACCCTTTCACCAATGGCTGCAACTCATGAATCCTCCAAAATATCGGAACAACATGCCAACAGTTTTCTTGTAGGATTTTTCCGCAGAATGTGTTAAATTCAGTTTTCACAGAACAGTTCTAGATACTCTCTCAGAGATGACAAGCCTTTCATACATAGACTTATGTCTGAGATTCTTGAAAGGCAGTTAATACTGGGTGACCTGCAGATTTTTGCTGTCATTGTTAAGTTCCCAAATGTCAAGAAAAGTATTCTTTTACTCCCTTCTCAATGCCACAAATACTATATCTCAAAGACGGCAGTTAACTGTCCAAGTCTCTCATAGACATTCTTCATTAGTTAACTTAGTTTCCTCAGCAAAGAAATTCTCAACACTCTTGTCACCACAGTTAAGTATCTACTACTCACAGTGATTCCCCTCTCTTAAAGGTGAAAGTATCCAAAGTCACTATCAGGGGCTAGTTAAACTGGAATTATATAAGGAAGGAAAAAATCATGAAAGGAGAGTTCAATAAATGTCTCTAATTACACAGTAAGAAGATTTATAAACCAAGACTATTTCAATCTTTTTTTTTTTTTTTAGCATTTTGAATCATTAATCAGCCCTGAAAGCAAATAGAAATTACTTGCCCATTGTTTCCCATACAGCCGCACTGGTTACAAAATGAACTTCATTTGCAAGGGTTATTATAAATATCACCATGGAAAATTAAACAATTGGGTATTTCAAGTGCTTAATTATACCACCTCATAGGAAAAGTGCAAAAGGTAGAGGGGTTTGACTGTGCTCTAAAGAATGGGTAAATTTTGGAGCTGTGATTTTTGTTCATCCTCTGACTCCGAATTCAACATTCTTTCCACTGTGCTAAATGACTGTCCCCAGGTGTTTGTACTGGAGTCTCCAAACAAATGGTAATAGAAGAAGGCACACAGGGATATGTGGTGGCTGCTGACAACCCTTGGATATTGTTCCTAGAAATGTGTTTTGGAGGTTGAAGAGTTGTGTGATGTGGCCTCCTGTGTGGGAGGCATTGTGCTTAATCAAGCTAGGGATACACAGAATGGCAGAAGATCTTCCCTGCCTTCAAGGAGTTCAGTCTATTAATGGAAATACCATGCAAACAGCTTTGTACAAACAAGTTACATATAGGATGAAATAGAGGAATCCCAGGAGCTTGTGCGTGCTAGGTGCCTTCTGTCACCTGCCATAGAGTGTGTGAGCCCCCCATGGTTGCTTGTCATCCAGCCAATCAGGGTTAGCGGTACAAATGAAAAGGTAGGAGCCAGTTGTGCGTTACCCACTATTCTCCACGAATAGGAAGCTAGAATGAAAGAGCTCCATAGGGAAGTGCTCATTGGTCAGTCCTTCCCTATCAATGCCATTATGGCATGTGCTGTCACCTTGGTGTATGAACCCAGAAGTGATTTGGTGAAAGTAGTGTCCCTTGCAGCCATATCCCTTCCCTCCAGGGCTCAAAGCTCTTTAAGGTTTTTTTGCTGTCTGTAAATAGCTCAGAAGTAACTTGACCTAAAGGTTCACCATCTACAGCAATATCCAGTATGCATGGGGTTTGTCATGGCAACCTCTGATTGAGCCTGGGGTGGCAGCTTAAACGTACAACATAGTAAACAGTGCTCCCTCAGTGAATACCTTCCCATATAAAGTTAATTTTGCCACACTGATAAGTGAAGCTGGAGAAGTACAGAACTTGCTTTATTTGTGCCAAATCCTGTAAATCTGCACCATAAATTAATCCCTGTCTTTTGGGATTTTTGTCTCACTAACCTCTAGGCTAGTATTCCCTATTATAATCCCTGTTACCTTCTAGGGTTCAGTGCTTTACCATTTGTGTCCCATCACAGAATGTCAATAAAAGAATTGTCTTTATCTTGGGCGGCAGGTGGTGCAGTGAGTAAGAGATGGCCCTGGAGTTGGGAGGACCCGGGATTGGTTCTGGCCTCAGATATTTAACATCCATACAAAATAACTGGCCGTGTAACCTTGGGCAAGTTACTTAACTCCAATTGCTTTAAAAAAAAAAAAAAAAAAAGAATTGTCTTTATCCCAGCAAAGACCAATAATCTACTTTCTGAGGATCAGGTTGGGGTCTTCCAAAAACCTCCTAACCTAATCTAAGTCACAGGTAATAACTTCACTATTCTGAGAGTGAATTTGTGTTTTTATCCTTCTGTACTGCAAGGACTTCAACAGAGATGCATAGACTTTTTATAATCTTTTTCTCATCTAAGGTAAGGAAAGGCCTGGTATGTTATCTGGTGTTTTGGCCTTGGGTACTTGTACATCTGTCCTCAGTACTCTTATCACCAACACCTTACATTTAGCAAGACAACATTCCTACAAGTAAATAAAACTCAACTGTTCTTGGGTGATCCACAAAAATCCTGCTTTTTAAATTGTCTATAAACATTAAGCAACAGTAACTTAGTCAACAAGCATTTATTACCATTTACTATGTGCCAAAGACCATGCTAAATGCAGGACTTACGGAAAAAAGGAAAAATATGTTTAATACCCTCAAGGAGCTAGTTGGGCAGACAATGCAAACAGTTGTGCACATAAAAGATATAGACAGTCTAGGACTGGGGGGGGAGGGGGATAGGGAGTGAGGAGGAAGACTAGCAGGAAAGGCCTCTTGCAGAAGGAGGACTTCTGAGTTCAACCTTGAAGGAAGTTAGGAAGCCAAGGAGTGGAAGTGAGAAGGGAGAGCATGGCACCCCTGAGTAATAGCCAGTGAAAGGGCATAGGTCATTGAATCCATAGGAGTGGATAGAATTCCCCAAATAGTCCCTTAGTGGATGTCAGTGATCCGTGGGCATGAATGGAGTAAAAGCGCACTTGTAAAGGGCCTGCTTTTTCCTGTGTGATAGGGATGCAGGACAAGATGCCTGAATGCTATGAGTGAGATGGAACCAGAAAGACCTTTATGCAAATGGACTCAAAACAGGTGGAGTGGTGGAATTAGTAATGAGAAATGAGTGGATACCAGAAGTGGAAAATCAGGGTATTTGAGGAAATGTATGTTAAAAGTTTCTTATAATGAGGGCAGGAGATAATAGAGTTGGAGAGGAAAATGGTGAATTACAATGAATTCAATTAGAAAGGAAGGAGACTGACCTGGGGGTTGATAGACGATAGATAGCCACTAAAATCTTGATTGGGTCTTAGATGTGGGTTGAGTGAACCTCAAAGGTGGAGAAGTTGCTGAGGGATGTAGAGGGCCTGGAAGTAGCTGTGAGGGAGCCAGGAGTGAGTAAAGCAAGTCATCAATCATATCCCTAGATAATTGGGGGACTAAAGGAATAATGGCAAAAAATGTTGGATGAGATTAAGAAAGAATCAGAAAGCACTGAATATATTAAACCAGAAAAGAACAACATCCCAAAGTATGAATCTGGCTCTATCTGGCATTACGACCTGTGTCAGATTAACCTGTGCTCTCCTCTACCTCTGAGGCAATATATTCCTGGAACAGAAAGCAGAAGGGTCTCAGACATTCATGATTCAGATGATGCTGTATGAGAAAATCTGATTTTACAGCCTTCTCATCCTTATTTGTACTCTGATGATACGGTGTGAAGAGATACTTAATAGCCAGTTCACAGCCTTTCAACCAGTCTCGGGGGAATGAATTCCCAGTTGGTGGAGACAATTGCAGAGATGAGATTTGAGCTGAATCCTAAAAGAGACCAAGGAGGCCAGAAAGCAGAGATGAGAAAGAACATTCCTGGCCTGCAAGACAGTGGAAAGCATGGTATTGGGAGATGCAGTATCTTGTGTGAGGAGTAGCAAGAATGCCAGTGCCTCTGGATTATTAGGGATTCACAGAATCTCAAGAGAGAACAGGGACTCAGTGGACATTTATTTAGTCCAATGGAGCTGGGCTGTCACCAGTCATCTTGTGTCACCACTGGATTCAGATGACGCTGGAGGAGAGAGTGAGGCTGATGACTTTGCACAGCTCTGCCTCACTTAAATCCAATCCACTGGCAAGTCAAAGTGTCACCCTCATGAAGTCATTGGTCCTCCTTGAGAATGAATGAACAACAACACTCCAACAGAGACCTCAAAAAGGGTCATTCTGTTAGCATATCTGACAAGGGATTATCCATCTTTCCCTTGGAGCCTTTTAATGAGCAAGACTCCCACTATCTTATATTGAAAGTATCCTTAAACTAGCCGTGTGACCTTGGGGAAGTCACTTAACCCCAATTGCCCTCCAAAAAGCAAAAAAAGTATCCTTAATGAGAATATTAAAAGGGAATAATTTTTTCACAGATTAATTTCTACAAATGACAACCTCTTTAGAGCCACATATTTGACTTGAGAGATGTAAACAACACAAGGTTCTTCTGTGTCAATTTACTTTGATTTCTTTTTCAATGTCAAGTGAAGTCTAAAACAGGGAGATGCTTGTTTGCTGGTGTTATGGACAATGCCCTCCAGAGAGAGCAAATGGATGAAGGATTCTATGTAGAGAGTAAGGTCCTCAAAATGGTCCCGTTTGTGGATGGCATTGTGTTAATTATAACAAGCCCCATAGTACTACTGGGCTTCCTAAGTGAGAACCACAATCATTCCAAAGAGCTAGTCAAGCAATTCACACAGGAAAAAAAATTATATGGACTAGTCACATAGTAAGAGCAAAGCATGACAAGATGGACAATCAACCCTGGTCCTCATACCCATCAGTACCCTCTGGCCCTGGGGCCCCTCTAACTGAAGGTTGGAGCAGAGAGGTCACAACATCTCCACCCCAAAGTCAGCCATCTCTTCATTTCCCACCTAGCTGCATTCCTTGACTTCTTTTATCATGGACCTTCCACCTTCCCTTCCTCCATGACCCTTTTAGCTTCCTTTTGTGTATTGTCTTCTCCTGTTAGATTGTAAGCTTCTTGAGGAAAAGACTTTCTTTTTTATAGTTGTATCCCCAATGCTTAGCACCGCACCTGGGATCTTGTAAGCTCTCAATAAATATTTATTGACTCAGTGAGTGACCTAAAAGGAAGCTTCCAGCACACTAGGTAAAAATACTCTTTGGAGAAGTTACAGAAGAATGTGGACAAATATTGCACAAGATCAACACCTGGGAATGGGTTGCACTTTGCATCAATGGAAATAGCACCTATCTTGGTAAGAACAGAGCTCCATCAAAGTTGCCAAGTAGCGAAGATCATTGACATTAACACGTAATTCCCAGATTTTGTTCCCCTATTCTAGCCCAAGCTGGCGATTTTTTGTAGATAGTCACAGACAAAAGTAATTGCTGCCATTAGGACCTTGTAGTCCCTGCCCTTAAATCTCCAATACCTTTATACTGACTGCCCTTTTCTTCCTCAGATTCACTTATTGTTACCTCCCCTCCCCAAATATTTAGTGCTCAGATTCCCTTCTTTCCACAATCAAACTTTCATTCCCTGATCTAATTCAGAAGAGAGAAATTATATTATTTCACTGAGGTGTTAATAACTAATAAGGATGTTTTCATCTTAAAAGAAGCAATAACTAAGCCAAATGAATCCCTGGTTAATTTCTTTTAAACATTAAAATAGAATAATAAGGTATTAGGACTATTAGAGATCATGTGGTTACAAGCTTCTCATTGGCATGAGGAAACTGATGCCAAGAGGCTTAAAGATTTGTCCAAGGTCACATAGCTAGTTGGTAGCATTGCTGGAACTAGAACCTGAGTGTTAAAAATTTATTTGTCCACAGTGGATAGAGCACCGGCCCTGGAGTCAAGAAGACCTGAGTTCAAAACCGGCCTCAGACACTTAACACAAGACTAGCTGTGTGACCTTGGGCAAGTCACTTAACCCCAATTGCCCTCCTTCCTCCCCCCTCCAAAATAAAGCAAGAAAACAAAAAATAGGGGCGGCCAAGTGGCGCAGTGAGTAAGAGCACTGGCCCTGGCATCGGGAGACCCAGGATTGGATCTGGCGTCAGATACCTGGCACCCACACAAAATAACTGGCTGTGTAACCTTGAGCAAGTTACTTAACCCCAATTGCTTTAATAAATAAATAAATAAATGAAATAAGAGTTTATTTGTCCATTTTTACTCCACCCCTATTGCAAAAATACATTCTGTATAAACAGTTAAGCAAAACCACCTAGCATGATTGCAGCCATGTCATTGTCCCCATTCATTGCTTACCAAATATTAGCGGAAAAGAAGAACCACCACCTGAACTTTGTATCGATGTTATGCCTTGTACTTGACCGAAACTCCCACAACAAACTCGTTAGTTATCGTCTTTATTGCACTACTTTCTTCAGCTGGCATAGCTTCCTACACGGCTCATGTTTCTCTGAATTTTCCATTTTCATCATTTCAGCACACTGATCTTTCATAATTTGTTCAGTCATTGAGCATGTATTTTGCTTCTTGATTTTTGTCATTACAAATAATGTTGCTGTGAACATTTTTGTCTGTCTGGGCCCTTTGAAGTTTTCTGATGTCAACAACCTCCTTGTGAGATAGTCCCAGTTCAAGGAATCTGTTAACAGACTTACAAAGTGTTTATCAGAACCATTGAATCAATTCACGGATCTACAAGCAGGAAATTAGCATCCTGTCTTCCCACATTAAAAAAAAAAATACAAAATCTATTAAATATGTATGGAGACAAACTCCCTGCAGTTTGCAAATGTATCAAATTGGGAGGCAGAGCCTAGACTAACTTCTCCTTGGGAAGTGACTATTTGATATGAACTTTCACCGATTTCCAACTCCTCCACCTCCTCCCCCTTCAGTTTTCTCTGCCACTGTAGACCTGTGATTGTGTGGTCTGGCCTGCCCCAACAGCCTGGCTGAGATCCTCTCCCAAACTGAGACTTTGATCCAAATGGTGGTCATCCATCTGCTTTTAACCTAGGCAGGTGGGACTTGGCTCAGGTAAGTAGGTAGCCTTTTTTGGTTACTGTGGCAAACTAAACTTATCTAAAGGGAAAAGCAGCTGGCAGAGAGAGGTTTAGGGGCTGGGAATGAGAATGAGGAGGGCCTAGATGAACTCTACCCAGCCCCAATGCCCCTGAGTGAATAAGCTGCCCCAGATATGAGAGAAGAGAGGAAACCCTGTCCTTACTCCAGAAGGGACATGAAAGGGACATGTAAGCTTGCCTCCCCAGTTGCATGGAAAAGGCATCCTGTCTACAACTTGGGGTTGGGAAGAAGCTCTAGGCACCCAGTAGAAGGAAAAAAAGGAGCCAAGGTTTCTGTCTATTTGATCACATGTGCTCACGGGTACTGGGAAACAGCCTTTTAATTAAAAAAAAAAAAACGGGGCAGTATCTGAATAATGTTCCCATGAGTTTTCATTCTGAGCTCTCTTTCAGGTGGTAATAGGTAGATTTTTTTCTATTTCTATTTTACCCTCTAGTTCAAGAATTTTGGGGCAATTTTCCTTAATAGTCTATTGAAGTAATTTATTGCACAAGTCTCTAGACTCTCTTTTATCATAATTTTCTGGTAATCTGATAATTCTTATATTATCTCCTCTTGATCTGTTTTTCAGCTGTTTTTCTAATGAGATGTTTTTCATTTTCTTCTATTTTTCATTCTTTTGATTTGATTTTATTATTCCTTGATGTTTTATAAAGCCATTAGCTTTCCCTTGCCCAATTCTAATTTTTAAGGAGTTATTTTCTTTGGTAAGTTTTTGGATCTCTTTTTCCATTTGACTTTCTTTTCATGATTTTCTTGCTTTTCTTACATTACTCTTATTTTTTTCCCTCAACCTCTCTTATTCGATTTTTAAAGTTCTTTTTAAGCTATTCCAGTAACTTTTGGCCTTGTGATAATTTTATATTTTTCTTTGAAACTAGCTATCTGTAGTCTGCTTTTTTACTAATTTTTAAATGGCCTATTTCTTGGCTGTTAACTTCATGTTACAGTCAAGGGTGTGGGGGATAATGTCTCAGGCTTCAGATTTTTGGTGCTGTTGTTTTCTGAGCTCTATCTGAGGGCCTTTGACCTCTTGGTTCTTCCAATGTTCCATAATTCCAAGGCCAGGAGCATATGGAGTGTTCAAGAAAAACTAGCACCTTTGGTGTGAGGGCTTGTCAAGCGCTTCTCAAAGCTGCTCATCTACCTTTCATGTCTACCTGGCACTCAACTTTCACCTGTGGCTCTAAAAAGCTGTAGCATGCACAACAGCCACAGGAAAGTAAACTGTTGGGAGACAGGCTAAGCCAGGTTGAGGGTAACCCAACAGACCTCAAACCCATCAGTGAGTTGGGGTGGGGGGGTGTCTACCCCAAGCATATGAAGACTTCCCCTGGTGGAATTGGCAGATAAGAACAATTTGTTCCAGTGGCCATGAAGGTGGCTAAAGCAGGAGCTATGGGGCACTTAGAGCTTGGTCAGACATTGAAGATACTAAGGTCATCATCCACTGCATCCCAGACTATCACCAGTAGTCTTCAATTTTGTCTTGCCACTAGACTGATCACTCTGGAAAAGAGAATGAGGCTGACAACTTTGTGCATTTCCACCTCCCTTAAATCCAGTTTACAGGGCACAAGTCAAGACATCACCTGTGATGTCATTGGTCCTCTTTGAAAACGAAGGACAGACAACAATCTTTTAGAACAGATTTACTGGAACTTTCTCTGAGTTTGGAAAGTTATAAAATATGAATTTTTAAAATATGCCTTCAGTCTAGCTCTGAGCCCCTAAACTGGGAATGTTCAAACAATTAATCAATAGACATTTATAGGCATTGTGCAAAGTGCTGGGGATATAAAAAGAGACAAAAGAGAGTCCCTGCCTTCAAGGAGTTTAAAATCTAGTGGAGGAGACAACATGCAAACAAATACAACAAAGTGAGATATATACAGGATAAACAGGAAATAATTTTAAAAAGGGAAGACACTGGAATTAAGAGAGCTTAGAAGGCTTCCTGGAGAGGGTAAGATTTTTGCTGAGACTGAAAGGAAGACAAGGAGGTCAGTAGTATAGTGGAGAGCATTCCAAGCACCTGGGAGGGCCTGAGAAAATATTTTGAGCTCAGTTGATATATCTCTTTTGTGGGGCAGTCTTGTTTGCTAGTGTAATTACAAAAAAGTACTCTTTTTTTTATACTTTCTCTTCCCCTTCCTCTCCCCACACCCCAGGACACAAATGAATCTGTATGGTAACAATTCTTTATAGCAAGTGACAAAGCAAAATAAAACCCAAGCATCCTCTTAATAAAGATTGATAAAGCAGACTCATTTCTTCTTAGAGAGAGAATGAAAAGATGGGGGAAAGATCTTTGAAGAGAATGAGAGGGTTGAATACACAAAAACTTTAAATATTTGCTATATTTTGCCATTGTTATAAAGGATATTTATCACTTTCTCTTAATTTTTAGTAGTAGTATGGATTATTTTTATGCATTTATCTCATGTCCTACTACCTTTGTTACCTCCAACAATTTTTCTATTGGCTATTTTGGGTTTTCAAGGTATACAATCATGATGTCTGCAACTAGAGATAATTTAACTTCTGGAGTGTCAATTTTTGGTCTTTCACTGCTTTAATGTTTTAGACAGATTGTCAAGCATGCCTCTATTCTCTCAGTGGAAAGTTAGGCCACTATTGGAGCAAAAACATTACCCAGATTTTTGATAGAAACACAGTATTATTTGTTTTTGACTGTTTTTTTGTTTTGTTTTTTGCAAAGGAGGGTCAGTTTTGAGATGAGGAAGGATTGTCTGAAAATAACTGTGCTGTGGAGATAGAAGGCATTAATGAAAATCATTATTATTTTTTGCCAGGAATTAACATCAAAGTTACTGGCCTATAGTTTGCAGATTTCTCTTTCCTTTTTTGAAAAGCAGAATGACATTTGACTTCATGAGACACAGAGCACTTCTTCAGTTCTCCAGAATCTTTTAGTGACCCCAGACAATGGTTCAGCAATCACATTTGCCAGTTCTTTTAGTACATTGTAATGCAGTTCAATTGAGTTTGGTAACAAAACTGATCTAAATGTTCTTTTATTATCTCCTTGCTTATTTTTCATTTTAACTCTCCATCAAACTATTTTTTTTTTGCCTTTTCTGGTTCAAACACCATACTCCTTCAACTAGTTGAGAAAACAGAATTAAAATAAGAATCGAGTATTTCTGCCTTCTCTCTTCACCACCATAATTCCAAACAGCAGGTTCTCCATTCATTCCTTCTTTGATCCCCCATCTCTTTCCTTTGATAACTTTTTTTTTTAAGTTTTTTGCTGTCCTTAGCGTGCCTGTCACCATTATTTACATATCGTGTCAAGCTTTTGTGGTCATCTTCCATTACTTATCCCTGTTTTTAACTTCTATAGTTGGGTATCAGTGCGTCCACATCAACCTCTCTTGACAATTCCTCCCTTTCTCATCAGAATTCCTTCTCTCTGAGTCCTTAGAAATTCATTTTTCAGAGCCCCTCATCCCTGCTGGGCTGACTTCCTGTGAACAGTTTCAGGCCATGAGACCCCCAACCATGACCTAAAATGGTAACTAGAGATGTCTCTGCTGAAATTCTGCAAGGGCTCTCCTTCAGCAAAGCTGTGATGTGAACAGTCCTTCCTCTGCGTCCCCAGAGCTCCCCATTGCTCTGGCCCAAGGTCAGCCTCTGACCCTGATGCCCAGTCACAACCCCCTTCCCATCCTCACCCCCTTTCTTATCTCCCCTCCCCCGATCTCTTTTCTATGACCCCATTTAGAGGATAGGCAGAAAGTCACACAGTAAGTTAACTTATAGGAAGCTGGGAACAGCTCTCGTTGGCTAGCCCGAAGAACCACTCAAGGGTAGAATTTCTGATACCCCCACTAAAGGAGCTCCAGAGCCTGACAGCATCCATCTGTGGGTGGGAGGTCAGGGTGAGGATCCTGCTTCGGTGGGGGTGGGGGGTCAGGGGCGCAGACATGGACCCAGTCAGCTCCTTGGGCTTCACTGCTGTTTCTTCCCTCACAGCTGAAGCCCCCGGGATCCCTCCTCCTCGAGGGGTGCCCTCGGGCCCCACCCAGGGGATGGTGATGGCTCATGAAATTAGGTGTGTTGAGGTTGGTCCCCAGAGTCTGGGCTGCAGCCCCGAGGCTCCTCCACCCCCACCCCGCCACACCCAAGGGGAGGGGCATCCTGGGACTAGTGCCCCAGGGAAGCCCCGCCCCTTCCCCAGAGGCGCTGTCAGGCGCAAGGCATTGTGGGAGTGATGCAGAGCTGCTGGGAAAGTGGGGACCAAAGCTGGTGAGACTAGGGCGTCATGTGGGGAGGAGGGGTTGGGGGGGAGGAAGGAGGTATGGGGGAGGCAGCCCTATGCCCCAAGGTTGGAGGGTGGGCAGTCTTCCTCCTGGGCCACCTGCTGCGTGCCTGACCTCCCAACCCGGAAGGGCCACCAGGTGGGGAGGCTCACCCTGGAGCAGCGGGGCGTCACCCCGCCCCCACCCTTGGGGCTGATGCGGACCGGCCCCCCCCCCATCCTCTCTCTCCTTGCTCCCAGCGTCCCAGCGAAATTTATCAATGGTGGAGTGGCAGGCCTGGTGGGGGTGACCTGCGTGTTCCCCATTGACTTGGCCAAGACCAGGCTGCAGAACCAGCATGGAAAGACGGCCTACAAAGGAATGTAGGTGAAGGCTGCAGGGCTTGGCAGGTGCCGAGGGTGGGGGGAGCAACGGGGTGGGGGGGCGGAGGTGGTGGAGGAGCAGGGAGGACCCCGGCCCTCCTGCACCTGCCATCTTACTAAGGTTTGGGGCCATGATGGGACAGAGAAGAGCGCCATCCCAGCTCTAGGCTGGGGTGGCAGGGCCTTCAGACAGAAGGTGTCCCTCCCCCCTCTCTCTCTTCTAGGATAGATTGCCTGGTGAAGATTACCCGCACAGATGGCTTTTTTGGCCTGTACAGAGGTGGGCTTCCCTGGGACCCCAAGGCAGAGTGGGTGAGGGTTGTGGATTTGGCACAGGGGCTTTCAGACTCTGAGGACGTGGATGGAACCTTTGGGGTTATTCTATAACCTTTACCTCTTTCCTGGAGAGACCATGAGGTAGGGAGACAAATTATCAGCCTACCTGTGGCCCTTAAAATGGAGACCAAGCGGGGGATGTTTCATGCAGCTCGAGTTACCAGGTAGAGTCTGGGGCTGAACTGGGAGACTTTCTAGTTCTGACCCCAAACTTGTCTTTGGTCTTCATGAAAGGATAAGTAATTCCCATCTTACACAGCCCAGCTCATCTGTAGAAACTGAGGCTGAGGGGGTGAAGTGACATAAGCTGATTCCAAAGTGGTGCTGAAAATCCTTCTTAATCTAATTTTTTTTTTTGCCTTTTGGAGGGCAATTGGGGTTAAATAACTTGCCCAAGGTTACATGGTTACAGTTTTTGTGTGGGTGTTTAAGTGTCTGAGGCAGGAACCAAACTCGGGTCCTCCCAACTCCGGGCCGGCACTTTACTCACTGTGCCACCTAGCCACCCCTTAATCTATGTTATTAAGTATTAACACTGACTTTTTAAAAAATGTAATTACTAAACTTGTGCTGTCAAAAGGCTTTCTATTTTTTAAAGCCCCATATATAATTTAAGGAGTTAAAAGAGAGGGTATCATTATGGAATGAGATTGTTATTACTAATTACATGGTATTAGGATAGAGAAAAGAGATGTGATTTCACTGTTCTAGGGAATTCCCAGATGAGAAAGCTCCCATTTACCAATCAGGTCCAGCACCTTCTTTGTACACTGAGAAATGGTGTGACATGCCCAGAATCCCAAGCCAGTATGTGTCACAAATGGAACTTGAACTCAGATCTTCCTGGTTCCAAGGCCAGCTCTCTATCTAGCTTAAGGACCAGGAAGCCAAGGTTCAAGGTCAGAGGATGGGGCTGCCTCACCTTAGTATTATGAAGCTAAATTAATGTAATCTCGTAGAAAAGCTAAAAATAGGATATTGACTAGAGTTGGAGCTTAATTTTATAGGGTTTCCCAGAAACTCATCTATAGACTTTCAGTAAGGTTTTTTAAAAGCATCCCACCCAATGAAATTAGTAGTCAGTATAATCACAGGGGTGGGGAAACTGCAGCCTCAAGGCCACATGTGGCCCTCTAGGTCCTGAAGTACAGCCCTTTGACTGAATTCAAATTTCACGGAATTTACTCTAATGTTCAGAATTCAGACTCATAACCGGATCTGCCTGGCACTCGTCTCGCACCTTTCCCACCTCTTCCTGGACCTCGCTCATTTCTGATGAAGCAGCTACCCTGGATCACTGTCTGCTAACTGGAAAAATCATGCATCATAAGCTACAGTATACTTCCAGTCTCTTCAAAGTTGAAACCAAAATGGGCAGAGAATGATACCCGGGCATAAAAAAATATAAAACAAATGTCTGCAAACCCATAGCAAATTAGAGACATTCTCTGTCCTCTAGGGATTGGTTTATTTTCTAAGAGGCAGAACAGAAACAACACTGAATGAATCTGCAAATTTAAAAAATGGGTATACCAGAACTCCTCTAAACTGTTAGTTACTCCCTTTCTAAGAAGTCAAATTCACCCTGCCCACTTATCCAAGAATTCATTTTGGTAATTAGATAGGTCTCAGGAACAGATTGATTATGTATATAACCAGTTATATGCACAATGTTTTATGTATCTTGTTACGGAGTCAATTCTTTTATTTTTCTGTGTCAATCCCAGGGGCAGCAGTGAACCTAACCTTAGTCACTCCTGAGAAAGCTATCAAACTGGCAGCCAATGACTTCTTCCGAGAGAAGCTCTTAGAAGATGGGTAATGGGCAAAAGGGTGGTTTGAATAATTTCCTTTGGTGTGCATGTGTCTGTGTGTACCTAAGTTTACACACATAGCTAGGAGTTAGAGAAGTGTTGGTAGGAATTGGGAATAGGTGGAGGAGGAATGAAGTGAGAAGGCATAATTCTAGGATGACCACTAGCCTTGAAATTTTTGTAAAACAAACTGTTCTAGTGGCTTCAACTTTTATTTCAAATTCTTGTTTGTTTTTTTTTTAAGCAATTGGGGTTAAGTAACTTGCTCAAGGTTACACGGCCGGGTTTCTGGGTGGGTGCTAAATGTCTTAGCCCGGATTCGATCCCCCAGGTCATCCCAACACTGGGGCTGGTGCTCTTACTCACTGTGCTACCTGGCTGCCCCTCAAATTCTGTTGGGACCTCTCACCCCCATGGGTTGGTCTTCATTTACTTAGCTGTGAGTAGTCATTGGGAGCAGAGCAGAGTAGAAGCATCTTGGCCATTCACCTTTAATTTACCTGTTTCAAAGGGTGAGAACGTCCACCCATATATGATAAAGGAGTCTAACTGTCCATCTGGTCTCTCTGGGGCTTATGTCTGGGCTGGCCTCATAGGTCGAAAAAGAATTTGATAAGGGAGATGCTGGCTGGGTGTGGAGCTGGGGTGTGCCAGGCGGTGGTTACCTCTCCCATGGAAATGCTGAAGATACAGCTGCAGGATGCTGGACGTCTAGGTGAGGCTTGGATAGGGTAGAAGATTGACTGGGTTATTCATGTCCTTTTGGCAGGTGGAAAAGGTCTTTCAGCCCATTCGGATATGCAAAGCTAGACTCCCCACTCCTACGGAAAGTGGGCCAGAAGAAAGGAATCAGGGAGGTAGACAGGAAGGCATTTTCCTCTTTTGGGGGAGCCTGGATCCTCAAGCTAAATACTTAGTATGTCTAATTAGAATTTAACTAACTGGTGTTTTTTTTCCTCCCAGGCTGATCCAAACCAGCCTGACCTAGCACAAATCAGAAACCTGATTTAAGGCTCTGTACAATTCTAAATAAGCTGGGGAAATTCCCAGCACTTTATGACTTTGAACATTTTAGGTTATGAATACATTATTTATAAGGATCACAATAGTGATTAAATAATTTTGCTTCTGTCTACATCTTTATTCTCAAAGCTAATTCATTTGGGGCCTGGCATCTTGAATTCAAACCACCTGTGAATTACAAATTTTTTTACTAAGAAGTCATAAGACAAAACTTGAAAAGCATGGCAAAACCAGTTACCTTTATAATTTTTCTTGATGATTGCTGTGGTCATTACTGGATGTTTCTATGCATATGTATGAAATAATAAGTGTTTGTTATTAATTTATATAAGTTAATCTCAGGCCCTTCTAAGTGAACTGACTGCATCCTAGCGAATTTGTCAAACTTAAGATGGGTGAAATGTAGGTGCCATACTGGGAGCCTTCAGATTTCAAAGCAGGAGCACAATCTGAAACATAATCTGGAAAAGGTAGTACACATTGAAATCCCCTAAATTTTAGATGACAGTTCTTGTAGGTAGTAGAGTGCTGAATTGCCAGGGATAAACTATACAGATACCTCACAAGGCTGTAAGAGTGATCATAAAATTAGCATATTAATTTCAGTGGGCAAACAGTATATTAGGGGAAATTATCCAAACTACTTATATCCAAGCTGTGCTCCAAGGGCTCTAAATTATTATATGACTTAGGAATGTATCCTGGGGTGGCACTATCAATGATAATTTCCATGAAAATTTCAATTTAGTGTGCTGTTGTGACTAAAAAAGACCAACAAGCATTGCAAATGAAAGATATTAGAAACAACCCAAAGGATATGAAATATGGTATGCTTGCACCTGAAATAGTGTTTGCTACTAAAGAAAATGGAGTAGATTAAGGGAATCACTAAGTGGTCAAGGGGATAGAGGGATGGATGATTATGAGTGACTTTAAGAAACTCGACTCTTTAGCATGGAAGGATGAAGGTTGAGAGTTTTAGAATAAAAGGAAATGCTACCTAGGAAAATGTATGAAGTTATACAGGCTGAAAAAAAAGATGAACTGCATAGAAGGGGAAGTCAGGCAGGAAGGAAAAGGAAGCCTGCTTTTCCCATCTTTTCCAGTTGGTCAGCAGCACAGGACATGCACATCAGCAGCTTCCCCTGTCAGGCCCTATACCACAGACTCCACCCCTAAGCGTCCTTCTGCCAGTGTCATCGCCTGGGAACTCTTTCGTACTCGAGGCCTGACTGGCCTTTATAGGGGTTTTGGTGCTACTCTCCTAAGGTAAGAGTTGAAGTCTACTTCTAGTTTGGAACAGTCGGGCTTGATTTCCCAGCAACTGATTAGATCAGAAATCATTCAAAGGGATCTTTGGTAGGGTGTCAAGTATTTTCCTCAATTCCACTTTGGGATAGCTGTCCTTATGCTCCATTTGTTTGCTGAAGGTGGATTTTGGCAGGGCCCAAACCCCAGGGCCCCTAAGACAATTGAATTGACAGTTGCCTACTGACTGGGCCTATATATTGCTAGAATATTGGTCTTTTTAGTTTGTGGTATAAGCAATTTCTCCTCTTCTCCTACAGGGATATTCCTTTCTCCGTCATCTATTTTCCTTTTTTTGCAAACCTCAACCATCTGGGGATCAATGAAGCTACTGGGAAGGCCCCTTTTGCCCACTCATTTGCATCTGGTTGTTTAGCAGGTTCTCTGGCTGCTATTGCAGTGACACCCTTGGATGGTAAGAGTCTGGGTTAAACTGGTGGCTTAAGAGACAGGAGGAGGTCTGTTTGGGGTGAAAGCTAAGTCAACTCTAAGCTACATTTAAAAAATGTTTTTAGGGTAACAGTACTAAACAGCCTAATTCTGCAGCATCAGAGTAGGAGAAAGTTACAATAAAAACTAGAGTAATAAGAATTTAACATACATAGATGTAGTTCTTCCATACTCCATAAAAGACCACAGCAGTGCCCTACTTAGAACTGCTGGAGGGACTTGTTAGGCACTGGAATTAAGAGCTGTTTTACTTTCAGCCCATGACAGGTCCTTTCCTGCCTTGGTTTTCACCAGCTTGTTATCTCCCAATAGACTAGTCTAGGCCAGAAAAAAAATAACCTGACAGTTAAGTCTCTGGTTAAAATAATGGGTTTCTAGCAATGCCTTCTTTGGCTTTAGAGCTGTGGCTAGTTAGGTCTCTTCTAAGGAAGTGCCCTGGGCCAAGTGTCATGATTTCTTTTTCTTGTTGGAGGAAGGAGTCAGGGAAATCCAACAACTTAAGACACAGAGGCAAGATGTTTATGACTTTTTCTGCTTGTTTTAGTTTTGAAAACACGAATTCAAACTCTCAAGAAAGGTGTGGAGGACGAAGTCTATAATGGGATCATAGACTGTGCCAGGTGAGGACTGTTTTCCTTTATAAACTGACTCTGGGTTAATTCTGTAATCTGACTGTAGTTAATTTGTAAATTGTATATTATAATTGTTGCACATCTTATCCCCATTAGCTCCTACCCCCAGGGAGCTTGATAATCTGTCATTTTTTCATTGTTGTTTCCCTGGTACCTAGCACAATGCCTTGCACATAATAGGTGCTGCTTGAACATTTAACTGCCATATAGAGGATGTCTTCCTAAGAACCAGCCTAGAGACCATTCACTGCCTTGCCCTATTAAGCCTTAGCATTTATTTCCTCATTCCCTCCCACCTAAACAATGTCTTACTAAAAAATGCTGGGACCTACCCAATTCTACTTCTCCCTTCCAACTCTAGGGGAGGAAAATAACTATTTTTGCTTCCTTGTACTACTCAAGGTAGTCAAGGGATAGCTCCTTTTAGCCAATTTCCTCTGACCAGCAATTCAGGATGACATCAAGTATACAGGGTGTGACAGCTGAATCACTCATCTGCCGATATTACTCTGGTGGTAACCCAAGGGAAATTACCTATCACAAGAAACGGTGCCTACTATCGGGACAGGATTCTTTATTATGCTTGTATTAGCTTGTATTTTTGCTCTTCACCTTACCAGGATCTTCTTTCTCTCCAGGAAAATCTGGACTCACGAGGGACCTGCTGCCTTTATGAAAGGGGCTGGTTGCAGGGCTTTAGTCATAGCCCCTCTCTTTGGTATTGCCCAAGGTGTCTATTACCTCGGTATTGGGGAAACCATCTTAACAGTTTTCTTTAGATCTAGCTAAAAAAGGACTCTCCAGCAAATAGAACAATACTCTTTTTAATTTAAGAGTTGCTAAACACTGAAAAATGAACTTGGTCACATTAATTCCTAGTTATGAAGCCAGGAATTAATTTCAGAAATTGAGGAAAAGAAAAATCAGAAGCTTAAGAGATAATTATGGGAACCTGTATAACTAACTATACCAACTCCAGCCCATGGCCAGTTCAAGGATCAGGATGACTAGAGCTGATGAGCATTCTCTGGGAAAAAGTTCAGCTATATATACATGACAATCCTTAAAGCAGTCACTGAGATCAAATCTCAATACTTTTGATAATTAATGTTAGAGGTAAAAAAGATCACTTAAGATCTCATTTTATGAAAACTAGAGAGAGAACTAAACAAAGCTAGAATGAATACTGGCTGTCTTTTTTTTTTTAATCCAACAATCCTTGTATCTTATCTGAACAGAATAAACATTAAAACAAGCAATGAACAAAAAATTGTTACCAGTTTCTTTATATTATTAATTACTTTTTATCAATGAATGAGCACTGCATTGGATTTTAAGTTTTTCTACCATCAATGGGGAGATCTTGGAGAAGTCATTCAGCCTTGCTTTAGTCATAATTGTTCAGAATTCCCTAAGTCTGCTTTGAGGAAAAAAAAACTGAGCTTACAAATATTTTCATTTCCCTAAAAGAAAGGACTACAAAAGCCACGTCTTTTTTCACATATCCCAAGACTACTGTAGCAGGAGAAAGACTGTAGAGGATGGTGCTAACATGGTTACATGCTCTTGAATGCAAATCCACCATAACTCACAATTTTAGCCTAAATGGATAAAAATATTTTCCTACCAAATGTCTTAGAATCCTAAATGGGATGTACCATATTACTACAGTATATGAGATCAGAGAGTAAGACACAGATTTGTTACAGACTTAGAAAAAAAAGTTAACAGGAAATGTAATAATTTGTGAAGTAAATGCTCCAAAGTAGGTAGAAAGCTTTTCTTTCCTAGATAACATCCTAAACATTTCACCTCATCTCTCAAATCTGTGAATGTCCTGAATAAGAGATTATTATAGTTTGATCCACATATTTTTATTTTAATAAATAAAGCATATTCATAGCTTGGGTTTTTGAATCACAGATATAACTGAGGAAAGCCTCTAAGCCCAAATAGTTAACAGGGGTAAAACTATTAATGCTGGAGTGAATGCATGCTTCTTATGCATATTAAAGTAACCTACAGAAATAGAATACAAAGAGGCTGTAATATACCTCACATACACAGCTCACTCCAATCTTAGGCAGATCATAGAAGGATTCTCAGTGAAAACCATGCAACTGATATGTAATACCCTTGTCCCTAGAACGTAGAGATCAGAACTTAGTCACCTCTAGGTGAACTAGGTTACTTCTTGACAGTTTTAAGTCCACATATCCTCTCCCAAAGTTAACACTTAGGCTGATGACATTCTACACAAAGGCTACTCCACTGAAGAACGAAGGACAATGTCAGAGCATCAGAAAGGAGGAACATTGATAGTTGTTTCTTCAGTTTTAGACACACATAACTCATCAATACAGCATATGGAATGGATCCCACCTCCTCAGAGGCTTAGTCCAAAAATTTCCTGTTGGCATTAGCACCAAACAAGGCTCCACGGACTTCTGGCATCATCTGCAAAGAGAAAGAATAGGGTTTGGTTTTTTTTACCCTCTAATAGTCAGTTCCAGTTGGAACTCATGTAACATTCGTTAACTCTTTTTTTCTTCAGTGTCTACCATATGCCAGATGGGCAGCTAGGTGGTGCGGTGGATACAGTGTCCAGCTTGTAAGTTAGAAAGACTTATCTTTGAGTTCAAATATGGCTGCAGATACTTACTAGTGTGACTCTGGGCAAGTCACTTAGCCCTATTTGCCTCAGTTTCCTTATCTGTAAAATGAGCTAGAGAACCCCAAATGGGTTTTTAAAAGAGTTGGACATGACTAAACAACAAGCCAGGCACACAAATGTGCCAGGCATACACTGGGGATATAAAGACAAAAATGAAACAGTCGATGACCTTAAGAGTTTTACATTATGCTGAGAGGAAAATATATTAATATATAAATAAATACAAAGTCATTTTAGGTGGAAAGGCAGCTAGGTGGCACTGTGGATAAAGCGAGGGGTTTAGAATTATCTTTGTAAGTTCAAATCTGGCCTCAGTTACTCACTAGCTGTATGATCCTGGGCAAATCACTTAACCCTATTTGCTTCACTATCTGCAAAGTCAGCTGGAGAAAGAATATTTGTATTAATTTTAGGTGGCTGGGAGGGGAAGGTACAGCTCAGAAAAAGCTTCTTTTAGGAAATGGCACTTAAAAATGGCCAAAGGATATGAACAGGCAGTTTTCAGAGGAAGAAATTAAAGCCTTCTATAGTGAGATGAAAAAATGCTCTAAATCACTATTGATTAGAGAGATGCAAATCAAAACAACTCTGAGGTATCACATCATGCCTATCAAATTGGCTAAAATGACAAAACTGGAAAATGACAAATGCTGGAGAGGATGTGGGAAAGTTAGAACACTGATTCACTGGTGGAGCTGTGAGCTGATCCAACCATTCTGAAGGGCAATTGGGATAGCCAAAGGGCTATCAACATGTGCATACCCTTTGACTTAGCGATATTGCTTCTAGGACTGTATCCCAAAGAGATCATAATAAAAGGAAAAGGACCCACATGTACAAAAATATAGCAGCTCTTTTTGTAGTGGCCAAGAACTGGAAATTGAGGGGATGCTCATCAGTTGGGGAATGGCTGAACAAGTTGTATATGGATGCAATGGAATACTATTTTACTATAAGAAATAATGAACAGTTAGGACTTCAGAAAATCCTGGAAAGACTTATTTGAACTGATGCTGAGTAAAGTGAGCAGTACCAGGAGAACATTGTTCACACGAACAGCCAAAGTGTGCAATGGCCGGTTTTGATAGACTTAGCCCTTCCTAGCAATGCAAGAACCTAAAACAATTCCAAAGGACACATGATGGTAAATGCCATCCACATCCAGAGAAAGAACTATGGAGTCAGAATGCATAACGAATCTGCAGAATGCAGACTATTTTCTTTTTTATTTTGTATTTTCTTTCTCATGGACTCTCCCATTTTTATAATTCTTCTATGCAACATGTCTAATGTGAAAATGTGTTTTAACAGGAATGTATTTGTAGAGCCATATCATATTTATGCTGTCTTGGGGAGGAAGTTGGAAGGAAGCGGGGGGAAATTTGTTAAAACTTATGGAAGTGAATGTTGAAAACTAAAAATAAATGAATTTTTTAAAAAAGGCACTTCAACTGTGCTTTGAAGATTCTAAGAAGGAGATGAATGAATGCATTCTAGCCAGGGCATGGATGAAAAAAGTATACATAAAGGAAGTTATGGGGAAGCTAGGTGGTACAGTGAATAGAGCACTGGCCCTGGAGTCAGGAGGACCTGAGTTCAAATCCAGCCTCAGGTACTTAATGCTTACTAACTGGGTGACCTTAGGCAAGTCACTTAACCCCAATTGCCCTGCCTTTCCCCCTCTCCAAGAAGGAAAAAAAAAAAAAGGAAGTTATGTATAAAAGCATAAAAGATAAATTAGAGGCATGCTCTGAAGAGATTTAAATGCTGGACAGTTTGCATTTTATCCTATGGTCATGGGAACCCTTGGAAATTGTCACAAAAGTGACATGATGAAACTTGTTTTAGGAATATCATTTTGCCAGCTGTGAGAAATGTACTGGAGAAGGTAGAGAACAGAGACAGGGAAACCAATTAGGAAGCTATTACATTAGTTCAGGCAAGAGATGGTAAGAGCTTGAATTAAGCAGAGAAAAAAGTAATAGGAAGACAGAATATGCAAGCTAAAGACCCTAAATAAAACCAAAACTTGTTCATCTCCACCAATTTGTTGGTCTTATAAGGACGTGGTGAGGTGTAACAACTGGTGAACGTAAAAATCTGCCCTTGACTGAAAAGTATGCAAAGATTTGAATTAAAATCAAGATCTCTTGCATGCAAAACTCTTACATGGTGAATCAGACATTTTGTTTGGGGCAAATGAGATAGTGCTAACTGAAAACAAAGTGAAAAAAATAAGCTGCTCAACTCTTGGATTCTGTTTTTTTCTACCAAGGACAATGGAAATGGCAAAAAAAAAAAAATTACTAGCAGGTAGTTGACAAGTTAAAGAAGGAGAAAGTTGCCCTGAAAGAATCTAAGCCAACTGGCTTATAAACCATATCACTGGGTCTACCTATAGAGAAGGTACTATAATTTGAAGAGGAACAAATATTCTAGTTTTCAAAAACAGAAAGAGACCAGTATGCCAAATACAGGCCAGTGAGCTTGATTTTGTTTGGCAACATTTAGAAAAAGAGGCAGTGATTACAAAGAGTCAGCCTGGGTTTCTTGAGGGCCACTTAAAAGGAACAGGCTCTCCCAGCCTAACCCCAGAATTCACGTTAGCCCAGTGAAAGCAAGGCTTCATTCCATGGCCCTTGTGTGGGTAACAGAGAGGGTATGAAAAGATTGGAGGATTCTTTGGCTACCCAAAGCCAGTTAGCAACATACCAAGGGTAATAACTCAGGTTACTGTAATGCCCAAAATGAGCAAGCATATTTATAGCGCTCATTGCCAATCAAATTACACAAGTTGCCCTTGCCATACTGAGATCATTCTTATTGAATATGAACTGTTTCTAAGCCAGAAAGTTACTACCCCCTCCCTTCCCCAAAAAAGACATTCAAAAAGAAACTGAAGAAATAAAAACTTCTTGCCAGTATGGCGTCTTCAAAAACAAATCACGCCAAACTAACCTCATTTCCTCTCTTGAAAGGATTACAAAACTAGTAGATAAGAGGAATGTTATGGATATAGTTTACTTATAGTTTTGTAAAACTTTTGATAAAGCATATTAACCTATTCTTGCAGAGAAGATGGAAAGATATGGTTTAGATAATATAACTGGATGGATTTGGATTGCCAGATTAAATGGTTCAATGTAAACATTATCAGTTTTCACCAGGGATTTCACCTAAAGGATTTGCTCTTGGTACTGATGGGAAAGCATGTACAGACAGCAGTTCTGAAAAAATTGAGGTTAAATGGGCTGCAAACTCAATATGAATCAGGAGTGTGATATGGCAGGCAAAAAAAAAGCTAATGAGATCCCATGTTGCACTGAGGGGCATAAGTTCAAGGAAAAAGAAGGTGACAATCTGAACCAGGGGAAATGAGTGGCAAAGAGGTACATTTACCTAATGTTAGGGAAAACTTCCTAATAATTAGACCTATATAAAATTGAAACAGTGATGGTTAAGGTCCCTGTCTTCAATCAGAGGCTGGACAGTCATTTGCCAAATAGTGTGGCTGGACTAGATAGCCAAAGTTTTTTCCAACTCTCAAACTGTTATTTTCAAATAAAAATTTTCAAAAGTCACCCCATCCCCCTAAACTGTTATTTAGTAGGTCTTCCATACATCATAATTCAGCTAAGTGCATTAAAGTATCCATTAACACTAGAAAGACTTCATTAGAAAAATTTGGACTATTCTCCTACCAGGAAATTTTCCTACTGTAGGCCTGGGTCATCTTACAAATGCTTTCGAGTGTAGGAAGGTTTAATATGCAGGATAATACAAGTATAAATGATGCCTCCATTAACTCTGAGAAACTTTCAGAGAAGCACTGTGACTGTCAAAGGATTGGACTCATTTTCTTGCTCTGGCTCTCTCGACCTTGTTACCACACACCACACGATAAACCTTTCTGCTTCTCTCTTCTCTCTCCTCCCCAACCAGACTCATCTTCCTTATCTAAACACCTGGAGGGCAGGAACACTCTGCTATGGTTTTTATCTCTGAATTCCCAGGTTTACTTAGTTGGCTGGTGGCTGTCCTTTGTTCTCAAAGAGGACCAAAATGACATTACTATGTTAGAGTCAAGTTACAATATGTCTGATCAGACCAATACTAGCTTGGAATTCTCTAACACAGGTCAGGCACAAATAGTCCATGTGATCATCTGGGGTGGATTCTTTGCACATCTTGTGATTCTTTTGAGCTGCTTCAATTCTGCTTTGCTCATAGAGCACAGCACCTTCTCTGAAGTGGGCTCACCATGCTGAGCAGTCCAGTGCCAGTATCTCCCATGTCACATAATGAATTTCAAAGTTCTTGAGACCATGTTTTCAGACGTGTTGCTCAGGTTTAGTAAGTGCTTTGCAAATACCCATTAGGTTGAATAGAACTGATCTGGTCACCTCAAGCTGCTCCCTAATGCAGTACTCTAGCATAGTGAGTAAAACAAGTATTTGACTGGAAAGCAACCTGTATTTCTGGATGAGGAACAGACCTTCACCACTACTGCAAACTGCAGAATATTCCGGAGCACAGACATATTCCTAGCTGGTTTGTGGTGATCATTAAAGCCTGAATACTCTGGCCCTGCACTTTTTAAAAATTGATTTTTGAGGGGCGGCCTGGTGGCACAGCGAGTAAGAGCACCGGCTCCAGTGTTGGGATGACCTGGAGATTGAATCCCAGGCTCAGATACTCAGCACCACACCCAGAAATAACTGGCCGTATAACCTCGAGCAAGTTACTTAACTCTGATTGCTTAAAAAAAAAAAATTGATTTTTGGGAAACAGATACTTTCCAAATAACTTCTCTCACTCCAAAGTGCACGGCTCAAAACTCCCTAATAGAATGACTAGAGCAGTTACTCTTAAAGGAATATTTACTTTATTTCCTTTCATTCCTACAAGAGGGGGACTGGACTTTGATTAGTATTTGCTACAAATAGCAAAATACTATGTATAAACAGAGCTCATAAGAGTTCTTACTTTGACCTCAAATCCTCTTTTATGTGAGAAGCATCACCTCAGTACCTGTGACCCAGTGTGTGATAATTATTCTCTTCAAGATCACTGATCACTGCCTAGATACATCTCCAGAGACCCTTCTATACTGATCTTTTCTAGAAACAAAGTCACAAAAACCCAAATATCAGTGTTCCTCATTTTCAGACAAGCTGAGGATATTTGTCCTCTATACTCCTCCCCACCAAAGCTTGCATCAGGGAAAGAGAACATCAATGACTACTTCTACTCACCTGCTGGGCTATGAGATCCAGCCTACTTTCTAGGGTATTAGAAACTTTTATTTTACGATCCCCGTTATAAATCTCCACACCTCCAGCTCTGCAAAAAAGACAGTAATAATTTTCAGATGCAAGAGGTAAGAACAATATCCTTGACAAGGCAGTATTTGAACATAAAACAGCAGTTTAAAGAGAACTCTACTCCTCCAATCAAAAAATAATATAATAATAAATAAGTGTAAAAAAGTATGCCACAAGTATAAAATTACAGTACAGGGAATATTTCACTTGATAATATAACACTTGATTCAGTGAAAACAGTGTCGTCCATTGCCACGCAAGAAGAATATGGAGGCCCTACTGGCTCTACTGCAATGGAACAATGAGTCCTGACTTAAAATCCTCTGCCAATACTCCACTATGATCACTCCCATGCCCTCAGGACCTCAGCACCTCTTTACATAGGCTGGAAGTCAAATCTTGTTATAAGGAACCCCAAGGGAAAAAAATTCTTTTGGTAGACAAAAATTCTTTAGTATCAGTTAGGACATGGAATTTTTGTTTTATGAGCATTTATTTTGTAATAATTATGTTTTAATGGAATTTAATCTGAATATTATCTTGAAAATGTTTATCTATTGTCTTGTAATTGTCTTCTAATTATTTATTTCATCTGCATTTGATCTCCCTGATTAGACCAAGTTCCCTGAGAATGAAGGATGTATCTTCTCTATTTTTTACTGTTGCTCCATCATGTACAATGAAGGGCTCTCAACTGTAATCCCACAGACAGTTCTAACAAAGAACGTGGAATGAATTAATTCACCAAGACTCGCTTCATAGCAATGTGGATCACAATGCTGACCACACCCCAAGACTGGCCTTGTCATATCAGCACATCTTGTGGGCCATTCTAACTGCTTGCTGGCAGAAAGAGCCACCATAGTGACCTGAATTTCTTTTGTGACATACTGCTCACGGGTAGAGATTATGTTATTTATTTCATTTTTATTTATTACTTCTAGCACCTAGTGCACACAGCATTAGCATTTAGCACATAATGGCTACTTGATTTCTACTTCTACTTGGAGTTGTGTTTGGAGCACATGTGACACTAGGAAGCTAGCTTTTGGGACGTCTCTCAAGTAATGAACAAGAGAGAGGAATATAAAAAAGCATACAAAGAAAAAAAAAGCAAAAAAAATATTATTAAATCATAGTAATGGGGTGGCTAGGTGGCGCAGTGAATAGAGCACTGGCCCTAGAGTCAGGAGCATCTGAGTTCAAATCGGGCCTCAGACACTTAACACAAAAACTAGCCATGTGACCTTGGGCAAGTCACTTAACCCCAATTGCCCTACCAAAAAAAAACAACACAAAGAAAAAATATTATTAAAAAGCATACAAAGAAAAGCCAGAGCCTTGTAAAATAGTTAGTTGTAAGCTCACTGTCAAATTCTGTCATGGGGTTTTTAATGTGAGTTGCAGCTCAAAGTGGCTTGGAGAAATTATACTATAATAAATGTTAAGCAAAAGGACTCATCTTTAGTCTTTAATCTAGGAAGCTAGATATTAAAGCAATAATATTGCTTCTTACATTTCCTCTGGCAAGTATGCCTCCTGATCAACTTGGACATCAACATCTTTTGTAGTCGCTATCTTGTACATAGGGATAGCTTTTTGCACTGCAGCCTGGAAAACAAAAGACAATACTGATGAAAGGTTTTGGCAGCAACTTTGTATTATACATAAGTAAGAAAACATAGAAGAATGTTGACTATGATTGTAAAGTGATATAAATGATATTTTTTATTATTTTATCGTTATATCATATAAATGATAAAGTGAAATAAATGCTATTGTTGTTACACAACAAAAATTCAACAGTGTCAGAAGCACAGTGAGAACACTCCTACTCAAGCAATCTCTCTGTTTTCTTTTAATTTTTTTAAATTTATTTACTTTTATTTTACAACATTCAGTTCTACAGTCCCTTGAGTTTCATTTTTTCTCCCCCCCATCTATGGCAACATGTACTCGAATGTAGGATCTATAAATATCTTCACATTAATGATTAGTCAGGTTGTACAGAAGGATTATAACTGATGGAATGACCTGTGAGAAAGAGGAAACACAACAAAACAAGATAAAGAAAGAGAGCAAGTAGTTTGTTTCACTCTGCATTCAGACTCCACATCTCTTTTTCTGGATGTGGGTATCTCTTTCAGTCATGAGTCTTTTGGAGTTGTCTTATACAATCTCTCCATTTACTTTAAGAATTAAGAGAGGTGTCAGAGATTTTATCATTCTACTTTTGTATCTGAAATTTCAGTTATAGAATAATGATGTAAATTACTGCCATACATTTTTACTGATTTTCTGTTCATTTATTATGTATTGCTTACTTTTCTAAGTAATCTACTTTCTGGGGGAAAAAAAAGGTACTAAGGGGTGGGAGATCAATGTGCAGTTAGAATTTTTTAGGACCACTCAACCGTAATGCACCAAAATAGTTAATAAAGAATATGTTCTGCCAATAAACCTTTTTATTTTTAACTGTTTTGCATGAGTGAGCCCTCTTACACTTACATATAGAATTTTCTTGAATATTAGACTGACTCAATCCCACTGCTAAATTAAACCTATTGGGGCAGCCAGGTAGCACAGCGAGTAAGAGCACCGGCTCCAGTGTTGAGATGACCTGGAGATCGAATCCCAGGCTCAGACACTTAGTACCCACCCAGAAACACCTGGCCGTGTAACCTTGAGCAAGTTACTTAATCCCAATTGCTTAGGGGTGGCCAGGTGGCTCAGCGGGTAAGAGCATGGGCTCCAGTGTTGGGATGACCTGGATCAAACCCGGGCTCAGATACTCAGCACCACACCCAGAAATAATTGGCCGGGCAACCTTGAGCAAGTTACTTAACCCCGATTGCTTAAAAAAATATATAAAATTAATTAATTAATTAAATCTATCCTGGAGGGCCAGTCATTGATAATAATTGGATGCTCTTAAGAAAAAAATACAATTTTTTTTTCCAGAGATGATGGTAATAAATACAAATACTGACTACATGTCATATTTCAACTCCCCTAATTCAGGGTAGCCAGAAGCCCCAACAATTAATTCCCTCTTAAAGAATGGAAGTTTTCTTCTCTTATAAACATCATTCTTTACCTTGACCAGAGGGAGATCCTCTTTCTTGCAACGGACAATCATTCGTGGCTCAAGCAATTGGTATAATCCCTGTGCAAGATAAAAATAGACAGAACTGGCAGAAAATACAAAATAAAATCTTAAGACTGTAAAAGCAGGAGAAGAAACTTTTTCTGGCACTTATTACATATAGCTTAGTAAAAAAGATAAACATAAGTTTCCAAAAGATAACAGTATTTACCTAAACAATAAAAGTGAAGTTAATGATTTAATTAGGTAATATAAAAATGAAGATAAGAGTGTCAGGTGGAAATAAAATCCAGTTTTTGTCTTTTATTGGCTACAGACGAAGAAAGAATAAATCTTACTATAATTAGTATACCATAAGATTCCGTAATTAAGATAATTACATGATATAGTGTCAGACAATGAATAAACACATAGATTTTTTTTGGTCAAACTGCCAAAAGTCAACATTTATAGTAAGGATCTGTGACACAAACTGGAAGTTAGAGCTTGAGAGTTCCAAGTAAACTTTACTTGAACTATTTAGGATAAATCTGTAAAAAATGCCATCAGGACCATTTTATTAGGCTAAATAGCACAGATTTCCATACTAGACAAAGTAAAAGAGAAAAGAATAAAAAAAAAAAGCGTTATTATAACAAAGTTGATGGAAATGAGATGATTTCAAGATTAATAAGTTCCAATAGTAAAGGAGTAGTAAAGTCCTAGGAAATGTTTATTAGAAAGGGTGGGGCCTCTGGCCATATTTACATAGTATGCAAAATTACCTGAAGGACCAGACCATCCAAAAGCACCTGATACCTGGTTGTATCTTTCACTACCTTGGAGAGTCTCTGCTTTGCTTCATTTAATAAGTCCTGAAGAGAAAGGATAAAGGAAAGGGGAAGTCATTTTCAAATCCTGAAAAAAAAATCTCCATGCCTGAAGATTAGGCAGCTAGGTGGCACAGGAGATAGAGCACTGGCCCCGGAGCCAGTAGAACCCGAGGTCAAATCTGGCCTCAGACACTTAATAACTATGTGAACCTGGGCTGGTCACAACCCTATTTAGCAGTTTCCTCATCTGTAAAATGGGTAGAAGGAAATGGAAAACCACTTACCTTTGCCAAGAAAATATGGAGAATATATTCAAGACTGAAATGACTCAATAATTCTCAATCCTCTTTTAAAGAATAAGTTTATTTTCATTTTTAATAACTTAAAAAAGAATTTCTTCCTCTCACTACTGCTCCACTGCATAAATTGTTCTTACTTCAACTTTCTTCATGTTTAATCAGTTCAAAAAGGTCTTCCCATTTTCCATTAAAATTATTCACCTTATCATTTATGATTGCACAATAATAGTCCACTATATTCATCTATCATGATTTGTTTAGTCATTCTCCAAATAGGAAGCCCTCTTCATTTTCAATTTTTGGCTACCATAAAATGAGTTACTATAAATATTTTTGTACATATACCTCTTTCACTGGCTTAGTAGGGTTATATCTGGTCAAAGGATATATATATATATATATATATATATATATAGTTTGCTAACTTACTGGGGCATAGCTCCAAATTGGCTGGACCAATTGTAGTGCCAATGCAATATTTACAGCACCCACAATCAAAGACTGTGACTATAAATATTCCCGCATGGCTCTCCATCACAAAATATAACAAACTCTCCATATAGAGGACAGAAGCAAAGGATTTATTTAGACACCAGAAAACCAAATCCCAAAACCAGTAAGCTGATTCCATCATAGTAGCAAAGAAATTAATAAGCCATAGCAACACAGAGAGCCACAGCATCCTTTAGCCTTCCCACAAACCAATGTAAGATCAATATTTACTTACAAGCCTATCTGACTCCTTGCCTGAGCATCCTCTCCCCCAGCTGTCTAGTCTAGCTCTGACTCCCAGCTTCCTGTGGGATCTGTTCTACGACCTTCAGCAAACTTCTCCCACCACAGGCTCCATGTGACTACACAGCCTCTTGGGGGCAGAATTTACTTTCAAAGTAGGAAAGGTCTTCAAATTCCCATTTCCATTACACCGATTCACAGCTCCACCAATAGTAAACTAGTGTACCCTTTTTTTCCTTCCCCATACCCCTTACAATATTTGTCATTTTCCTCTTTTGTCATCTTTGCCAGTGTCATAGGTAGGCATTAGGTGGATTCTTAAAAGTTGCTTTAATTTGGATTTCTATAATTATTAGTGACGGTGTTTTTTCATGATTATTGATAGCTTGGATTTCTTTCTTTGAAAACTCTTCATTTTATCATGGTCTTCTTCTATCTAAAAAATCTGTAAGGCAAAGTCTTACTTATTCCTCTGATTTGTTCCTATATCCATTTTAAAACTTATCTTGGTATATGGATAAGGTGTTGGTCTAAACCCAATTTATGCTAGACTGCTTGTCCAATTTTCCTAATAGTTGTTCTCGAGTAACTGTAATTTTCAGGTTTATCAAAAACTATGCTATTGTGTTTGATTCTGTATGTTGTATGCCTAAACTGTTCCACTAATCACCTCTCTTTTTTGAAACAGTATAAAATCATTTAATAATTACTACTTTGTAGACATCTGGAACTGATTTAACTTCCTTCCCATTGGTCTTTTGTTCTTCCATATGAATTTTATTCTTTTCTGGCTCTATGAAATATTCCTTTGTGAATTTAGGTAGCACTGTTATTTTTATTATATTGTCTTGACCTACATATTAGGAATTACTATTTCCCCAATTAAACAGGTCTGTCTTTAATTCTGCAATGAGTGTTTTATAGTTAAATTCATATAATACCTAAATGAATCTCGGTAGATACATTCCCAAACATTTTATAGGCTGTTGTTAGTAAATCATCTCAATTTTGTTTCTTCTTTGCTTATGCTTATTCCCTCAATTTATTTTTCTTGTTTTGTTGCTAGAGCTAGCATTTCTAGCACTGTGTTAACTAATAGTGATAATACTGGAAAGGTCTCTAATTTTACTCTATGTATATTGAACCAACAGGGCAGAGCAGTCTTGGTGTAAAACAAACCTGGTCATAGTGAATAATCTTTCTAATATGTTGTCACAGCTTACCTCATATTTTATCTGAAAAATTTCTGCATCAAGTGTTCTTTAGGAATATGGGTCTGTAGTTTCTTTTCTATGCTTTGTCCTCCCTTCCTTTGGTATCAAGACCATATTTACATTGTAGAAAGAAATTAGAAGTATGCCTTATGTTCTTATGACTGTAAACAGCTTATATAATATTGGAATCAACTGTTCTTTGAATGTTTGATACTTATAAATCTGTTCCTGGTTTTATCCTTTGGGAGTTCTTTTACTGCTTATTCAATTTCTTTTGGGTTATTCAAATAGCATTATTTATTCTTTTGTTGAATATTTTATATTTTTGTTAGTATTCATCCATTTTCTCTAAGTTATCAGCTTTGACAGTAAGGCAAAAAATTTCTGATTACTTCCTCTTCAATGGTTATAAGTTCTCTTTTTTGATATGAAAAATTTGACTTTCTTCATCTTTTATTACCAGGGTGGATAACTGCTTATCTATTTTACTAGTCCCCCCCTCAAAAAATAAAAATAAAAACCCAAAAGATTCTAGATTATCAATTCAATGGACTTTTTCCTTTCAGTTTTATTAAACTCTTCAACTTTCAGATTTTTCTACTTTTTTTACTCAGTTGAGGATTTTTTGACATTATTCAAGTTTTTTTTTTAAATTTTATACCCAATTCATTTTTTCTTTCCCTTTTGTTGATAAAAACACTTTAGAAATACATTTTCTTCTAAAAAATGCTTTAGCTGTACAAATCTAATGTATTGTCTCATCTTACTATTTGATGAAATTTTCTATTGTTTCTATGCTTTTTTTTCTTTGATTCATCTGTTCTTAGAATTATATTTAGGCTCTTTAGACTCCAATTTCTTTTTAATTCTTTAAGGGCCCTTTACTAAATATAATTTTATTGCCTAAAGAAATGAAGGCTTTAATATTTCTGGTTTTTTATTTTTCATTAGGTCTTTATGGGGCAGCTAGATGACACAGTAGATAAGAGTGCTTCATATAAGTGCATCAATAAGACTAATTTCCTTGAGTTCAAATTCAGCCTCAGACACTTACTGTCTGTGTGAGCCTGGGCATGTCACTTAATTTTGTTTGCCTCAGTTTCCTCATCTATGAAATGAACTGGAGAAGGAAATGGCAAACCACTCCCATATCTTTGCCAAGAAAGCCCCAAATAGAGTAGTGAAGAGTTAGACACAAATGAACAACAACAAAAACAATCACTCAATTTTATGACCTCAGAAACCTAAACTCTTCCTTCTTCCTCATTCTCAATAGTCAATCAGTTGTCAAATGACTGCATTACTATTCTCTTGAACAAGAATCTTCAATGGATCCCTAACTGCCTCTAAGATAAAAATACAGATTCCTCAGTTTGGCGTTAAAAGTCCATAATTAGGTTTCAACGAATATTCCCATATTTATTTTATATAACTCTTTTCACATTCCAGCCAAACTGCCTACTTCCTGTTAACTGGATTTGACATCTTACCTTTCACTGTCATGCCTTTGTACAAACTATCATTAATGCTTAGAATGCACTCTGTCTTCTCCCTTACTTCAAAGAATCCCTAGCTTCTTGCCACATCCTATAGTAATGTTCTCTTCTCAAATTTTCTTGTATTTTTCCGTCTACTTGTTTGTATCCTCACAGTTAGGATATAAGCTGCTTTAAGAGATGGTTTTTCATTTAGCTTTGTATTTCCAGCAATCAGGATAGTGCCTTGCACACAGCAATTTAATAAATGTTTGTTGAACTGAATTAAAAATACTATGTACCACAGCAGTTAATTCCACTTTGGGAGAGCTCTGCTCATACATAACACTTCCTTGTAAAGCAAAATTTTATCTCTTCAACTTCTACCTACTGCTATAGGAGCAAGTATAACCACTCTTCCAAATGACAATGCTTCATAAAGCTATCTTCCCATCTTCAACTGTTATAAGTTCTCTTTTTTGATATGATCATCCCCTCCCCCCAAAGGCTTCTCTTCCTCAGTTCTGACATCCTCACATGGCATGGAATCAAGATTTTCACCTTCTCTAGATGATCTCCAGCATATCAATTTACTTCTTAACACATGGCAACTTGAAATGAGCACAATATGCCAGATGTTCAAGGCAGAGTACAATAAGAATACTATTTCCCTCATTTCTGGGCACTGTCCTTTTTTTTTTTTTAAATTAAGAATCTAACAATGACAAAAACAAACATTTCCACATACAGAGAACAGGAAATGAGGTTTGCATATAAAACAGTTTCTATTGCATACATCTTGCTATTTTTTAAAGTACATTTTTCTACAACAATTCCAAAGGACTCATAATGGAAAATCCAATCCACATTCAGAGAAAGAACTGATAGAGTCAATGCAGATTGAAGCATATTGTTTTCACTTCCTTTATATTTTTTTGTGACTTTCCTTCTGGTTTGTTTCTTTTTTCACAACACTACAAATATGGAAATATTTTACATGATGCACATATAGAACTTATTTAAAATTTTTACATATTTAAAGAAGAGAAGGAGGGATAAAATTTGGAATTCAAAAATTTTAAAAAATGAATGTTAAAAATTTTCTTTACATGTAATTGGAAAAAACAGAATACTATTAAAAAAACAAAGCTACTATTTTGGCATATAAAACAAAAAGTACACGTATTTTTAAAAGCATATTTTAAATTTAAGACAATAGTGCCAACACTATCCAGATTGTCTTGAGTTCCATTCTGGTCTTCCTTTTACTTTCTTTTGTGTACTTAAGGCTTCAATGATATTTCTTTTTTTTTTTTTTGCATCATAATTACTACCCACTCCTTTGCCTCACAAATCTCTGCCCTCAAAATAAAAGCCCTTCCCTGAAGTAGAGTCAAGTAAAACAAATTCACAAACTGATTACAACTGGGAGTATATTGTTTTGCACCTATAGTCCATTATCTCATTGTCAAGAAATGAGGAACATGTTTCCTCCTTTAGAATAGAGGTTGGCTATTGAACTAATCCAAATTCTTACATCTTTTTTTGTTGTTTTTCTTTACATTATTTTATAGATTGTTCTTGATACTCACTTTACTGGCAGTTCTCTGCTTCCTCCTGGTTTCCTTCAAGAACCAGCTAAAATCCCATCTCCTAAAAAAAGCCTTTCCCAATTCCCCCTCAATGCTCACACCTTCCCCTTCTTGATTTATCATCTATACATTTTATTTGCAAATAGTTGTTTGTATTTTGTTTCCACTATTAGAAATTGAGTTATTGGAGAGCAGGAACTGTCTTTCGTCTTTCTTTATATTCTTATCAATTAGCACAGTGCCTGAGACATAGTAAGCACTTATGACAAAAGATAGGAATGGCTGTTGGAGGAATAGACACACTGGTGCGTTGTTGGTGGAATACACACATATACACACAACACACATACACTCTCCCTTTTCATCTTTGAAGTAGATGACAAGTAGTGGTATTGCTGGATTAAAGGATATGCACAATTTAATGACTTTTGAGGCATATTCCAATTTGTATGTTTCATTAGTAACTGGGAACATTTTTATGTATGGTTGTTGATACCTTACCTCTCTTCTTTTTGGAGCTGCTTGTTCATAATCAATTGATTTCTCCTGAGAAGAGGTTCTTGATTTTTATGTATATATGCATTTATGAGTGTGGATAAACACACACTCTACCATCTACCATCTAACACAATTATGTTATCAAAGAATATGTCATGAAAAGTATTTCTAGAATAAACTAGAAGATCTTTTTCAGCATTTCCCACTTCTAAAAGGATTGTGTTCAATAAATAGAACAAAGAAATAAACTAGATGTTCCAAATTATAAAAATGAGTATTTGATCATAACTATATGAATGTGATAAAACACTTGGCACTAATACTAACCAATGTTATGGCATTTACATTATAAACTTCTCTGATACTTTATAGATCTGTGAGCACTCCCTCCAATGTTGCAAAGTACAAACCATCCATGCCATTTCATCTCGTAATACTCTTGTCCATTTCCTCCCATCATGCTAGGGGCCTTTACAAACCATCCATGCCATTTCATCTCGTAATACTCTTGTCCATTTCCTCCCATCATGCTAGGGGCCTTTCTCTACTTCTCCTGACATAGGCACCAAAGGCTACCAATGAAGTACATAGGTTATCCATGTTATTCCCCACACTTGCTGCATGACTGACCATTTCTGCTAGTGTATATCTCTGTTGTGTTTTGACACGTCTCTTGCACAATTCTTCATTTGTAATAAATTCACAAACCCCTAACACTTTGAATTTTATAAATGGCACCTGCAATAAAGTTATACCTTTTGTGTTACTGGAGAATATTTTAACTAGCTACATGAATTATGACCAAAAATACTTCTCTAAAGTAGTTAATGAACTAGGTGAGTCAATCAATCTAATTTGATAAAGGAATTCTCTTTTAGGGGAAAACTACCATTATTCACAGAAGGCTAAAAATTGTTTAAGACATAAATTATCAGCTGCTTGGAGCTATGGACTTTTTGTATTCCTGTTCCATTAGATAAACTAATTTATTAGCTATAAATTTCTTCCCATCCTCTGAGTTCAGCAGCATAAAGGATAAGTTATCCAATTTAAGAACTGGTCAGCAAGCTGGTGATAAAGGATTCTAATTTGAGAGCTGCCCTCTATAATTAGCAATTACAGAAATTCTTTTGCTAAGTTACTTATATTTGACTTAAACATATTTGACATTCCATCTGTTTAAAAATCAAATCATCAACCATTTAATGGAATAAACTGGGTCAATTCAATCCCTATCAAGGTAAAGTACATTAAAAAAAAATACCACAGGGGCTAGATACTCACTGAGATAAGGTCGTCTCTGGCTCTGAGGACTTTCAACCTTGCCTGATTCATCAAGTTGGACATCTGACTGGAAGTTGCACAGAAACATAAAGAGTCAGTACAGAGTGCTTTTAACAATAGCAGCAAAAGCTGCTATATATTCTGGACAAAGTGCAAATACTTTTCTTTACTGAAACTAATATTTACCTATGTTCTACCCAATGATTTCAGTGTGTGCCATTACTGTTTTGCCAAAGCTCTTTACTCAAAAGTGGGAAAGTTCACTCAAAAGACCAGGAAGTAGAAGCTACTTACATTTTCTTTTGCTGCTCAATTTGTTTCTCCTTCTTCTCATAATATTCCATTATCTTTAGTCTCTGTGTTTGCACAAGACGACCTTTCTCAATGTTGAACTCTTCTTCTGCCTGCATGGAACCAATTTACATTCAGTTAAGAGGTGCTAATTAATGACCAAAAAAGGTTCCAACATAGCAAACTTGTCCAAACGCCTGGGTGATGTATACTTTGTCATAACTGTATCATACAATGTGGAAAATTTGAAATTTACTCTGCCTCATCTCATTAGAATTTGCTTTTTTTAGCTTTAATATCTGAAAAATGAGAGACAAATAATTCTCAAATACATACAGGAAAGGCAGTGTGAGGCAGGAAGAAACACTGAACTTCAAGTTAGGTGAGACCCCAGGGTTCAAATCCTGCTTCTAACACTTTACTAGTTAACTTCTGAACCTTAATTTCTACATCTGTAAAATGGAGATAATATTTATAAGCATTTACCTTATAAAATTATGACTATCAAATGAAAAAATGTATGTCAAGTGCTTTTCAAACCTTAAGATGATTATATAAATGGAGGCGGCTAGGTGGTACAGTGAATAGAGCACTGGCTCTTGGAGTCAGGAGGACCTGAGTTAAAATATTACCTCAGACACAACACAAAACTAGCCCTGTGATTTTGTGCAAGTCACTTGACCCCAACTGCCCTACCTTCCCCTCTCCAAAAAGCAAAAAAAGATGATATATAAATGTCAACTTATTACTGAGACAAAGATTAAGTGACTTCGAGAAACTAAAAATACCTGATCAAAATTTATACGCAAATTAGACTGCAAAATATTCTCTCCAGACAAGAAATGAATTTTTTTTTCCAAGAAAAGTGAATGTTAAAGGTCTGCATTCAAATTTACTTTTCTTGTATAAGGGCATAAAATTCTGACTTTTCCTCCTATTCTGTATATCATAATCCATGATTATCAAATGAAATTGAAGATAGGAAAAAATGAGCTAACATTTATAATTAAAACAGTTTAGTATTTAAAATTAGTTAACTGAGTCTTCATATTCTGAAAAAATCAAACAAAAGAACTTATCTCCTTTCCTACCATGGTAAATGAAGATGTTACAGAGGATGCTGAGATTTCTATATCTGAAGAACATCAGATGGATAACAGCCCAAAAGGAAATGAATATAGTACAGTAGTTACAGTACAGTAATCAGTAAAATAAAAGGCCATAGCATTTGTGATCATCAAAACACCACCACACAACAAAAAATTCTTTTCCTAAAATTGTACTGTTGAGTTAGTTGATTATGTCAGAAAGTTTTAGAGTGATTTTCTTTTTCCTGTGTCTATAAAAATCCAATATAGACAATTTTAAGGCTGCATCTGTATGCTAGAATAGTGATATAGTTGATGTAGTCAATGGGCAGATTTGGAATTGGGAAGACAGTTTAATGTCTTGCTTCTGACACATACTATCTGTGACACTTAAGTTCAGTGTGCAAGGAAACATCCTAAAACTAATTTACAGAAATTACAGATGGAATTCACAGCAGTAATTCCCTGAGTACAAGAAAAAAAATACTGGGAAGTTAACTTTAACAAATTAAAGACAAGGCCAATGCACCAAAACATGCCTTTGATCCTATTCCTTTTTGTCTTCTCTAGCCAAATGCCTCCACCATCATCTCTGCTTCTTCATCTACTATCTCATCTTCAGTTTCTCCCAATACACCTACTATCTCCTCCTTCTTCAAAATACCACCGGCTAACCATTTATCTTTCCTTCTCTTCTCAACTAAAGTCCTTGTAAAAGCAATCAGTGTCTGTCTCTTTACAAACTCTCTTCTAAACTCTGGCTTCTGACTTCAACCGAAATTGTACTCTCCAAAGTTACCACTGATCTCTTCTTATGACTACTAATGACCTCTTCTTAATTCCCATCCTTCTCTGCAATATTTGACACTACAAACCACCCTCAACTCTTAGATATTTTGTGGCCTAAGATTTTGAAATTGCTCCCTACTTTGCAGTTCATCTGATCATTTCTTTTCTTTTCCTCAATATCATCCAGAAAATTTATTAAAGGCTAGTGTCTCAATAGTAAAATGAGGATAATAATGGCACCTACCTCACATGGTTACTGTGAAGACCAAATGAGATAAATTTGTAGGGAATTTACTAAGTCCTTAGTACATAGTATGTTGAAATAAGGCTCAGTCCTGTCTTTTCTTTCAGTGTTTTCTCACTAGATAATCTTATCACTTCCCATTGTTTCATCCCTATGCACATAATTACCAGATCTATTTATCCAGCCCAGTTTTTCTCCATGGCTCCACTCTTGCATCACCAACATCCAGTAGGACATTTCAAGCTGACATTTTGTATGCATGTCAAACTCAAAAATGTCTAAAAGTAAGACTTCCTCCCAAAATCCTCCAGTGGTTTGAACCTCCCAATTATTGTTAGGTATCATCCTCAACTCTTCACTTGTACCCACCCCACAATCCACTGCCCAATCTTTTAACCTTCAGAACTAACCTCTCTTGAACACATTGCCATTCTCTCCACTCACTCTAGTGCAGACTCTCACTCAACAGCTCTCACCTCAGCTATAACAGTCTTCTAATTAAATTCCCTACCTCAAGTTTTCTCCCTTTCCAATCTCCCTTTCACCTAAATGCTAAAGTGATTTTTCTCAAGTGTAGATCTGAAGATGTCACCGTCCCCACTGAACAAACTTCAGTTGATTCCTCCTCCCTTAAGTATCAAGTATAAAGCCTTTTGTTTGGTATTTAAAGCTCTTTATAACCTAGCCCCTTTCTACTATTCCAATCTTCATAATACTCTATTCCCTTCCACAAACTCTCCTAATCCAGCCATGCTGAGTAATTACTTGATGTTTCTCAACATGTGACTCTTAGAATCCATGGCTTCCTTTTAAGTTCAGCTATTGCAGGAAGACTTTCCTGATCACCCCAGCTACTAGTGACATTCCCTCTTAGCATCCATCTATTATATATTTATTTTGTTTTGATTTATGTTGAGGGTAGACTCTTTTTTGATTTTTCTTTGTAACTGCTGCTCAGTTTAACATTTGGCACTTTTTAAGTACTTGCTAACTGACTAAAGCAAAGGCTCTTAACCTTTTTTGTGTGTGGTGGACTCCCCAGGCAAGCAATGTTTTTTGGGGAGGTTTGTTTTGTTTTTTAATGAGACCTTATGATGTCAATTTAGTTTCAAATATTTCTTGTTTACAGAAGGAAAAAAAGGCCCTTGGGATGGCTAGGTGGCACAGTAAATAAAGCACCGGCCCTGTAGTCAGGAGGACCTGAGTTTGTTTCTGGCCTCAGACACTTAACACCCACACAAAAAAACTAGCCATGTAACCTTGGGCAAGTTACTTAACCCCAATTGCCCTCCAAAAAGGCAAACAAAAAAAAAAAAAGGCCCTCTTTTATGCTACTAATTATACAAAATTTATCAGGTGCCTCATTTTCATCATTTTATTTGCATACTTCCACATGGAACTTTTGTGCATTATTCATATTTATAATATTGTTTTACCTAGAAAAAAATTTCAAAAGATTACCAAGGAAACCAATTATATTCAAATAGAAACAAAATATTCATACTGCAAGCATGGCTGTTCATTTCTAGTTTTTAGAAGCGAAAAATCTACATCTATCTGATTTCCATTAGAGGAATTCTGAGGTATTCCTCATAGGCTAAATTAATTTGTGAGGGAAAAAAATGATAGTGCTTACAAAATTGATTGTTTTCTGTATATAAAAACCACATTTTTCCTGGCCCTAGAATAATAGGATAAGGTCTCTCCAAAGGCACTAAATGTACAAATTCCAAGTTTCCATAGGAAAATTATTCCTCTCTGATGGCCTTATCAGAGCACTTGCAACTGAGAATTTCTAGTAAGCTGATTTCTGAATTTCATTGATACTAACAGTGTAAATGCTTATATTCCCTAAATCAACTAATCATATAAAGAATAAAAATGTACTAATACTTCGCTAATGATCAATCTTACCTTTGCATCTATTTCTTCTGCCTTCTCGTTTGCTTCCTGTTCAATGAAAGCCATCATGTGTTTGATCTGTAAATAGAAAAACATCAATTTTCTTTTGGCTCTAGAAATAATTTAAAGTATAGCACCTTTCCTTTCACATTCAAATGTGAAAACATTTTAAACAACTCTCTACAGTCTAGGGTGAGACTCTAGGCCAATCCATTTAATCAAATCTATTGATAACAATTGGGCCTAAAGCCAGTAACTGGTGAATTAAAAATTAAAAAGAAATTATCTATCAACTCCTTTTTCCCCACATATCATTATGCACCATAAAATAAATACTTTGTAGAAGTACAAGGTAGCCTGGGAACCCTTGTGGATTTAACTCTGGAAGGAGGGTCACACTACTTATTTATTTCCTAAGAATATTCTACAAATAATACATTATGAACATATTTTGACAGTCTGAACATAATGACATTCCTGCATAGTGAAGTAAACCAGGAATACTACCCAAGGGTTACTCTTAGTAAAGAGATATCTTTAAAAGCAGGTTTTTCATATGACCAAAAAAATCTATATAATTATGAAACTTTTGTACCATATATGTGAACAAAAGACTTAGTTCCAAGTCTTTTAATTTTCAGGCTCACAATATCATTACTCTTAAGTTTAATATACTTGTGGAAAAATACTGTGACTGTAAGAGACCTTGAGGATATGATTAGTACTATTCAATTTGAAGGAACTTGTTTGGTCTGCTAGCTCCTGAGGTTTTAAATTACCTTAATTAAAACAGAAAAAAAAAGTAGGTATTTATAAATGCCACAGAAGCCTAGTTTAACATAATATTGACCCCTGGCTCAAACCTGTCTTATCTGCCTTCATTACAACAGAAGGACTCTTCAACTAGTTCTGACTAGATCAGTGTAGATCTCTTAAAAGTCCTGGGTACAGTCAAAGAGGACAAAGTGTTCTATCTCAAAGATTTGTAGGAAAGAAAAAGTTTAGCCAAAGGGATGAGAACATTCTAGCCTCAAAGCAGAAAATTCTGGCCCTCTGAAAGATAACAATCATCTTCTCCCTACACAAATGTAAATTCACTACAGAATAAGACAACATTTTCCTAAACAAAAAGAAGTTCCCTAAACAAAATATGAGAAACAGAATTTGTTATATTTTAACATTAGGTTATTTTAGCAATCTTTAAAAAAAATTACTCAAGAGTATTACACAAATAAAATATGAATTTAACAACCAATAAATCATAAATGTTGGCTGAATTGTAAATGAATTTATTATATAAGATCAAATGAAACAACACTTGTAAAGTATTGAGCACTTAGCCTAGCACACAGTAAGCTCTATATAAATGCTTATTCCCTTCCCCTTTTCCCCACAAGTAATAAAGTAAAGTTTATAAACAGCTGACTAGATTCATTGTATCCAAATACCTATACATTTCAACACCTGTCATTCAGCAAAAACAGGAACATGAATTGATTCTTTGTAGAATTCTGGGAGTAAAACTACTTATCTAGGGGGCCTGGGGAAGGAGGGGAGGAGAACAGCCTTCAAGCCTTAGGTTTAATTAAAGACTCAGACTTTTGTCTCCCTTCAGTAATAAAGAAAATACACTCCCTTTGTTATTTCATTCTATATATCCCCTTTAAGAAGCTACTATTCATTTTCAATGCAAACCAATACAAGATTTCCTATAAGTTTTTTTCTAAACTAAGTTTTAACTAGAAATCAGCAACAGTTAAAGCTTAAAAAGATCCCTCTCCCTCTTACTTAATGGAGTAACAATCAAGTTAGTAAAGAATATGTAGTGGGTGTTATTTCCAAGCCTGAGAGAAAAAAAAACATTCCATATTCCTATGTGGTTTTACCCCATTTCTCATCCAGCATATTCACCAGTCTGTGAATATTAGTCAGATAATCTTCCAACTACCTCAAAATATGGCAACTCTGGGGCTTGGTTCTAAATTTGTTTCTATCATTTACCTGTTAACATAATCTTAGTTTCCTTGTCTGTAAAAACATTTTGGCAAGGGTACTTAACTGAAAGAATACTGGTTCTTCACTGCTATGAAATCAAATGGAAATTACTTAGAGGTCTATCATCCTTCTTTCTTTCAAAAACTTCTCCATAAGAAATCATCAAATGACACAGACATTTGTAAAAACAAGGCAAATATTCTAAAGTGCTGTTTCTGAACTGACAAGGTAGGTTTTAATAGAATCAGAAAATGTTATGGATAGAAGGGACCTTGGAGATCACCCTTAATCTTTTCCGTGCCATAGCTCCCCTCTGGCAGCCCAGTGAAGCCTATAGCCCTTTCTCAAAATGTTTTTAAATCCATAAAGTAAAATACGTAGGATTGCAAAGGAAACCAATTATATTAAAGTTAAAACTCTTCGATCGAAACCAATTCTCACATCTTACTGAAAAAGAAATAGTCTTAGAAGGGAAGTATCTAGCCCAAGATCACAGTGGCAGAGATAAAAATAGAACTCAGGTCTCCTGACTCCCAGTCTAGTGCTCTTCTCACTATACTTCCTTTTTCTTGCAAATTACATGTAAGCAACAGCGGAATATTTTAGGATTGCTCCATCAAGAAACCCGATAAATTTCACAGAATCACATTTAAAGCCCCAGCAAAGCTAAAAAAAAATCCAAGCCGAGATGCGCAGGTCGAATTTCTATCCCCGAAGAGACAGACCCCTTCCCCTCCCTCCACCCCCTACTAAGCAAGGTCCCACGGAGCCCAGCGCGAAAAGGGGGCCCTGAGATCTTCAGGAGAGTCATCCTCGTCCCAAAGACTCAGATCCGGGGGCAGGATCGGAGCTAAGCGGTCACGGGAGGTGGTAGAATTACTGCAGTCAGCTGACCTTCCGCAAATCGCCCTCCCCCCCACGGCGACCCCCGCCCCACCCAAGGCGACCAGGGAGGAAGGCCACGGAAGCTACTAGGGTCCCGGTCGTCCTCGAGTTAGGAGAACAACTTATCCAACCCAACACCTCCGGTTCCGTCAACAGCGGAAGACTGAGGTGGGCCCCGAGAGTGTGGGCCCCGTACCTGCTTTTGGACATCGGCGTCGCTGAGAGCCATGGTGACAGCAGCTACTCCTACCCTGAGCTGTCAGCCTCCAAGTACAGCAGAAGATGAAACAGCCGTGGAGGCCGAGCGCTCCGGTTTTCCTTCCCTTTACAAGTACAGCTTCCGGTTCCGGTCAGCTGCTCCTCCAGGTAACGGCGCCCGCCCCCCTTTTCTCTTCCCCGGCTACCAAGGAGAAAAAGAAGAGTCAGGAAAGCCCCGCCCGTTTCCCCGCCCCCTCACTGCGGAATAACTTGTGAGCCGGAACCTATAACCCTGCTTTGCTTGGCTTAGTTGTGGGGGTGCGGGAGCTCCTCTGTCCTTGAGGGAGGGAAGAGATCCTCGCCAGCCCTGTTTGTATCCAGAAGCGTCTAGCACTTTGTATTTTTTTGTACCCGAATACTGTACGTTTCTGCGCCAGTGATTCAGAGTAAACAGAAAAATGAAAGGGCTTTTTGAATAATTCTGGGGGCTATCTACTTTAGCCGGAAAGACTGGCGCGGGGGAGGGGGCAGGGGCTCCGTATCTCAAATTTGTGTAAAGACACTATAGAAAGTATTGATTTTAAAAACCTTCGTATTGACACCTTTTGATTTTACATCATCATTTCGGAACATCTCCTTCCCAGAGAGCCATCCCTTGGAACAAGGATCTCTTGACAGCCACTCTGGGTCATTTGCCGGTTTATACTTGAACCTGAGGGTTCAAGGAGTAATCTCTGAGTCTCTGGCTCCTGGGCCCTTGCCTTCGAGCTGATAATTAAATTCATCAGTTGACTTAAACTTTTAGCCAAGGCCTTTACTAAGACATCCCACCCCACCCCTAAATTAGGGACTCAATCTCACAGATACACACAGTACCCACAGGGAGATTGAACTCGGAGTAGTAAGGCACGTGTATAGGAAATACACTGACTAAAAAAGTAACAGACCCTAGGACTGGAAATGCGTTCTCCCTTATCCTCACAAATTTTCCCTTAGGTTTAGTTTTAGTATAAAGGGAGTTCAGTCAGATCGAAGGTTCTGTGCCTTTCTTGAGCACAAAGCTGGCACTTCTCTCCACCATGAATTCTCCCTGAATTTATCTGTCATGTGTGCATCTATCCATTCCCATACTTATTCTTGGCCACTGCCATTCTGGGCACAGGGCTCCTGTTCCCCTTGCAGATTTCCAGGATCTTTGGGCCTTTCAGAACATACAACTTAACCTGAATGCTTCCATATCAGTACAATCATTTGGACAGAACAAACCCCAAAGAGACAGAAGGTGCTATGTGTTCATGGCCACCTTAGCCAGCTGTGTATGCCCCCTTCTCCTCTCCCGCCCAGCTCTCAGGAGGTTACGAAAACCAGACCTGGCTTTCCAACAGGAAGGAAAAAGGAATGAAGAGGGATGGGTTGCTGCTTTTGTATATCTAGTGAGTTCCAGCTCAGCAATCAATCAGGGAACTAACTCTTCATCATCACTTAGTGCAATTCCCCTCAGTTACATTTGGCTGAAAGTGGACTTTCCAAATGTTTTTTTTTTCCACATCTGGCAATTTTTTAAAAAGTTTGTTATTTTTACTTATTTATTTGTTTATCTATTCCACTACCTGAGCAAATTAAAATAAATAAGTCCTCAATACACAGCTACACGGCTAGGTACTCTGGTAAAGCAAATGCCCACACTGGCCATGTCTGAAAAGTGCATGTGTCTTTTTTTGCATTTCAAGTTCATCATCTCTCTGTTCAGAGGTGAGCATCATCTCCATAGGCTTCCACATGGTAGACTGTAAATAGTAAAGGGAAATCCTTCTATGCTCTAATGCCTGGTCCCCTTAAATAAGTTCACCTATGCTATAGATTTAAAAAAAAGAAGGGGAAAATTAGCTCATTAAAACCAATCAATACATCAATCATGTCTGAATAAAATATTCCACACCCACAGTGCCCCACCTCTGAAAAACTAAGAGAAGTGAGGAAGTTTTGGGGTGCTGGGACTCTGAGAATGCCAAGGCAGAGTTGTCTGAAATTAATTCACACACTCAAACCATCTCTTAGTCAAATGGCAAAAGTTTATTGTAAGGCATTAGCAAAAGCCAGTGAAGTTCCAAGGGAACCTGCAAGCTAATGAGGACGGTGCTGGGGCTTATATGGAAAAGGGACAAGGGAAAAGAATGCCAAGGATGTTAATTAGGTAAACTAGGGACTTCAAGGGATATACCAGGGGTCCAGGTGTCTTTGGGAGCAGGCACCTATAATCTATGGATGAGAAAATACAGAGTCTGCCAGGGTAATTTTGCTGATACCAGACACAGAGGGAAAAAATTTTTGTTTTCCTGCCAGAGACATGGACCTTAACGATCTGTCAAGGGAGAGTCCTCAGGCCAGCCAGGGATAAAAATCCTTGGGCCATGCACCCCTGTGTCTGTTCTGATAAAAGGAATTACAGAGTCAGACCTGGGTGTGTTCTGTAATGTGAGAATATTTTCTCCTAGGGGGCCTACTGAGAAATTGGGAGGCCTCCATAGACATGATTTTAGGGCAGGGGCCCAGGAACAAGCCCCCCATCAGAAGTATGTTTTCTCAACTCTTTTCACAGACTACACTTGGTCATAATTACACAGAATTCATTTTCTTTTTGCTTTTCTTTTTATTATTAACTTGAAAAACATCAAGAAAAATAACATAACATTTTCTCATACTAAAAAGAACATAAAAAAGACAACTGTATATGAAACTGTGACTCTCCACAACTGCTGTCATAGTGCATAAAACAAAAATAAATTGATCCCTCTTAACAACTCAAATATTTGAACACAAGGAGCACATCTATCCTGTCTTTTTTTCTTTAGATTAAAACTCTCCATTTCCTTCAAATTATCTTTGTATGATTTCTAGTCTCCATACCATCCTGAATACCCTCCTCTGGACAAAGTCCAAATTATCAATGCCCTTCCTAAAATATGGCAAGCAAATTTGGATACAAGAATCCAAATGTAGTCTGATCAGGGTAAATAACAGTGGCATATACAATCATTTCCTTCTTTCTAGACATTATAATTGATTGTATTAATGTAACCTAAAATTTTTGGATATCATATCATACATGTCTTGCAATCTACTAAAACTCTAGGGTCTTTTTCATGTTAACTGTTTTCTATTAACTCTTTTCCCCTGCTCTCTTTATGTATTTCTATATTTGTGCAGTTGATTTTTTAAAAGCTGGATATTGGGCCTTACATTTTAATTCCATTAAATTTCCTGAGTGGCAGCATGGCATAATGGATAGAATTGGCCTTCAATCAGAAAGGCCCAGGTTCAAGTCCCAACCTTGTTCATACTAGTTGGGTTACCCTGAGCAAATCACTTAACCTCTCAGTGCCCTAGACAATTCCAAGACTTTCTATTATAGAGAAGGTATCGATCACAGGTCCAGTACAAAAAAAGTATACTAATAAAATCAGCCCATCTTTCTAATTTGTCAAGATTTTTTTTTAATTTCAATTCAGTTTTCCAGTATATTAGCTATCTTTCCCAGTATTCTCATTGGGAAATTTAATGAGCACATCATGTGACTTCCTCTAAATCATTAATAAAAATGTTGAACAGAGAGAACAAAACCTATAATACTTCAAATGAGAACTCCCTTTAAATTTATTAATCAATACTCTCAAGACCATGTTTATAGGATTTCCCAGATGTATTAGTCTATGAACCTAGTTGTCCAGGCTGGAAGCCTAAAGGTCATTCTTAATGCCTTACTCTCTTTCACCCACCATCTCCAGTCTGTTGCCAAAGCTTATCAATTTTACCTTTTACCTCTTGCATATGCCCTCTTTTTTCCCCTCATACTTGTTCAGTTGTGTACAACTCTCCATGACCTCATTTAGGGTTTTCTTGGCAAAGATATTTTGCCAAAAGGAATGGTTTGCCATTTCCTTCTCCAGCTCATTTTACAGAAGAGAAAAGTGAGGCAAACAGGGTGAAGCAACGTATCCAGGGTCATATAGCTAGCAAGGGTCTGAGGCTAGAATTGAACTTGGGAAGGTGAGTCTTCCTGGATCTAGGCCCAGCACACTGTCCACTGTGCTACCTGCTGATTGTTCTACCTACCCCAAATCTCTTTCCTATGCCAGTCCTTCCTCCACTCAGTTGTCAAAGTGATCATCTAAAACCCCAGGTATGACCATGTCACTCTCCCTCCCCCATTCAGTAAATCCTAGTGGCTCCCTATTGCTTTATATAAAATATAAAATCCTCTGGTATTCAAAGCCCTTTATAACCTATTCTGCTGCCCACCCTGTCTTCTTACACCTTATTTCCCAATCCCCAAATATGGGTACTCTTTGATCCAGTGACACTGGCCTCTTTGCTGTCTCCAGGTACTTTCAATGACTGTTCCCAATGCCTGTAATGCTCTCCCTTCCTCATTTCTGCCTCCTGGCTTCTCTGACTTCCTTCAAGTCCTAGCTTTTATAGGGAACCTTTCTTCATTCCTCTTACTTCTGCTCTTTTCTCTCCTTTATTGCAAATCTATTCTGTATTTAGCTTTCTGTAAAAAGCTATTTGTGTGCAGACTCCAAGACTGTGAATTCCTTGAGAGTAGGGACTATCTTTTGCCTTTCTTTGGATCATTAATGCTTAGCATAATGTCTGGCACATAGTAGGTATTTAATAAATGTTAATTGACTGTCTAAGAAAAGAAAATGAGGTATAATCTTCTCTTGAGGAATGAATGCCATTCAATGATCCATTCCAATTATTCGATTCAAATTTTTTTCAAGAATTAACATCAAACTTGCCAGCTTTTAGTTTGCAGAATCCATCTTTTTCTCCTTTTTGAAAAGATGTTTGCCTCTCATTGTACAGCACCTCTCATTTTCAACTTTTTTTCTTTAATCATCATGGTTCATGATCCTTCTGCTACATACCTCAACAACACTTTATGTCATATGGAGACACATAGTCCATGTCCATTACACTGCTGCCCACATAATTTCTGATAGAGAACTAGTCATTAGACCTATCTTCCACTCAGAAACCTTTACTGGCTTCCCATTGCCTATAAAATAAAGAATTAACTCCTGAATATGGCATTCAATGTCTTCTATAATCTAACTCCACTACTATTTCTCTTAACATACTTTATGTTACAGCCAAACTGGTCTAACCTCTAGTCCAATGTTGTTCTGCCTTTCTGTCTTTGCACAAGCCACTACAGGTATATAATTTGCCAATACCTGAAGTGGGTATCTGATTAAATTCTTCTCTTGGTTCAAGGCCTAATTAGGGCGTCACCTCTTATAGTTGCCAAACTCTTCCTTACTCCCACTCTCCAAATTTAAAATGATCTCTCTCATCTAAAATTGTTCATAGTACATTGCCTGGATCTCTCTCTCCTTTGTCACCGTATTCCCCAGAAGCCTAAGTTCTAAGAGCAGGGTCTATGTTGTATATAGCTTTGTAATTCAGCATTTCCCCATTTCCAATATATTCCTCAATATTAATATATTAATCTCAAAAACTAGAAATGTAAGACAATTATAAACATTGCATTAAAATAATCTTATGGGCTAAAATATACAATAAAAATGGTCAGAACAAATATTAATAACATTAATCCAATGAATAAATTACATTAGTCCAATCTATTTCCAAATCATCTATGGGGGAAAAATACTCCATACATATATATCCCAATTATGACATTTTATGTTGATTATATAAATAATGTGGTAGGCTTTGGTGAGATATGTACCAGGAGTGAACATAGTAAGGAATTAACTAGGTGGAAACAAGAATAAAAAAATGTTGTAAAATAAGGGTGTTAGAAAGATACTTGGTCTAGGAATATACAATACTTGTTGGAGAGCCAGGAAGGTTTTTATTACCTTTATTTTACATTTATTCTTTCCTGAATAAATGGATAGCCTCTTCAAATGAATACAAAGAATCAGACAAATGCAAGCCCTTTTATGCTGCTTCCATTCAAATTTCCTGCCTTGTTCTTCCCTTCAGAACTGGAATTGGTTCCAGCTCTTCTGGGTTACAATCTTTTCTGATCTGACCATTACTACTCCTTAGTATGTGTCTTCCTCCCAAACATATTCCAAAAACAGATGTTGCACAGGACATGCAGTAAGATGTAAATCAGGATGAGGGGAGAAAGGTCAGAATGGCCCTATCTAATAATATAGATGGAAGAAATCTGTAAGTTTACCCTTGGAAGGGGCCTGGGCTAAGCTGGTTCAAACTGGCCAGGGTCAAAGGATGGTCACCAACTTTTCATTAACATGAGGGCTTAACTAGCCTCACACATATTAGCTGACAAACCCCAAATAGAATTAGAACCCCATTATCCTGTCCTGGGATTCATGAAGCCCATTTTGGGGAGGGAACATACTAAATTTCCTCTGCTGGCCCAGCCCTGGCTGCTGGACCCAGTCCCCTGGTCACTTGTGGCAGGTTCCCCACTCCTGCCTAAGCATTCCACAGCATGCAAATTGTTAACAACTACCATGTTTCCCCAATAATAAGACACTGTCTTATTATTTTTTTGGACAGAAAAACACCAGAGGGCTTATTTTCAGGGGAGGGCTTATTTTAATGAATATTGACAGCAATTTTAATAAACAGGTAAATGTGAACAAAAAAATGTACCAGCAAGCAAATCACTGGGGAAGAACAGGATGACTCGCTCACTACTGCAGCTCTGATTGGATGCAGCTCGGAGCGTGGCGTGCGTTTCACCCGGGGTGGGGGGGGACGGTGCATACAGAGGGTACCGTAATGTAGCATGTAGCGCAGGGGATCACCTTCACTACAGTAGCAATCTCAATAGGGCTTATTTTAGAGGAATCTTACACAGTAAGGGGAGGGCTTATTTTCGGGATAGGTCTTATTATGGGGAAACACGGTATGTGAAGGAATGCTCCAAATCTCTAGAAATAAGAGAAATGCAAATCAAAACAACCCTGTGGTTTCACCTTGCTCAGCAAATTGGCACAATGGCAAAAGGGGGACTAGTTAATGTTGGAGGTGGAGCTGGGAATTAGTACAAATATTACAGAAAATAATTTGAAATTATGCTGAGAGACTAACATATCCATACCCCCTTTGATGAAGAGATTCCACTGCTAACTTTTCAACAAGTAATTGGTATAATTCGTCATATGCTTAAAAGGTAACAGAGCAGCAATGTATTCACAGGGGCAAGGCACAAGGGGAGAGGGCATTGAGTGTTGGGTTAAATTATCTGGCTTGCATCTTCCGTGCTCTAGCTAAACTGTACAGTTTTGTCTTCTAGCAATGGGCAAAGCATTTCTTTCTGATTATGGGTAAATATAAAAACTCTTCTGTGGGCTTCAAGGTGAAAGCGATTGTGTTGCTGAACAGCATAGAAACAGAGCTCCGAACAGTTTTCAGTTGACTACAAGACTAGCATAAACGAAAAGCCAAGTAATGCTGGCCCAAGTTTTGTGTGTTTTTCTTTTTAAAACTTCACATAAAGGTCGCACCCCACTTTTTTGGAAAAAAAAAAAAGGCATAACATCTACAATGATTATACGGTGGTAATGAACTGAAGCCAGAGTCTGATACAACCAGTTTGTGTCAGAAGCAGGCCTTTAACCCAGAATTCCGGGCTCCGGGGCCGGCAGTCTCTCCATACACACCCAAGCCCTCAGCTGAGAAACCTGCTGCCAGGCCGCCTAATTGCAGACTCCTTTAGACGTAATGACATGGCCCTACAAAGTAATGACGCCATCTCGCAACACGTGTTTTTATACGAAAACCCTCGCCTCCCCTTCTGACCTACTTAGGGATGAGTCCCACAAAGACATAAATGGTCTTTTGCACCTCAGATTGCGCGCCCACCGTCCCCCTCCCAGCATCCATCTTTTAGAGGAGCCATGACAGGAAGTAACTGCAGGCAACGTCACCTTCCTCCCCGCCCGCAACGGTAGAGTGGCAATGCACCGAGCCAGGGGCGGTGCTGACTCCGTAGACGCTTTCCGGTCGAGTCTGCGTCGGATCTCTCTCCCACCCAACTCTCCGGACCCCTCCCCCTCAATAGGAAGGAGGGGCCCTGGTCGCCTCCAGCCCTCCTCGTTTTCCTTCTCCTCTTTCGACCCTCCCCTTCCCGACGCCTTGACGCTGGCGCTGACGTCACCACGCACGGGTGACCTCCGCCTCCATCATGGTCGCGGCAGTAGATTAGGGTCGTGGGTCGGGCCAGTTGCTGCTGCCGCTGCTGCGGGATTGTTTGAAGACCCGCCGCTTCCGCCGCTGCCGCCGCCTCCTCTCCCTCCTCCTCCTCCTTCTTCTCCTCTTCCTACCCCGGAACCAGGGCCAGGTGACGAGGGGACGGGGTCCGGGAAGCCAGGGCCGGGCCGGGCCAGCCGAGGAAGCGGGGGCTGGAGCCGGGAGCGGGTGCCCCAGCTCGGCTTCTACTTCCTAGCCCCCCCCCCCTCCCCCGGGTGGCTTTTGTACTCCCAGCTCCCCTCCCAGGGCCATTTGGGGTGATAGTAGACCAGTCCCTTGCCTCGAGCCTCACTGAGACCCTCCCTCCCTTTCCAGTGACAACTTTTGTACTGGAAGGAGGAATGGGGGCGCTTCCATTGTACGTCCAAAACTTAAGGCTTGCGTGTAGCTGAAAACCAGAGAGCTGGTAAATAATAATTTGCTTAAGCATGATCAGATAATATTACAAATAATAACCATTAAATTGATCACGCCTGGGTCACTCACTAAGTGGCTGGCGTAGGGACTTAGCTAATATGACCCTTGGCTATAATGAAATCACTGTGAAATGGTGGTCGAGAATCAAAGGAGATAATACATGCAAACGCTATTTATCCAAAGGGATAGTTCCAATAAACCGAGCTGATTCTTGGTTTCTTCCTTTTGTGTTGAGGTCTTTTCATCAAAATGGGGGAAAACAGCCGGTTGAAAAAAGCTGTCCGTTTCCACTGGTTATTTGAGAGAAAATTTAGTACCAGAACGCCAATGTTATTTATTTCTTCCCTGACGTACTTATAACTTTGGATAAGTAGACACTTTCTTCTAGTTTTTTTTTTCTCCAGAGAATTGAGCAAGTACTAATCTCCTGGAGATGTTTTGTGCTTGTGAAATGTTCATAAGCCCTTGGGTAAATGTACTTTGTGTATCATGAGTATTTAAAGCATTATGAAATAATCTTTATTTAGCAATATGAGGCTGAAGGGAATGGGATCAGAAATTGTCTCGATGTAGATCCAGTTCATTAATCTTTCAGTCTGGAGATATGTAGGAATACAAAGTTGAAAACCAATGTAGTCCCTGCTTTTAAGGAATTTATGATTTTAAGTTGACAACTCCCGTTTACCTCAGAAACAGCTCACTTTTCCATTCACTAGCCTGCATCTCTTCTGGTATAGCAGATTGTAATAGGGTTCTAATTGATCTGCTTGCTACCAGTTTCTTTCCTTCTCCAACATCTACTCTCCACACTGCTGCTAAATAATATTACTAAGTCTTTCTTCATTGCTTGGCAACCCTCATTATCCAACTCTTGCTTCTAGGGTAAAATCTAATTATCTGATAGTGCTCTGTTTTTGATGCATGGAGTTCCTGCTCCCATGCCTTCTCCCTCTTTTCCTCTCACCCAGACCCCAAGCATAGATTTTTTTTTAAATGCTTTATTAACTTCTGATTTACATCATTCATTTCTGCAAGATGAGTTACAAAATTTCTCCCCGTTTTTCCCCTACCCACCGCCCAAAAATAGCAGTCCCGCAGGATATCCCCTCCTCCAATCTGCTCTCCCATATTTTCTCCCATACCCCTTTCGACTTTTCCAGTGAATCTCTATGCCCCAGTGCCTGTATATCTTATTTCCCAATAACATGTAAAATAGTATTAATAATAATATATATTTAAACATTTGGTTTTAAAACTTTGAATTCCAGATTCGTTCCCTTCCTCCCTTGTCACCCACCCTTACTGGGAAGATAAGCGGTTCAGTATAGGTTGTACATGTGTGGCTAATGCAAAACAATAACATAGTAGATATGTGAAAGACTGACTATATTTCCCACCCTTATATCCCACCTCCCACTTGTTCTATTCTCTACTTTGATCCTGTCCCTTTTCAAAAGTGGGTGCTTCCAACTTCCCTCCCCCCTAGCCTGCCCTCCCTTCCATCATCCCCCCTCTCATCCCCTTCCCCCCTACTCTCCTGTAGGGTGAGATACCGTATTTAGTGTGTATTTCATTCCCTCCCTGAGCCAAATTCAATGGGAATAAGGTTGACCCATTCCCTTTTGCCTTCCTTGCCTCTTCTATATGCAATAGTTTACCCCATTCTGTCTCTCCCCATCTCCTCTTATTATATTCCCCTCTCACCTCTTAATTCCACCTTTTAAGTATCATCCCTTCCTGTTAAATTGGTCCTGTGCCCTCCATCTTTGTATACCTGTAAACATATGCCCATAAACCCTCATATATAGACATATATATATATATATTTCTATTCCCTTCAACTACTGAGAAAGGTTTCATAAGTTACAATTACTGTTTTTCCATGTAGGCATGTTAATAGTTCAACTTTGATAAGTTCCTTATGATTTCTTTTCCCTGTTTACCTTCTCATGCTTCTTGTATCTGAATGTCAAATTTTCTATTCAACTCTGGTTTTTTCAACAAGAATGCCAAGCATAGATTTTTACCTTTCATTTTTTTCCTTTTAAATCTTCCCAGTTATATGCTCTGAGCTTTGTTTTGCCTTAGACTAATCTCTCTCCTACTCTCTTCCTCTCCTGTTGAGTTGAATGTATTTCTACCCCAAACTCTTTGTTCTATCCTACTTTGACTAGTTTCACATGACAGTGAGGTTTGAGTGATACCAGCCCCTCCCACCCTTTCTTTTGTAGTGATTTTGATACCTTGATCATGTGCACAACTCAGTTTGACATTTTTCTTAGATCTTTGTTTGACTAGTTGTGCCAGAAGTTAATTCTGTCTCTTAGGCAGACAACATGCATAGTAGAAATGGCACAGAAGCCTTGTGAACACCTGGTTTGGAACAAGGTGAAGGAAAGCTCACCTATGAGGTCCCAGCTTCCCCAGGAGTAGTTCCAACTGAAATACATTAGAGAAAAATGAAAGAGAGGGAACCTGTAATAATAGCTTGCAGATACTAAACCTTATTCCTTCCCATTTTGAAGGATGCATTAGATCATGTTTAGTAGATTATGTAAGCTAGAAGTTAATATTTATTAGGAAATTCAGTTAACAAATAGTTATTGAATACCTTTAATGGTAAACCTTCAGAGCAGGGGTTCTTAACCTGGAGTCCTTTAATTTATTTAAATATTTTGATAGCACTTTCAATATGATTGATCAAATAATACTATGCTTTTTATTTTTACATTTAAAAATATTCTGAGAAGGGGCCTATTGACTGCTGTGTCCATGACCCCCAAAAAGTTAAGGACCTCTGCTTTTAAAGTATGATATTGTCTTCCTGTGTTAACATCTTTTACCAAAGCAAGAATGAAGCCTTTTTTTAAATCCAAGAGATTTTTGACAGCCTAGTCAAATAAGGTGATTGCCATATAGCCCTTTACACATATTTCATTTTATTGCAGAGAGCTGTGCAGAAGGAAAGAGGTGCCTGAAAATATGAGCTATATATAGAAAGAGTGAGGCTTGATGAATAGAGAGATTTTCTTCAGTAAGGAAGATTTGAGATCATCAAAAATTCTTTCTGTGACTATTGTTAATTAGAGTGGCTTATCTGCATTGGTAGAAGTTTTCTTCCGGAGCTACCTATTCTTTCCCTGTCCCTTCCTGAAAAGGATACATTTTTCCATAAGCAAATTTTTTGTTCTAGTATTTATCACACTCGTCATATTCATCACCTATTTGTAGGTAATCTTACGGAAGTTTAATTAACTTATTTTGAAAAGGAGTGCCCTAAAAAGTTCTATTTGTAGTAGTAGAGATCAAAAATAAAGCATAAAGGAATGCCAGTCAGTGACTATAAATATTCTTGGGCAGTTATCACAAAGTTTTAACTAGTGTGTTTCAGTTAGATAAGCATGAGCTCAACAGTATATTTATTAAAATACCATGCTTAGTGTTTTGTTTAGTTTTTAAAACAGCATATCTTGCAAATCTGCAACTTAGATTAAGCATCTTCATTTTTATTCCTGAAGATTTAAAGACATGTGAAACATCAAGGAAGTACTTATCTCAACTGACTACACCAACAAAATTCTACCTAATTTATCAAAATGTTATCCCAGAAGATGTAACCTTCTCATTCCTACTGACACTCCAGTGCCTATTTCAGGTGGCACTAGGCTTCATTTGCCTTCCAGGTCATCTCACTAGATGCTTTGCCTTTTGCATCCAAGCCTTGCCCTTAGTACTTTGTCACTATCTCAGTATTGCTTGTGGGCCCCCTATTGTTGTTGTTCAGTTGTTTTCAGTTGTGTGCACCTCTTCTTGGCAGAGATACTGGAGTGGTTTGCCATTTCCTCCAGCCCGTTTTATATATGAAGAAACTGAGGCAAACAGGGTGACTTTCCCAAGGTCACACAGTAAGTCTTTGAGACTGGATTTGAACTTAGTCCTGACTCCAGGCCTGGCATTCTATGCACTGTGCCACCTAGCTGCCACCTGTCATTAATAGCCCTTATTACTGTTCCCTGCCCATTATTTCTCCTAGGCCTGGCCCCCTCGATTCACTCCAGGCTATTGTCTTGTCATCTCCCTTGCCTTAACTCCTTCCTGTTCCTGCCTTCTGAATCATAATCAAATCAATTCCATCATTGCCCCAGAAAGGAACTTTCCAAAACACTACTACTCCCCTTTCCACTCCTCTCCTAAGAGAATGTCAGTATCTTGAAAGAAAGTACTGTCCTTGTTTTAGTACTAACCCTAGCTCTGGACACTTAATAAATACTTAATAAAATGTATTTATTTTCTCTCATCAGTTCTTTCATCATTTAGGTTCCTTCCACCTCTAAATATATGAGATAAATAAATACAAAGTAAATTATTGCATTAGTAGATTGTCAGTGAAAATTTATGCAAAGTCTGCTGACATAAGTGTCTTTGAGGCATAAGCCGAGAATTGCTAGTTAGATTGTTTTAAATTATAGAGCAGATTAACATGATCTTGAATTTTCTGTGATTCCATTTTTTCATCTATAAAATGGAATTATGATGTGTTAGTCAAGCTCTTATGTTACAGTAGTGTTAATATTTTTTGTAAGTTAGTTTCTGATTTTAGAAAAATTTTTATTTTAAAATTGTTTAAATTTAGTGGTGGCTAGGTGGCGCAGTGAATAGAGCACCGGCCCTGGAGTCAGGAGGACCTGAGTTCAAATCCGGCCTCAGACACTTAGCACAAAAGTAGCCGTGTGACTTTGGGCAAGTCACTTAACCCCAGTTGCCCTACCTTCCCCCCTCCAAAAAAAAAAAAAGCAATAACAATTGTTTAAATTTCTTTTCCTTGTTTGTTAACACTTCAGCTAGGTTCCCTTCCCCCTTGACCAACTCTTTCTCTTTACACTCAAACAATAAGCCTTCTTATGTAACAAACATAATCGAAGCAAGTCTACGTGTTTGATAAGTCTCAATGTGTAGGTCTTATGGTGTCCTTGTAGTCAGTCTTGTCTTGATCAAGAGTTAGAAATCTTCATTGATTTTTTTATAGCCCAGAAAATAGATCCAGAGAATCCAAGTGACAGCCAAGGTTGTGAAGCTGGTTCACGTTGTAGGTTTGCTATTCAAACCCAGACCTTCTAATTCTAAATCCTGGGCTCTTTGAATTATCCAGCGTATAAACCCAGGGCTGGAGTCAGGAAGACTGGAGTCCGCTGTGTGCCTCAGACGCTCACTAGCTGTGTGACTAAGCAAGTCATGTAACCTCTCTGTTTCAGTTTGCTCCTCCATAAAATGGGAATAATAATAGTACTTGCTTCCTAGGGCTGTTGTGAGGGTCAAATGAGTTAACATGTAAAGTGTTTTGTACACTTCCAGTCATTGTATAAATGCTGTTTTAGCAAAATTGTTTATAAATTATTATGCCCCCGAAGGTCATTTTTAGCCTTAATGCTATACATAAAAGCCCCCCGCGTATTGGTTTAATAGGTTGTTGTAAAGAAAGTGTGCAAACTGAAGTGTTTTATCTCCTGGATGCCTTGTACATTCCCTATGCTTCTTGTGTCTTTCCATTACTGCTTGGTGGATTATTATTAATCTTTTGTGAATTCCTACTAAGCTCAGCTCAGATATCACCTTTTCTATGAAACCTTCCAGATCCATGTATTGTTACCTTTTCTCTTTCTGAAGTTCCAGTCTCGTGTCAGGAATTACCTAGTGAACATTTCACACAAGGTCATCCATAGGCAACTTAAAGTCCTCTTGTCTAAAATAACTCACTATCTTTTCTTCCAAAGTTCTGTACTGCTGTCATCCTTCTTGTTATGCAGATTTCTAACCTCAGTGTTAACTCCTCATTTTTCTTCATCCCACATATCCAAGTTGTCACATCTTGAAATTTGTATTTACATTCCTTGCATTCTCTTGGGGACCCCCCCCCTCCAATTACCACTCTGGGTCAAACCCTCATCTCTTCTTACCTATGCTGTTGTGTTGTCTTCCTAATTTTTCTTTCTGGCTAAAATCTCTCCAATCAGTCCTTCACAAAGCTTCACAAGTGATTTTTCTGAAGTACAACTTAAGTTTTTCTGTTATTTCTATTAAATATAAACTGCTCTTTTTGACATAAAAGGCTTTGCATAATTTGGCCTCTTCCTTTCTTTTCAGTCTTCTTACACATTGATCCTCTATTGTCCAGCCAAAATGGCTTACTTGTTATTCTTCACAGAAAACTCTTCGCCTCCTTTCTACCATGTGTCTTTGTATTGGCTATCTCCCATGCCTTGGATGTCCTCCCTCCTCACCTCTGCCTTTAGAATCCTTGTCTTTCTTCAAGAGTCAGCCTTTGTTATTGTTTGTCCTTCATTTCCTTTTTTTTTTTTTTTTGCTTTTTGAAGGGGGTGGGGTAGGGCAATTGGGGTTAAGTGACTTGCCCAAGGTCTCATGGCTAGCTTTTGTGTTAAGTGTTTGAGGCCAGATTTGAACTCAGGTCCTCCTGACTCCAGGGCCAGTGTTGTATTCACTGCACCAACTAGCCGCCCCTTGTCCTTCATTTTCAAAGAGGACCAGTGACATCATGGGGTGACGTCTTAACTATTGCATGTGAATTGGATTTAAGTGAGACAATTGCACAAAGTTGTCAGCTTCATTCTTTTCTTCAGTCTTTGAAGTCCAGTGGCAGGACAGAAGTCAAGAAGACTGGCAGTGACCCAGGATGCCTGACCAAGCTCTAAGCAGTCCGAGGCACGTGGTTCAGCTGCCTTCATGATCTTTGGAACAGTTGTCTTCTGTGCCCATTCTGCTGGGGGAAGTCTTCACATGCTTGGGGTAGACACCTCCCTAAGGGAGGTTTGAGGCTCATTGGCTACCTTCAACCTGTTTTAGCCTGCCTGCTGAGACCACTTACAGGGGTGTGACTGCTATGCATGCCACAGCTTTTTGGAGCCACAGGTGAGAGTGGACACTAAAGGTAGATGAGCAGCTCTAAAAAGGGCTAGGCAAGCTCTCTCCCCAATACCAGTATATCCCATGTATATGTTGTCTTCCCCATTAGAATGTAAATTCTTTGAGGGTAGGTAGGAACTTTTCACTTCTGTGAACACTTAGCATAGCTCCTGGCATATACTATAGTAGGTATTTAATAAATGTTTATTGAGTGGTTGACATCTGTTGTGGGTTGGAGAGGTATAGAATAGGTACAGTATTTCTGTTACATATTATGTTTTGTTTTTTAGAAAATCATATAGTTTTCAATCAGCAAAACTTTACCTTCTCAACCACTCTAAATCCTCTTCTCTGCCAGTGGAGGATGAAAAGACCCCCCCTCCCCCCCAAACTTCTGTTAAAGACATATCAAGTCAAGCAAAATCAATTGGCTGTGTCCAAAGAACAAATCTATATAACATGCATATAAATGTGTGTGTGTGTGTGTGTGTGTGTGTGTAGCATATATATCATGTGTGTGTGTATCCTTATATACATCTATCTATCTAACATTTATCTTCTGCAGTTTCAGTCTTTTCATCTCTCAGGAAGTAGGCAGCCATGTTTCATTATTAGTCCTCTGGATTTATGGTTGATCATTAATACTGATCAGAGTTTCTAATTCTTTCACAGTTTGTTTTTGCAATATTGTTGTCATTGTACAAATTGATCTGATTCTTTTCACTTCATTCTGCATTAGTTTCTACAAGTCTTTGCAGGCTTCTCTAAAACCATCCCCTTCATTATTTCATATAGCACAAGAATATTCTATCGCATTTATATATCAGGACTTGTTTGATCATTCTCCATTTGATGGTCATTCTCTCAAATTCCCATTCTCTGCCATTTAAACAGAGCTATAAATATTTTTGTATATATTTAGAGTTTGTTTTGTTTAGAAAAAATCCACTCCCTTAATCTACTTTTCATCTAGCTTTTCCCTTTTCCCCTTACCTTTCTGTTTCCATGTTGAGTGAAATGTATTTCTTTGCCCAACTTAGTATGTTTGTGTGTGTGTATGTGTATATATATGTATATACACACACACATATATATGTATGTTCTTCCCTCTGTTCAGATGAGAGTAAAGTTCAAGTATTCCCCCCCACCTCTTCTTCTTTGTATAGACTTCTACTTGTAAACCCTGATTTATGAGATAACTTTCCCCAACTCTCCCTCACTTCTCCCGGTACTTTCTACCTCCCCAACAAATCCTCTCCCTCCCCCCCCTTTCTGTTCTTCTTTTAAGATCATCAAAACATAATTGAACCACTTCTAGGCCTTCTGTCTAATTAGATTCCCTTTTTGACCCTTGGTGATGATAGGGTTTACAGAAGGCACATGAATCATTTTCCTATATTTGAATGTCAGTAGTTTATCTTTGTTTAATTCTCTTAAGCTTATTTTTTCTTGTTTACCTTTTTATGTTTCTCTCCTATTTGAACTTCAAAGTGCCTATGGAGTTCTGGTCTTGTCATGAGGAATGCCTGGAAGTCCTCTATTTTATTCAAGGTTCATTTTTTCACCTATAGGATCATACTAAGTTTTGCTGGATAAGTTACTTTTGTCTCTGAGCCGATATCTCTTGTTTTCTGGAATATGATATTCCAAACTCTGCTCTTTTATAGTGATGGCTGCTAAATTGTGTCTGATTTTGACTGTGGCTCTTCCTTCTGACTGCTTGTAATATTTTTTCTTTGACCTGGAAATGATAGAATTTGGTCACAATGTTCCTGGGAGTTTTCATTTTGGAGGTTTCTTTCACAAAGTTACTGGCAGATTCTATTTCTACTTTACCTTCTGGTTCTAAGAGATATGAACAGATTTATTTGAAGATTTCTTGAATTATGAGTTATAGACCCCTCTTTTGGTTGTGGCATCTAGGTTGTCTAGTGATTCTTAATTTTTTTTTCTCCTTAATCCATTTTCCTGGTCAGTTTTTTATTTTTTTTGATATGTATCTTACAGTTTCTTTTTTGTTGTTTAATCTTTTGGTTGGTTTAAATGTTTCTTGTTGTCTTTTTCCAATTTTCATTTATTTATCCATCTATTTATTTAATGTATGCACAGTTTAATAGTTTTTTGGGTGTAGTTCCAAATTGCTTTCTGGAGTACCTGTTTTCTCACAACCCCTCCAGCATCTATTCTAATTGTCAGGAAGTTTGTTGCTTGGGCAAGATTTGCACCTCTTGTGCCAAGCTGTTAATTGCCTTTCCAGTTCTTTCTTCCATAATTTAATTTCTCTTCCAATTTTTCCTCTAGTGCTCTCATTTATAAAATGATTTTCTTTTTTATTTTTTGGAAAGGGGAAGGCAAGGCAGTAGGGGTTAAGTGACTTGCCCAGGGTTACACAGCTAGTAAGTGTTAAATATCTCAGGTAGAATTACTTTGAAGACTCATTTTCAAGTTATTTAAGCCTAGCTATTGAAAAATATTTCAAGGACTACTAACTAGCAGGGGTAGGGAATCTGTAACCACGGTGGCCCCCTAGGTCCTCGAGTCCCCTTTCACTTAATCCAAGTGACTATAAATAAAGTCAAAGGACTGCAGTAGAGGACCTAGAGGGTCTCAGGACACCAGTTCCCCATGCCTGGAGTAGTGTATTGTATTTTTGTATTGCTGATTTTAGATAATGCTATCTTTAGATAATAGATATCTAACTGCATTTGGTTTAAAATGTGAGAATATGAGCATGTAAATTTACTTAGATTTGGGTAAAACTCTGTATCTGCCTGCTTATGTGTATGATGATTTAAAGAAACAGTTCAATCTACCTTGCTAAAATATTTTAAACAATGATTGGAATCTTTTTATCCTGTCATCAGTGTAGGCTTATCTTTAGGTATGATATTTGGTAATTTTGGGGGGTATTTATTTGTTTTTAGTTTTCAACATTAATTTCCACAAGATTTTGAATTCCAAATTTTCTCCCCCCACCCCAGGATAGGAAGCATACTGATACGCATACTGATTACCCCTTCCCCCAGTCTGCCTTCTCTTCTTTTCCCCCCTCTCTCCTTATACCCTTACAGCTTTCTCTTGCCTCTTTTATGTGAGATAATTTACCCTTTCCTATCTCTCCCTTTCTCCTTCTCCCAATATATTCCTCTCATCTCTTAATTTTATTTTTTTAGATATCATCCTTTCGTATTCAACTCACCTTGTGCCCTGTCTATGTATGCATATACATACACATACATATATACATACACACATATGATATGTGTGTATATGTGTGTATTCCCTTCAACTATCCTAATACTGAGAAAGGTCTCATGAGTTATAAATTTGTCTTTCCATGTAGGAATGTAAACAGTTCAACTTTAATAAGTTCCCTATGATTTCTCTTACCTGTTTACCTTTTCATGCTTCTCTTGATTCTTATATTTGAAAGTCAGATTTTCTGTTCAGCTCTGGTCAAGAATGCTTGAAAGTCCTTTATTTCATTTAATGTCAGTATTTTCCCCTGAGGCATTTTTCTGGATAGGTGATTCTTGGTTTTAATTCTAGCTCCTTTGACCTCCAGAAAGTAATTTTGTTTGTAAAAGAACCAAAATTTTGTTTTTTTAAAAAATCTTTCTATTGCTACTCTATTACTTTGTAATAAACTTGAATCAGAAATGTATTTTTCTTATCCTTTGCTCTTATGTTAATAAATAGATTAAAAAAGTATTTAAATTCTTTTCATTGCATATTTCCATTGTACTGAAATCAATTGCCATATTTTTGTATATAATTTTAACTTTGAATAATGTGAATTTGAATAATGTGACCCTTTTGGAGATTATTCATGATTCACACTAAGGAGAACCTGACCTTACCTTGTGTGGTAGCAATTATTTTATGTAGGCTGCACTCTTTTGTCTTTAAAGGGGCAAGGAATCTATTAGGACTTAATGTTGAGAGGGCTTCCTGGCTTCCTAAGATATAAAGTGCAGCCTATAAGGAGTCAGGGATCCGTAGGCCTGTTGGAATTTCTGTTGCTGTCAAAATTAATACACATTTCTGGGAGTTGCTGCCATTATAGATATATAGACTCAGGGGAATATCACTAATGAAGATCCTTATTTTTTTTTTGATTGAGTAAATTTCCCTTTGTTAAATATTTTATCATCAATTAGAATCTTAGTGCAATTCAATCCTAAACCTGAACCACTGAACTGTCTTGAATAAGGTCTGGGATGTTATATCATTGTCTTTGTATTTATTTGAATCCCATTCAGAATAACCAGAATAACTAGTTTGATTGGATGCAACACCACAGGAAAGATTTGAAGAAGAAATAAATTGTGATGAAATTCACAGGTTTGGGAAGACTGTCTTATAACTGATTGTAAAGAGTAAGATACTGGATATATGACTAGTAACATAGGGATTTGATATTTCCAAGGAATTTCATTTAAGCACAGCAGATTACAGGATAACCTGTGTTTCTTCAAAGCATTATTTATAGATATATTTCTTCAGTCCTATTCTTTTAATGTGTCTAGTAAGACTTGAGCCTAAGCCAGAGTATATATAGTATTACTATTAATGTTTTTTCTTTAGCACTAGGAAGCTTTAGGAACTGATGTAAAGTAAGTAGGACCTGAAAAATAATATATGTACTCAAAGTCTTAGGGCAGTTTTAAGCTTAAATAATTCAAGTACAAATACTACAAACCTAGAAAAAAACATTTGAAAAGTTGTTATTGGCATTTAAAAAACACTGAATGCTTCTTACAAGAGTTCAACATAGCTACCATTATATGCTATATAATGCTCTAGTCGATTTTCAGACTTTTAAAAACTTTCCTTAGCTGCTCCTCAGTGACTAAAAGTATTGCATTTTTAATCTTGGCTTTAAAATCTTCCAAAGAATGAGGTTTTGATGCATATACAACAGTTTTGTTGTGACCCACATGATAACACTTCTTTTGTAACAAAATTTTTTAAAGAGATAAAAGGCATTTCAGCAAACCTAGTCAAGTCCAAGGTCACATTAGGATTTGCTTGCTATGAATCTTAAAATTTTTCCACCATGACTCTTTTTGCACCATACCTAACTTTAGTTCTTTGAAACTTCTCTTTATCCTACTGAATGGCAACTAAAATCTTTTTAAAGCACATTCCTTTGTTTTGTGTTTTGAATGGAAACAAGATTATTTAAAGAAGCAAAAGCATTTTGCTGGAAGCAGCTCAGGTAGGATGGAAAGGAAATCCAAGGTATAGGTTCTGGTCCCAGCTGTGACATTTCCTAGCTGTCAGTTCTTGGGCAAATCACTTTTTCATTTTACTCATATGAACAACCATCACCATCCCTTCTCCCTCTTAGAAAAAAAAAAGTAAAAAAGGAGAAACTAGAAAGAGAAGGAAAAAAGTTTACATTTGAACCAAAATTTGAGTGTGTAAGACCTCTGTTTGTAAACAAACTTAATCAAGAGTTAAATGTTCCCTTTTTTTCCCCTTTTGGTTAATTATGATGGTAATGGTGAGACTCTTTCAATTGGTTTGACTTAATAGAGTTTAAAACTAACAAAATTACTTTTCTGTCTTTCAGCATTTTCATATTTACCAGAGGAATAGTCCCCACCCTTGCTGGAATTTTGTGGATCTTTTCCAGCCAACCTAATGGCATCTTCTGTTACTATGCCTGTAGGATTTCACTATGAAACAAAATATGTTGTTCTCAGTTACCTGGGACTCTTTTCAAGGGAGAAGCCACAAGAACAAGACCCTTTCTCAGCCCAAGGTAATAGTTTTGACTTGTGATACTAGAAATGGTATTAGTAATTTTACACAGAGAGCTTGATGATAGTAGTAGAGAGTAGAACTTAATAGTAGCTGTATGTCTAATTCAGTTCAATTCAAACATTTATGTAAGGACATACTATGTGCAAAGAAAAGCATTGTGCTGAGTGCTGGGAGTATACAAAAACCAAAAAAAAAGTCCTTGCCCTCAGGTGACTTAAATATTCTCCTGTGGCAATATTATATTCAAATAAATAACAGTATACTTTGAGGAGGGAGAAAAATTAACTAACCTAGTTGATCACAAAAAGTTTTCTAGAGAAATTTGCACCTGAGTTGAGCTGTGGGAAAGGGTTTCAGACCTGTGGTAAACAGGAAAAAGGTGTGGTGGTAAGAGGTACCATGCCAAGTTTGGAGAACAGGTAGGCTAGTTTGGGTGCAAGGTAGTTCCATGAAGGGGAGCAATAATCACTTTTTCCCCCTCATATTGCTATAACCCCATAAGAGCAGCATATCTTTCTCCAATTTAAGTTTCTCTTTATATCTTTAAAGAATGATATATATATATATATATATATATATACATATATTTGTGTATTTTGATAAGTTGACCCCAGATATATACATTTTCTAGTTACTCTGAATTTATCTTATAATTTCTTCCTGAATTTTGAAAGTATAGAAATGTTAATGATTTTTGCAAATTTATTTTTTATCCTATGATCTTGCTGAAGTTATTGTTTTGTTTCTCTATTGACTGTGGGGTTTTTTGTTTTTTATTTTTTTCACTCAGTAGTATTTTATTTTTTCCAATTACATGTAAAAAAAGTTTTCAGCATTCACTTTTATAGGATTTTGAGTTCAAAATATTTTTTTCCATCCCTCCCCCTTCCCCCAAGACAGCAAGCAATGTTATATAGGCAGTACAATTATATTAAAAATATTTCATAATTAGTCACATTGTGAAACAAAGAATAAAAGCAAAAGAGGACTATGGGGCTTCCTAATTACACCTCTTGTCAGCTGCTAATAGGGATAGAAATCTCTCCTTTATGGTTTTGTTTTTGATTTTGTTCTTTTGTCTTATTTCTATAGCTGGCATTTTAAAAAATAATATTTTATTCTTCCTCCAATTACAAGTAAAGACAATTTTCAACATTCATCTTTAAAAAAATTTTGAGTTCCAAATTTTCTTCCTCATTCCCTTACTTTCATGAGTTGGTAAGCAATTTGATACAGGTTATACATGTTAAATCATGTAAAACATATTGCCGTATTACTCATGTTGTAAAAGAAGACACAGACCCAAAGAAACAAATGGCATTAAAAAATACAGAAAATAAAAAATAGTATGCTTCAATCTACATTCAGATTCTGTCATCTCTTTCTCTGGAGGTGGATAGCATTTTCCATCATGAGTCCTTTGTAATTGTCTTGGATCATTGTATTGCTGAGAAGACCCAAGTCATTCACAATTGATCATCCTGCTGTTGTTCCTGTGTACAATGTCCTCCTGGTTCTGCTCACTTCACTCAGCATCACTTCATATAAGTCTTTCCAGATTTTTCTGAAATCAGCCTGCTCACCATTTCTTATAGCAGGGTAATATTCCATTATAATCATATACCACTAGTTGTTCAGTCATTCCCCAATTGCTAGGCATCCCCTCAGTTTCTAATTCTTTGCCACTACAATAAGAACTGCTATAAAAATTTTTGCACAAATTGGTCCTTTTCCCTTTTTTGGGATCTCTTTGGCATAGAGTTCTATGTAGTAATGATATTGCTGGATCAAAGTATATGTACAGTTTTATAGATCTTTGGCCATAATTCCAAATTATTTTCCAGGGTCAATGGATCAGTTTACAATTCCACCAACAGTGCATAAGTGTCCCAATTTCTGCACATCCCCTCCAGCATTTATTAGTTTCCTTTTCTGTCATATTAGCTAATTTGATAGGTGTGAGGGTGCTACCTCAGAGTTGTTTTAATTTACATTTCTGTAATCAGTAGTGATTTAGAGAATTTTTTTATATGACTATAATTTTGATTTCTTCATCTGAAAACTGCTTGTTCATATTCTTTGACCATTTATCAGTTGGGGAATGACTTGTATTATAAATCTGACTCAATTCTCTATATATTTGAGAAATGAGGCCTTTATCAGAGAAACTTGCTGTAAAAATCATTTCCCAGCTTTCTGCTTTCCTTCTAATCTTGGTTGCATTGGTTTTGTTTGTGCACAATCTTTTTAATTTAATATAATCAAAATTGCCCATTTTATGTCCAGTAATGCTCTCTGTCTCTTTTTTGGTCATAAATTTGATCATAAGTTCTTCCCTTCTCCATACATCAGACAGATAGGATCCTTGCGCTCCTCATTTGCTTATAGTATCACCCTTTATGTTTAAATCATATACCCATTTTGACCTTATCTTGGTAGATGGCTTAAGATGTTGATCTATATCTAGTTTCTGTCATATCGTTTTCCAGTTTTTACCATCAGTTTTTCTTAAATAGTGTGTTCTCTCAAAAGCTGGGGTCTTTGGGTCTATCAAGCACTAGATTACTATGGCCTTTTACTTCTGTGTCTTGTGTACCTGATCTGTTCCACTGATCCACTACACTATTTCTTAGCCAGTACCAGATGGTTTTGATGTTTTGGGGTTTTTTTGCTTTTTTTTTCTTTTTGGAGGGGGGGAAGGCAGGGAAATTGGGGTTAAGTGACTTGCCCAAGGTCACATGGCTAGTAAGTGTTAAGTGTCAGAGGCTAGATTTGAACTCAGGTCCTCCTGACTCCAGGGCCAGTGCTCTGTTCACTGCACCACCTAGCCACCCCAATGTTTACCACTTTATAATAGTTTTAGATCTTGTATAGTTAGGCCACCTTCAGTCAGATAATGTTTACTGATGGTTTTAGATAGACAGTATTTATCATTTTAAGGAAAACTTTTTTTATTCCTACGCTCTCTAGTGTTTTTAATAGGAATGGATATTGTATTTTTTCAAAGTTTTTTCTGCATCTGTTGAGATAATCATGATTTCTCTTTGTTCTGTTATTGATATAGTTAATTAATTATGCTGATAATTTTTCTAATATTAAATCAGCCCTGCACTCCTGGTATAAATCCCACCTGGTCATTTCTTTGTGATGTATTGCTGTTATCTCCTTGCTAGTATTTTATTAAAATTTTTTGCATCAGTATTCCTTAGGGAAATTGGTCTAGAATTTTCTTTCTTTGTTTTGGCTCTTCCTGGTTTAGGTATCAGCACCATATTTGTGTCATAAAGGGAATTTGATAGGACTCCTTTGCCTGTTTATCCAAATAATTTATATAAGTATTGGAATTAATTGTTCTTTAAGTGTTTGGTAGAATTCACTTGTGAATCCATCTGCTCCTGGGAATATTTTCTTGGGGAGTTCATTGTAGGCTTGTTCAATTTTTTTTTCTAAGATGGAGTTACTTAAGTATTTTATTTCATTGTCTTTTAATCTAGGCAATTTGTATTTTTGGTAATTTTCCTCCATTTTACTTAGATTGTCAGATTTATTTGCACACAATTGGATAAAGCTCCTAATAATTCCTTTAATTTCCTCTTCATGGTAGTGAATGTACCCTTTTCATTCTTAATACTGGCAATTTGATTTTCTTCTTTTTTAATCAAATTAACCAATGGCTTACCTATTTTATTATTTTTTTCCCATAAAACTAGCTCTTAGTTTATTTAGTTCAGTGGTTTTCTTACTTTCAATTTTTATTAATCTTTTCTTTGGTTTTCAGGAGTTCTGATTTTGTGTTTAATTGGGGATTTTTGTTTGTATTTTTTCTTGTTCTTTTAGTGGCACACCCAGTTCATTGATCTGCTCTCTCTTTATTGATGTGTTTAGAGATAAATTTTCTCCTAAGTACTGCTTTGGCTGCATCTCATAAATTTTGTATGTTGTCTCATTGTTGTAATTTTCTTTAATGGCATAATTGATTGTTTTTATAGTTTGTTCTTCAACCCACTCACTCTTTCGGTTTAGATTATTTAGTTTCCAGTTAATTTTTAATCTATCTTTCCATGGCCCTTTATTAAATGTAATTATTATTGCATCAGTATTTGAAAAGGATGCATTTAATATTTCTTCCTTTCTGCCTCTGATTGTGAGATTTTTATGCCATAATACATGGTCAGTTTTTGTGTAGGTACTTTGTACCACCAAGAAAAAGATTTTTCCTTTCTATCTCTATTCAATTTCCTCTAGATTTTATTATATCTTGACTTTTCTAAAATTTTACTCACCCCCTTAACTTTTTTCTTATTTATTTTGTGGTTAGATTTGTCTACTTTTGAGAGGGAAATTTGAGTCCTCCCACAAGTATAGTTTTTACTGTCTGTTTCCTCCTGTAATTCTTTTAACTTTTCCTTTAACAATTTTGATGCCATACCCTTTGGTGCATATATAGTTAGTATTGATATTACTACATTAAAAAAATTTTTTTAAATTTATTTGTTTACATTTGGTTTACAACATTCAGTTCCACAGTCTCTTGAGTTTCAAATTTTCTCCCCCTCCTTCTCCTTTCCCCTCCCCCCATGGTGGCATGCAATCAAATATAGGATCTACAAATATCTTCACATTAAACATTGTAAGTTGTAAAGAAGGATCATAACCAGTGAACAATGAGAAAGAAGAAACAAAACAAAATAAAACAGAAAAAAAAAGAGCAAGTAGTTTGCTGCAATCTTCATTCAGACTCTCTAGTTCTTTCTCTGGATGAGGATATCCCTTTCCATCGTGAGTCTTTTGGCGTTATAACCTTGCATTGCTGAGAGGAGCCCAGTCTATCCAAGTTAGTCATCACACATACAGTGTGTCAGTAATTGTATATACAAAGTTCTCCTGGTTCTGCTGTCTTCACTCAGCATCAGTTTATGTAAGTCTCTTCAGGTTATTATGAAGTCCATTTGCTCCTCATTTCTTATAGCACAGTAGTATTCCATTACATTCATATATGACAACTTGTTCAGCCATTCCCCAATTGATGGACATCCTCTTGATTTCCAGCTCTTTGCCACCACAAGAAGAGCTACCGTAAATATTTTCCTACTAATGGCCCTTTATCCACTTCTGTGATCTCTTTGGATACACCCCCAGAAATGGTATTGCTGGGTCAAAGGATATGCACTTATTTTTAGCTCTTTGGGCATAGTTCTAGACTGCTCTCCAGAATGGTTGAATTACTACATTTTCTTTTCATTTTTTTTAAAATTAATTAATTTGTTTGTTTACTTTTCGTTTACAGGATTCAATTCCACAATTCCTTGAGTTTCACATTTTCTCCCCCTCCCTCCCATCCCCCCCATGACGACATATAGTCAAGTATAGGATCTGTAAATACTTTCACATTATACATTAGTCAGGTTATAAAGACGGATTGGTATCAGATGGAATGAAAAATGGTAAAGAGGACATAAAACCAAACAAGAAAAGGAAAAAGATATGGTATTTTGCTTTCATCTGGATATAAACTCAGTTCTTTCTCTGGATGCACACATTTCTCTCCCTCATGAGTCTTTTGGCATTGACTTATATCACTGCATTGCTGAGAAGAATCCATTCTATCAAAGTTGGTCATCACACATACGTTCTGTCTGTAATTGTGTACAAATTTCTACTAGTTCTACTTTTCTCACTCAGCATCAGTTCATATAAGCCTCTCTAGGTAAATAGGAAGACCATCTGCTCCTCGTTTCTTATAGCACAATAGTATTCCATAACATGAATATACCACAACTTGTTCAGCCATTCCCCAATTGTTGGGTACCCCCTTAATTTCCAATTCTTTGCCACCACAAAAAGAGCTGCTATAAACATTTTTGTACATATATCACTTCTATGATCTCTTTGGGATATACCCCTAGGAATGGTATTGCTGGCTCAAAGGATATGAAAGTATTTATAGCCCTTTGGGCATATGAATTACTACATTTTCTTTTTTTTTTTTTAAAGCAATTGGGGTTAAGTAACTTGCTCAAGGTTACACGGCCAGTTATTTTGTGTGGGTGTTAAGTATCTGAGGCCAGAACCAATCCCGAGTCTCCCGACTCCAGGGCTGGCGCTCATTCTCACTTTGCCACCTGGCCGCCCTGGTACAGTACCTTTTAGCAAGATGTAGTTTCCTCCTTTATCTCTTTTTATTACATATTTTTTTCTTTTGCTTTATTTGAGATCATGATTGCCACCCCTGATTTTTTACTTCAGCTGAAGCATAATATATTCTACTGCAGCCTTTTACCTTTCCTCTATGTGTGTGTCTCTCTGCTTCAAATATGTTTCTTGTAAACAACATATTGTGGGATTCTGGTTTTTAATCTACTCTGCTATCTGCATTCATTTTATGGGTGGATTCATCCCATTCACATTCAGGTTAGGATTATTAACAGTATTTCCTTTAATCCTATTTTCTTCGGTTTAAACTACTCTTTCTCTCTTTTCACTCTGTCCCTACTCACCAGTATTTTGTTTTTGACCAATGCCATTTTCTTTTTTAAAAAATTAATTATTTTTTAATTTTCAGTATTCACTTCTATAAGTTTTAAATTTTCTCTCCTCTCCCTAACTCCTTCCCTCCTGAAGACAATATGCAATATGATATGGCTATACACATAGATTCCTATTAAACACATGTTCACATTAGTTATGTTGCATACAAGAATTATAATGAATGGGAGAGACCACGAAAAAGAAAAAGCAAAGAAAAACAAAAACAAAGAAGAAAATAGTCTGCTTTGCTCTGCATTCCAACTCCATAGTTCTTTCTCTGGATATGGATGGCATTTACCATCATTAGTCCCTTGGAATTATTTTAGGTCTTTGCATTATTGATAAGGGCTAAGTCTATCAAAATTAGTCATCTCCCACTGTGGCTGTTTATTTGAACAGTGTTCACCTGGTTTTGCTCAATTTCACTCAGCATCAGTTCATATAAATCTTTCTAGGATTTTCTGAAGTCTGCTTGTTCATCATTTTTTTTTTTTTTAAGCAGTCAGGGTTAAGTAACTTGCTTAAGGTTACACGGCCAGTTATTTCTGGGTGTGGTGCTAAGTGTCTGAGCCTGGATTTGATCCCCAGGTCATCCCAACATTGGAGACGGTGCTCTTACTCGCTGTGCTACCTGGCCGCCCCTGTTCATCATTTCTTATAGCACAATAGTATTCCATTACATTCATACACCTGTTCAGCCATTCCCCAATTGATGTGCATCCTCTCAATTTCCAGTTCTTGGCCACCACAAAAAGAACTGCTATAAATATTGACCACTGCCATTTTCAAGCTACTCTCCCTTATATCAGCACCTCACTCCCCCTGTTCTTACCCTCCTCCCCTCCTACTTCCATATAGGGTAAGATAGATATCTATACCTCAGTGTGTTTGTTATTCCCCCTTTGAACCAAATATGATGAGAGTTCAAGTGATGCTTACTTCCCTTCTCTTCTTTTCTTCCATTGTTCTTCATGTGAGGTAATTTACTCCATTCTACCTCTTCTCCCAGAACAATCCTCTTTTTGACCACTTAATTTTTTTTTTCATATCATCCTATCAAAGTCAATTTATCCCAGTACCCTCTGTCTATGTATACTCCTTCTAACTGATGTAATAGTGTTACAGTTCTTAAGAATTATATGTATTATCTTCCTATATAGGAATGTAAACCATTTAAGTTTATTGAATCCTTTATGTTTTCTCTTTCTTGTTTACCTTTTTATGCTTCTCTTGAGTCTTGTGTTTGTGAGTCCAATTTTCTGTTTAGCTCTGTCCTTTTCATCAGTCAGGAATGCTTGAAAATCCTCTTTCATTGAATATCCATTTTTTCCTCTGAAGGATTATGCTTAGTTTTTCTGGGTAGGTGATTCTTAGTTTTAATTCAAGCTCCTTTGTCTTCTGGAATATCATATTCCAAGCCATCTGATCCCTTTAATTTAGAAGCTGCTAAATCCTGTGTAATCCTGACTGTGGCTCCTTAGTATTTGAAATGTTTCTTTCTAACTGCTTACAGTATTTTCTCCTTGACTTGAGAATTCTGGAATTTGGCTATATTATTCCTGGAAGTTTTCATTTGGGGATCTCTTTCAGGAGATGATGGTTATATTCTTTCAGTTCGCTATTTTACCCTTCTGGTTTTAGTTTATCAGGGCCATTTTCCTTGATAATCATGCCTTTCAGGTAGTCCCGTAATTCTTAAATTATGTCTTTTGGTCCTCCTGACTCCAGGGCTGGTGCTCTATTCACTGTGCCACCTAGCCGCCCCTTAAATTATCTCTTTTGGACCTGTTTTCCAGGTGAGTTGTTCTTCCAATGAGATATTTTATATTTTCTTCAATTTTTCATTATTTTGATTTTGTTTGATTGATTCTTTATGTCTCATGGAGTCATTAGCCTCCACTTGCCCAATTCTAGTTTTTGTGGAATTGTTTTCTTTATTGAGTGTTTTATACCTTTTCCATTTGGTCAATTCTATTTTTTTGAGGAATTCTTTTCTTCATTGAATGTTTCTATGTCCTTTTTCATTTGACCAATTGTATTGTTTTTGTTTTTTTTTATTTTATTTTTTTCCTCTCTTTTTTATTTTTTAGTTTACATCATTCATTTCCACAAGATTTTGAGTTACAAATTTTCTCCCCGTTTTTTCCCTACCCACCACCCCAAAATAGTGATCTCACTGAATATCATGTCCCCCAATTTGCTCTCTCCCATATCTTCCCTCATCCCCCCTCCGACTTTTCCAGTAGGGCATGGTGGATCTCTATGCCCCAGTGCCTGTATATTTTATTTCCCAGGTGCATATAAAGTAATAGTTATAATAGTGTGTATATATGTATATATTTTAAACATTTGATTTTAAAACTTTGAATTCCAGATTCTTTCCCTCCCTCCCTTGTCACTCACCCTTACTGAGAAGATAAGCAATTCAATAAAGGTTGTAAATGTGTAGCTAAGCAAAACATTTCCATATTGGATATATTGTGAAAGACTGACTATATTTCCCTCTATCCTATCCCAGCCCCCACTTGTTCTGTTCTCTACTTTGATCCTGTCCCTTTTCAAAAGTGGGTACTTCCAACTTCCCTCCCCCAAGCCTGCCCTCCTCTCATTCCCTTCCCCGCTACTCTCCTGTAGGGTGAGATACCCTATTTAGTGTGTATGTAATTCCCTCCCTAAGCCAAATTCAATGAGAATAAGGTTGACTCATTCCCTTTTGCCTTCCTGTTCTTCCCCTCCATTGTAACCATTTTCCCTTGCCTGATAATTTACCCCATTCTGTCTCTCCCCATCTCCTCTTATTATATTCCTCTCTCACCTCTTAATTTCACCTTTTGAGTATCATCCATTCATATTCAATTGGTCCTGTTCCCTCTGTCTATGTATACCTGTACACATATATACACCCATTCATATATGTATTCATACACCTGTTTACCCTCCTATATAGACATATATATGTATGTATACATACATACATATCTATCTATATCTATACATTTCTATTCCTTTCAACTATTCTTATACTGAGAACAGTTTTATAAGTTACAATTATCGTTTTTCCATGTAGGAATATAAATAGTTCAACTTTGATAAGTTCCTTATTATTTCTTTTCCCTGTTTACCTTCTCATGCTTCTTGTATCTGAATGTCAAATTTTCTGTTCAACTCATACAAGGCTGGGCTCTATTTTTTAAGGAGTTCTTCAGTAGATTTTGGTACCTCCTTTTCAGTTTTTTCAATTTTGCTTTTTTAAGGAGTTGTTTTCATTAGTGTATTTCTGTACCTCCTTTTCCTTTTGGCCAGTACTGCTTTTTTTTTTGTATTTTCTTTTTTTGGAGGGGGAAGGCAGGGCAATTGGGGTTAAGTGACTTGCCCAAAGTCACACAGGGTAAGTCTGATCAAGTGTCTGAGGCCGGATTTGAACTCACCGTGTTTCCCCGATAATAAGACGCTGTCTTATTAATTTTTTTTGGAAAGAAAAACACCAGAGGGCTTATTTTCAGGGGAGGGCTTATGTTGTTCTGCCTCAGCTCTCCTCCGTGGCACTGCTCTCAATGGCGCCAGCAAGCAAATCACTGGGGAAGAACAGGATGACGCGCTCACTGCTGCAGCTCTGATTGGATGCAGCTCGGAGCATGGCGTGCATTTCACCCCGGGTGGGGGAAAGGTGCATACAGAGGGTACCGTAATGTAGCGTGTAGCGCAGGAGATCACCTTCACTACAGTAGCAATCTCAATAGGGCTTATTTTCGGGGGAGGGCTTATTTTAGAGGAATCTTACACAGTAAGGGGAGGGGCTTATTTTCGGGATAGGTCTTATTATTGGGGAAACACGGTCAGGTGCTCCGGACTCCAGGTCCAATGTTCTATTTACTGTACCACCTAGCTGCTCACCAGTTCTGCTTTTTTTTTATGGAGGGCAGTTGGGGTTAAGTAACTTGCCCAAGGTTACATGGCTAGTTTTTTTGTGTGTGGGTGTTAAGTGTCTGAGGCCAGAACCGAACTCAGGTACTCCTGACTCGGGGGCTGGCGCTTTACTCACTGTGCCACCTAGCTGCCCCCAGTTCTTCTTTTTAAGGAATTATTTTCTTCAGTGAATTTTTGCACACTTTTTTTATATTTTGTGCTTCCTTTAAAGCTATTGACTCTTTTTTCATGATTCTCTTAAAAAATTCATTTCTTTTCCCAATTTTTCTTCTACCTCTCAATTTTTAAAAATCCTTTTTGAGTTCTTCTAGGAGTTCTTTTTTGATCTAAGACCAGTTCATATTTCCTTTTGAGGCTTTGCATGTAGGTGTTTTGACATTGTTGCCCTCTTCTGAATTTGTGTTTTAATTTTCTTGTCACTGTAGTAGCTTTCTATGGTCAGGATTTTTTTTTTTATATATATTTTTTGGGTTTTGTTAATTTTCCAGCCTGTTTAGTGATTTTTAAAGTTGAACTCTGCTCCTGGGGCATAGGGGGCACTGTCCCAAACTTCTTGCACCAGGGTCCAGGACCCAGCCTCTGCCCCACTGTGCTGGGGCCTCTGGGCCTGATGTCTTGCCTGCTTTCACCAGGCCTGGCTGTGGCTGCTCGCACTGTGTTGGGGCCATACGGCCTGTTCAGCTTGACTGCTTACCTGTTGCACTGGGGATAGAGGTCTTGCAGCTGGCCCTCTGTACTTGCTCTGGGGCCACAAAGCCTCTATTGCTGACCTGTGCTGGGATTAGGGGACTCCTTCTGGCTTGCCTGGACACTGCCTGTGCTGGACTGTACTTCCCTTTGACCTAAGTGAGTCAGACCTTTTTCTGTGGTCCTTCTAGGTTGTCATGGACTAGAAAATGGTTTCACCCTGTCCATTTGTGAGTTTTGCTGCTCCAGAATTTGTTTTGAGGTTTTATTTAAAGTTGTTTTGAGTGAGATTTAGGAGAGCTCAAGCAAGTCCCTGCCATTTCTTTGCCATCTTGCCTATCCCCCCCCCCCCCATAGCTAGCACTTCTAAAACTTTTTTTGGGGGGGGTTGGTTTTTTTTAGGGCAATTGGGGTTGAATGACTTGCCCAAGGTCACACGGCTAGTTTTTGTGGTAAGTGTCTGAGGCCATATTTGAACTCAGGTACTCCTGACTTCAGGGCTGGTGCTCTATTCACTGCACCACCTAACCGCCCCACTCTTTATCTTCTTATAGTGGAGAAAGGAGGCATCCTTGCTTTACCAACTTTTCATATTGGGAAAGCTAGTGTTTTTACAATGGAAAAAGTTTTAATGCTTGATTTTAAATGTATGATTTTGGACATATTAGGAAGTCTTCCGTGTCTATATACTCTTTAGGTTCTTTTTTTTTTTTTTTTAGCATAAATGAGTATTGTATTTGTTGAAATAATTATGTAGTTTTTCTTTATATGATTAGCTATTCTGATTGTTATCATATGTTGATGTAGAGTAATATGAAATAAATCTGGAAATACAGAGTGAAGCTAATGCTAATCAGGCTGAAATGTGTGTATTTTGTCATAGAGACAATAGGAAACTGCTAAAGATTCTTGAATAAGGGAGTGTCATGATCCAACTTGTCTTTTAAGACGATTACTTTTGCAGCATATGGAGAATGGAATGAAAAAGGAAGAAGCTACATGCAGAAAGATAATCAGGATCCTAATTCAAGTGAAATATGAGAATTTGAATTAGGGAAAGTAACTACATGAGTGGAGGGAAAGTGAGAGATTTAAGAGATATAGAAGTTGAATTGACAAGACTTAGTAACTGAGTGCTGAGTTTGAGATGAAATGAAGTCCAGGATTTCTGCACTTTAGTAGGTTAAAATAAATAGGTATGTAGATATATATTTTTTAAATTTATATAATAAAATTCACTAATTCTTCCTTTCGAAATTCTTGTAATCAACAGTATACTATTCAGAATTAATGAATTTGAAATCTTAAATACAGTGAAATTCAGTTTATTTTTTTCTTGAAGATACATGATTGTCCTAGGTAAATTTTATTCTTTTATGATTGACCTAAAGACAACTAGGTGTAGAGTGGATAGAGCCTTGAACTTGGAGTCAGGAATACCAGGGTTCAAATTCACCTTCAGATACTTACTACATGAATGACTCTGGGCAAATTAATTAGCCTCTTTTTGCTTCAGTTTGAGATAATATTTGTAAAATGAGATAATATTTGTAAAGCACTTTGCAAACCTTAAATCCTAACTATTATCAATGTAACTGACAATAACTAAACATTAGTATCCTGAGATTTGGTCTTTTTTAATTGTTTGACATATATTCTACATATTTGTTTTTGTTTTTTATTTTGACAAATAAAACAATGCGAATATTGTGATTATCTCCTTTTCTCCTTTTTTGAATCTTTTTGGGATTCATTCCAGCAAGGGATGAAAAGGTACAGTGTTGCTGTATTGTGTTTGTACCAGTATATATTGGCAGCTACATGGTTCATTAGATAGAACTCTGGGTCTGGAATCTAGAGTTTTAACCTCAGTTAAAATTTGGCCTCAGATACTTACTTAGTGTATGTGACCCTGAGCAAGTCACTTACCCAGTCTGCCTCAGTTTCTTCACTCTAAAATAGGGTTGTTGTAAAAATGGAGTGAGATAGTATTTATAAAGCACTTAACACAGTTCCTGGCTCATTATAGGTGTTTACTGCTTACTTGTTACCCTGTAGAAATAGCTACCATGTATTAGCTTGCTGGTTTCCCTAATAGCCCTTCCAATGTTGGATTTTTATTATCAGGGGCTATTATTTTTGACATTTTGTTGAGTGTGATAGTACTTTATGGTGGTTTTGATTTTTTTTTTAATTCTTTTTATTAATTTGAGGAGTGTGTCATATGGTTACTAACAGTTGATATATTTTCCTTTATAAGTATTTGTCTATATGCTTTGCCTACTGCTCCTTTGAGGAGCATGTTTTAATATTGTATCAGTTCCTTATGGGATTGAGTGACTTTGATTAACTGCAGATATTTTTCTAAAATCTTTTTCTTTAAATTTTAGAGGTATTGATTCTGTTGTATAAAATGCTCATGTTTGTATAATCAAACTGTGAATATTATCTTCAGTTATTTCTTCTGTTTGATAAAAATGTTCCTGTCCATGGTTAAGATGTATTATTCCTTTTTCTTCCATTTTGAAAAAAATGTGGATTATTAATAATCAGTTTACTATGTAGTATATGGTATAAATCTAACCCCACTCTTTTTTTTTGTCGTAGAACTATACAATTTTCCCAGTAGTTTTTATTGATTTGTCACTCTGTTCCCTAGATTTTAAAAAGAAACCCTTTTATTGATACTTTATTTTGACACAATGTACATTCTCTACAAGCTAATCATCCTGAAAACATTTAACTTAGTATTTGCTACTTTCCTTTTTTGTAGCTTATTAGTTATTAATAGAAAGAGAGAATGAATACTTTGAATTTAATTTTTTAGTACTAGCATTATCTGTTCTTTGACTTGAAATGTTTGCTTTTTCATGTTTTTTAAAAATTTATATTATTGTAGTTTTTGTATGCTTTTTTTGGGTTCTGCTTTCTTCACTGTGCATCAATTCATACAAAATCTTTCAGTCTTTTCCTGAATTTTTCCATATTTGTGATTCATTATAGTGCAGAAACATTCTATTACATTCATATAACACAATTTGCTCAGCCATTCCCCAGCTGTTGAGTACATTTTATGTTTTTTCCTCTGCTCTTTTGTACATATGGGTCCTTTTGTTTTATTTTTGTATTTGTTTTTGTACTTCATTATTGTCATTAACCTGCTCGTGTTTTTGAGCATATTGCTAGGTCCTGATTATGGATTTTTTATTCCCTCATTGATCTCATTCTGTGTGTGTGTGTATGTGCGTGTGTGTAGGAAGCATAATAATTACTGCTTTATGGTTTCCCAGTTGTACTTTTTTTATTTCCTTATAGTTTTACCTGTTACTTTTTCTATAATGAACTTTATTATATCTTTGGTTTTAAGAAGTAGCCTGCTAGTGTTTTGATTGGTGGTATGTTCAATCTGCATATCTGTTTAAATATTAATATTCCTCCTATATTTCCTTGAACTTACCGATGAGTTTGGAATAACTTCCCTTTTCCTGACATTAAAAAATATTTTGTCAAAACAAAATTTAAATTATCTTTACATCATTTATTTAAAAATATATAATATAAATATGTATATAAATGACATTGCATATATTTTAATGCTTTTTGTCATTATTATGCAGAATATTTCTTTTCTCAGATTTCTTTACACATTAAAAAAACTTTTGGTCTTGGTTATTAGAAAAATGTCTCCATGGAACATTAAACAGAGATCAGAAATAGTGTAACTAAATAATCCAGTGTTTAATAAATCCTAAGCACAAATTACTTAATTAAAGAACTCCTTATTTGATATAAATTGCTGGGAAAACTAGAAGCAGTCTGGCAGATATTGGACTTGTCAACATTTCACCTCCTTTTCTATAATAAACTCACGATGTGTGCACGACAATATTAAAGGAGGTGTGATAGACTTATGTGCAGAGAAAGAGATAGGGATAGATTTTTGGGAGGTTGAGGGAGCATAATACTGGAGGATGAGAATGATGAAGCATGTGAAGCACATACCTCCTAACAGCTTATGAATTCAAGGTGTGGGATATATTTATGTTTGTACATGGCCATTGTCTGTGTTTGTTGCTTGGCTATGCTTATTTGTTGCAAGGGTCTACTTCTCCCTTTTCCCCCAGTGTATTTTTTTGTATGTTTTATATAGTGAAAAGTATTTTTAATATAATAGTGAACTTGTTAAACCACATCTGTATAAAATGTAAGAAATTACAAAGAACATAAATTGACAAATAATTATTTGTGCACTTAAAAAAGCCTTTCTATCACCTGTCAATACTTGTTTGCTATTTAATCACCCTGATATCTAGTTCAGATTAAAGAATGAGCTTTCCCTCCTCTTTATGCTTCAGGATATATAACTTTTGGAGCTGTTCAAGCTCAACTCAGTTTTCCATGGTTCTCTTCCACCACCCCCAGTATTGAAAATATTGAAAAGAAAATTAGAAGGCCACAGAAACATTTTAAAAGGTGTTCAGAAGAGAACAGAAGGAAGCACAGAGAAGCTTGACTTAAAAATACCATGTGGAATTTATTATATACTTTTTAAAAAATCTAGTATGGAAAAGATTCACAATTCCATATAAAATTCTTTTTTGTTCTTTGTATATGGAAGTATCTTTTTATGTTTCATGTTAATAAAAAATCCTGTTCATATTGTTTTTTAAAAAAGATTTTAAATTATTCTGTACTTGATAAATATAAATGTGAGCAATTTCACAGATACAGAAGAACAGAAAGGATCATATTTGAAACACAAGTTTCTATTGCAATTTGAATTTTTAAAAATAGATTTTTTAATTGATATCTTTTATTTCTAAATCACCTAGGTTCCTCATATTCCTCTTCTTATATCTTCCAAAGAGCCATTCCTTATCACAAATAATTTTTAATAAAAATAAAAAAGATGAAGAAGTAACTTGATCAAGGTTACATGGCCAGTTATTTCTGGATGGGTGCTAAGTGTCTGAGCCCGGATTCAATCCCAGGTCATCCTGACTCTGGGACCAGTGCTGTTACTCACTGTGCCACCTGGCCACCCCTAGTACCTTTCTTCTGTTAATTGTTTCCTATTTATCCAGTTTACTACTTGTTTGTGCATATTTGTTCTTTCTTTAGATTGTGGGTTCTTTGAGGGTAGGGGCTGTATTTTGCTTTGTTTTGTATCTCTAGCACTTAGCACCTGGCACTTAGGAAGCACTTAATAAATGCTTATTGACTAATTGGCTACTTGAGCTATTCTTTTATCTTTTGTTGTTGTTATTTTGGATCTCTGTCACTTTTCTCCTTTGATTCAACTCTCACACCAAAAAAAAAAAAATCAAACCAAACAATCCCACAGTGCAAAACCCCCTGGACTTACCTTTGCAAAAAGTAAGAATAATCAAGAAAAACAAATTCACACATTGACCTTTTCTGAAATGTGTATATACATCTGTTCTTTGTGTCCTTCTCTATTAGATTGTGAATAAGGTGATTCAACATTGGTCCTCTGTATTCATGTTTGGTCATTGTGCTAATCAGAGTTTTTAAGTCTTTCAAAGTTGTTTTTCTTTATAATGTTGTGATTATTGAATAAATTGTTCTGTTGGTTGAGTTCAGTTCGTATGAGTTTTCTCAGGTTTCTCTGAATCCATCCCTTCTGTTATTTTTTACAGTATAATCCATCACGTGGGCATTTCATCAATTTACATTTCTTTGCCACTGCAAAAAGAGCTCCTTTAAATATTTTTAAAGTGAAATTTCAGAATATGAGATAAATTCTTGTAAATCATCAGCATTCTTATATGTAACCAAAAAAAGCCTTCAAGAAGAGCTAGAAAGAGAAATTCTACTTGGCATCACTTTAGAAGCTATAAAATATTTGGCAGTGTATTTATCAAGATTCACCCAGTTATTCTGTGAACCTAACTAAAACACTTTTTGCAGAAATAAAAACAGATATAAATATTCAGAAAAATATTCATTGCTCATCAGTAGTCTAAGCCAATATGATAAAAATAATGCTACCTAAATTAATTTACCTATTTTGTACAAATCAGAAAAATGGGGTCTGTAGCCCAGTCTGAAACAGAGCAGTAACCAAGGCAAACAGAGCAATAACCAAGGCAAAAACCCCAGACCAGAGGGGATACTGTGGTTTTATTACTTGGTGAAATCCTTATAAAAATACATATTATTAGGTACAGAAATGCATTTCATTCAGCAGGGAAATAGGAGGGAAAGGGGAGAAGGGGGAATTAAAGAAAGGGTAAGTTAATGGAAGGATTAGTCCAAAGCAGAACAAACTATTTAGAAAAATATTTATAGCTCTTTTTGATATGGCAAAAAATGAGAATCTGAGGAAATGCCCATCAATTTGGGAATGACTGAACAGGTTGTAGTTTATAAATTTGATGGAATACTATTGTGTAGTAAGAAGTAAAGAAGGAAATGGTTTTAGAGAAACCTGGGAATGTTTGTATGAACTGTTGTACAGGTTTGTGAGCAGAAACAATTTATGCAAAAGTATCAATATTGTAAAGATAAAATAACTTTGAAGAATTAGAGGGTCTAGTCAGTGACTCCAGAAAATCAGCCACAAGTTGAGAGGAGCGATGCTGTTACCCACATCCTGAGAGACAGGTAAGGAACTCAGACAGCACAAGACTTAATTTTTTTGGACAGTTAAATGAAGAAATTTGCTTTGCTCGCCTATATGTGGATTTACAGTAGGGGCTTTGTTTTTCTTTCATTCTCATGGTGCTGGGTAGGGGAGTTTTAAGGTAGGCAGAAGAGAAGGAAAATTTTACTATTTGAAAAAAAATACAAACATACGTATACACACATAATTAAAAAAAAGAAAAGTGCTTATTTGTATGATTTGGCCATTTATCTGTTGGAGAATGACTCTTGTCAGTAATTCAGCAAACGTTTATTTTGTTCCTGTTGTGTGCTAGGCACTATGCTAACTGCTGGGGATCCAAAGACAGACAAAAAGCAGCCTCTTTTCTCAAGTACTTCATAGTCAGATGATGAAGGCAACATACAAATGACTGTATAAACATATGTAAACAAGATAAATTGTTGATAATCTCATAAGGAGGGCACTAACTCTAAGGAGGACTGGGAAAAGCTTTTAGAAGGTGGGATTTGAGTTGAGACTTAAAGGAAGCTGGGAGGCAGAGACGAGGAGGAAGAGAATTCCAGACCCGGGGACATCCAGAGAAAATGCATGGAGTCAAGGGATGAAGTGTCTTGTGTGAGGCCTAGCAAGGAGGCTGGTATCAGTGGGCTGTAGAGTACATGGAAGGGAGTAAGAAGGAAGACTGAAAAGGCAGGAAAGGGCTTAGTTATAAAGGTCTTTCCGAGTTAAAAAAGAAGATTGTATATTTGATCCTGAAGGCAATGGGGAGCCAATAGCATTTATTGAACAGTGTTGACATAGGTTTATGCTTTAGGAATATCAGTTTTACAGCTAAGTGAAGGATGAATTAGATTAAGGAAAGATTTGACACAAGGAAACGAAACCAGAAGGCTATTGCAGTACTTCAGGTATGAGGTTATAAGGGTCTGTACCAGAGTAGCAGCAGTGTCAGAAGAGAGAAGGAGACAATATATGAGATGTTATAAGAGTAAAATCAACTCAGCTTGGCAGCTGTGGATATGGGAGATGTGAGTGAGGATAACTCAGAGGATCATGTTTCCCTCAATAGTAATAGGGAAGTTAAGAAGAGGGGAGGATTTAGGAGAAGGAAAATGAGTTCAGTTTTGGACATTTTGAGTATAAGATGTTTTAAATGACATATGGTTCAGTATGTCCAATAGGCAATTAGAGATGGGAAACTGGAAGTTTAGGAGAGATGGTAGGGCAGAATATGTAGATCTGTGAATCATAAGCATAGAGGTGATAATCAAAACTATGGAATTTCACGAGATTGACAAATGAAATAATCTCTAGCGAAGAGGGCCTAGTACAGGGTTCTGAGGGAAATCTATCCTTATTAGACATGGTCCAGATGTAGATATAGCAAAGGAGACTGAGAAGATGTGGTCAGACAGGAGGAGATTAAGGAGAGATGGAGAACAAGGGCTACATAGAAGTTAGGAAGGATAATGACTGAGAAAAGGCCCTTAGATTAGACAGTAGGTTGTTGGTAACTTTGGAAAGAACAGTTTCAACTGAATGATGGACTCCAGAATTAAGAAGAGCATGAGAGGAAAATAAATGGAGGCACCGAATTGTACATGTTCTTAAGTTTAGCTATAAAAGGGAGGAAAGATATAGGGTGATAGCTATTGAGGACGGACAGATCAGGTGAGGATTTTTTGAGGATAGAAGAGACATAGGCACGTTTGTAGGCAATAGGGAAGCATTTAGTATGCAGGGAAAGATTCAGGATCAGTGAGGGGGATGGTAGAGGGTACATGTCTTGTGGAAAAGATGGAATAGAATGAGATCATTTGTTCTTGTCTAGAGGTTTTCTTAGGAAGGAGAAAGCCTAAGACAGGTACAGGTAGAGATAAGTTTGGGAAGGTGTCAAAGTGGTGTGATATGAGGAGGAGAGAAAGAGGGTATTCTTGGCAAGTAAACTCAGTTATTTTCAATAAAAGTTAAAGTACTCAGCTATTAGGGTGGGGGGAACCTTGGAAAGTTTGAGGAGTGGAAAAGGTTTAAAAAAACCTTCAAAAATTGTGGTGAAAGGGAGAATGAAACATTTAGAAAGATGTAAAAGGATTGCCATGCCACAGTGAGGGCCCCAGTGGAGATTATGTAATAGACATGTATAGTGGACCCAGCCAGCATCATTTTGTGATTTCTTCTAGGTTCCTTCAACAGCACATGAATTGTGGGAGCAGTCTTGTTCATATTTATTTGAATCAGTTCCTTGTATATTTTGGATAGGAGATCTTTTTCAGAGACTTGCTACAAAGCTTTTCCCCCCAGTTCACTGTTTTGCTTCTAATTTCAACTATCAATCATTTCCCACCTGGCTACTTTCCTGGACCCCATCATCATCTCCAGAAACTCATCCTGCAAAGATGAAATCCTCAGTACCCCCTGCTCCTGTAACTCCTCCCTCCCTCTGGATGGAGAGGATCAGGGTGGACATCTGGGAGCTCATTTCTGATCTTCCAGCATTTAAAGAGAGCACCCAGGTAATTCCCCTGATCATTTACCATCCAGCTGATTTCCTGGACCTCTCATCTTCTGAAATTTATTGTGCAAGATGAAATCAAGTTAGAAATTGACACCTTCTCAGATTATTTTCTACACTGCTGCAGGACTTCATAATGTTCCCAGTTAGCTAACTTCCCTCACTCTCCAATTCCAATCACATGCTCCCCCCACGTTAGCTTCTTTTTGTGTGTTGTCTTCCCCCATGACATTGTGAGCTCTTGGAGGGCAAGGACTGTCTTGTACCTTCTTTGTGTCCCCAATACTTAAGCACAGTGCTTGGCACATAGTAGGCACTTAATGTTTATTGACTAACTCTGTTTTGTTTATGCAAAACCTTTTCAATTTTGTTTAGTCATAATTGTCCTTTTGTAGAGATTCTGGGCGGGTCAGTTCTGTCTCCCTTAGTTTTCTCATCTGGAATACGGAGATATTAATAACATAGCTCCCAGAGTTATTGTGAAGGTAAAATTTGGGTAATGTTTGTAAAGTGCTGTGAAATCCTTAAAGTGCTATATAAAGACTAGCTCTTAGTATTTTTGTGGCCCTCTTTATTTTTTGTATGGTTATGTGTTCCCCTGTCTGTAGTTTAAAAAAGATTTCCCCTGGTGCTCCTCAGATTTGCTTATGGTATTACTTTTTATCTCTAAAGTATGTAAGTAAACACTTGGAGATTATTATTGAATATGATCTGAGATGTTGGTCTATACCTAATTTACTCCAGATTAAATTCCATTTTTCTGAGCAATTTTAGTAAACTAGTGAGTCCTTTCTCTTGTATTTGGTGTCTGGGTTTATTGAATATTGTGTTATTAAATTTACTTTCTTCTGAATGTTGTGTACCTATTCTGTTACACTAATTTACCTCTCTTTTTTATTTAGTGTCAAATAGTTTTGATGTTTACTGCATTGAAATATAGTTTGAGATCTAATACTACTAAGCCTATTTCTGAAATTCTTTCAGTGTTACCTTTGACATTCTTGATGTTTTGTTCTTCCAGATGAATTTTCTTATTTTTTCTAGCTCTGTATAACAACTTTTATAGTTTTATTGACATGGTGCTGAGTAAATAAATTAATTAGGTAGCATTGTCATTTTTTTATACTGGCATGTCCTAGCCATGAGCATGTATGTGGCCTCATATTTAGACTTAATTTGCCTCTTGTAAAGAGTGTCTTATAGGTGTATTTGTATAATTCTTGTCAGTATGTTTATATATGGACTCTCAAATATTGTATGCATTCTTTAGTTATTTTGAATGAAATTTCTTACTTTCTCTTCATGTTGGATGTTTTTGGTATTACATAGAAAGTTTGATTTGTGTGGGATTATTTTATATCTTGCAATTTCTCTGAATGTATTAGTTGCTTCAATTTCTAGTTGAAATCTCTAGCATTCTATTAAGTAGAACATAATATTACCTGCAAAAAGAAATACTTTTGTTTCCTTTTTGCCTATGTTTATTCTCTCAATTTTCTTCCTTTGATTGATTCAGCAGTCATATTTATTTATTTATGTTGTGGGTTTTTGTTTTTTTTTTTGGCTTTTTGGAGGGGAGAATGTAGGGTAATTGGGGTTAAGTGAATTGTCCAAGGTCACATGGCTAGTTTTTCTGTGTATTAAGTGTCTGAGCCTGGATTTGAACTCAGGTCCTTCTGACTATTCACTACGCCACCTAGCTGCCTGCAGCAGTCATTTTTAGAGCTATATACTGGTGACACTGGTCATTCAGGTTTCCTCCTGTTAGAAAGACTCCTAGCATTTCTCTAGTACATATAATACCATCTCTTGGTTTCAGGTATTTTATCATATTTAGGGAGAATCTATTCTTATGTTTTTAATAGAAATGGAAGTGCTTTGTCAAGTTTTTTACATGTATTTTGTCTTATTAGTAAGATCTGTTGTATTCACATTGTCTTATTTATTGATCTATTATACTTACATATTTTATAAGTTTTTATTGATTTCTTTTGTTTTTTTATGTCCTTATAGGTTTCTTTTTCTTCTACCCTTCCCAGAGTCATCCCATATAATATTTTTGTGTTAAGTGTCTGAGGCCAGATCTGAACCCAGGTCCTCCGGACTCCAGGGCCGGTGCTCTATTCACTGTGCCACCCAGCTGCCCCTTAAGTAGCATTTTTAAAGACAAAATAAGAGGGAAAATTTTTCTTAGTCTGAAAGGGCTTTATTGAAGCCCCCAGTTATTGATTCCCTTGTCTGTTTCTCCTTGTAATTTCATTGATTTTTCCTTTAAGTTCTAAGATTCTATGTAATTTGATGCATATATAAATTTTAAATATTTTGTTATGTATAGTACCATTTTGTAAGCTGTAGTTTTCTGTTTATAACTTTGTTTTTACTATTGCCTTTTCTGATGTCATAATTATTACCCCTACTTTGTTGAGTTTTCTGGAATCATAATAAATTCTACTTCAGATTCTCTTTTCTCTTGTGTTTCAGATGTGTTTCTTATAAACCATGTATTGTTGAATCTGCTGCCTAATTTGTTCTCTTTCCTCTTCCATTTTTTTTGGAGGATTTCATCCTATTCATATTTATGGTTATGATTGCTTATTGTATGTTTTTACCTCCATCATATTCCCTGTTTTTTCCTCTCTTCTCTTTACAAGGACAAAAAGGCAGTGAACTTCAAGGGATGTGAACTTTCTATTACTTGTCTTCTCTTCCCTTGGCCTATATTCTGTCACTGGTTCTTACCCTTCATTTCCTCCCTTTTCCCTTTGTGATCCACTTTCCAAAGTTGAAATTTGTTTTGCTTCACTCTCTTCCCATCCTCCTTTTTAAATCCTCATCTTCCTTTTTCCTACCTGTTTCACTATTGAGTTTAATGTGTTACTACCCAAACTTAGTATGTGTTTGTGTGTTCAGACCTCCTTTGTTCAGTTCAGATGCAAGTGAGGTTTGTGTGATGACCCTTTCCCCACCCTTTCTCAATTGCAAAATATTTTTCTTGAACACCCTAATTACGGAAAATACTAAGTTGCACCCCCTTTTTCCTCATTTCTTTGTTAGTGTATTCCTTCTTCCTTCTCTTTTAAGACCATCAAAACAAAACAAAACTACCTCAAAGTCTTTCTGTCTTATTTAACTACATTTGTGAACCTTGGGGTCATTGGGATTTTGAAGGGATACTTGTCTCTTAGCCTTCTCTTGGAATATAAGCATCTCATTTTACCCATTCTAATTGTCCAAATATTATGCAAATACCTTGCACTTCAAAATTTCTACTCAGCTCTGGTTTTTTCATCAGAATTAAAGATTTCTATTCCATTAACATTTTAATTCTTTCCCTGTAGGGTTATACTTATTCTTGTAAGTTAAATTATTATTCTCAGTTGGAAGTCTTAATTTTATGCTTATGTAATGTTGTATCCCAAAATGTTCTCTCCTTTATAATAGTAGTTTTTGGATCTTATATGATCCTGATTGTGGTTCTTTGGTACTTGAATTCCTTTTTTTCTTTGTAGTAATCTGTGTCTTCTTATTTTGACTTATTTCTCCAGGATTGCTTTATGATTTTTGACTTGATTTCTGGCAATATTGGGGCCCTCGTGGCGTTAGTAGGTGATTTGACCTGCTCCACCTTGCCAGGGGGAAATAGGGTCTGCCATGTTTGTATTGCATTCTTCATTTGGTGGGAAGCTTAGCAAAGAGGAAGGACATGCTTTGTTTAGACCGCAAGCTGAGCCATTCCATGTTGTGACAGTGAATTACATTGCATAACTTTATCAGTTACTCCACTTAATTAATTTTGCCAAAAAAATCCTTTATTTGCTACCTTAAAATAGCTAATAATGGCTAACATTTATGTAGTACTTTAAGGTTTGCAAAGTCCTTTATCCTTATTATGTCATTTGATACTTGTGGACTGTGGGTATCCTGGAGTGAGAGAGCTAGGGAAGGAAGGAGGAACACTGCTTGCCAAGTTATGGGCTGTACTTTTCATTAAAAAAAAAAGCAAACACGTAACCTACAGCTTTGTAGCCAATCATGCAAAAAAGGTTATAATGTAAACTGTTAATCTTGCTGTTTTACACAAGTAACCATACAAGTAACATTAAACATATACAAGTTGGTGCTGCTACTGCTATGTTTCTAAATTAAAATGAACTGTTCTAAGAAATAAGGTTTTGTTACTGACCTTTAAACCTTTTGTGGGAACACAGTTTGGTTTCTCAAAGGTAGGCCTGCTGATGCTCTGGGCTCCTTCCTTCTTTCAGTTTCCTTCAAATCAAATTGCTGGTCCTCTGTATGCTTGGGAAAGACTGTGACGCATCCAAACTCAGGGTTATTTCTGTCTTCCTCTTCATTTTTTTAATATAGTTCCTTGGGTCTAGTTATTTTGGGGCATATAGACTTTATGTCCAATAAACTGTGTAAATATCCCCCTATGCTCTCGCTCATCTTCCTGTTCTTTGTCCTTGCATCGCTTCCTGGACAAGGCTTCTGAACTAATCTTCCTTGTATCCCCTGTAACCTTGTTGACTAGTGATCCTAGCTGTGCAGTGTGGGGAGTGAAACCTTGTATTAACTCAGCCTATCTCATAACATTAAATGTTAAAGGAATGAAATATTGAGAGATTACAAAGATAGGATTGTGTTAATATGACTAGAACCGCAGAATAGATCGGGAAAGACATTCAGAGTGAAAGAAACAAAATGTAAAATTCACAGGTTCCTACCTACCACCTTATTCTCTAGGAATTACAGTATGTTGCTATCTCTTTAAAGTAACCATTTCTTTTTGGGTACCTATGTATCTTATTCCTACTTTCAATTCAGCAAACACATATGCACCACTGGGCTGTGTGAGGAATACAAAGATATAAATGTAGTCTGTGCCATTCATTCTTTTGGGATAGTGTAAAGGAAGGGCCAGATATATACATATAAGCTAATATAAGTGAGAAAGCAGAGGAGCATTTCAGACTAAGTATGCTAGGACTATTTGAGGAGAGAGAGAGAGAGAATTCTTTCTGCTGGAGAAATGAGGAAAGACTACATAGAGAAGAGGAACCTGATAGTCTTGAAGGAAGATACATATTGTGAACAGTAGGAAGCAGTGCATTCAAGGCATAGGGAATACCTTTAATGAATGTATGGAGGCAAGAGATGTCATGTTGAGTTTGGGGAACAGCCAGTACTTCAGTTTGGCTAGGAGGTAAGGAGGTTGGAGCTGGATTATGGAGGGCCATAAATGCCTAACTAAGCAATTTATATTTTATCTTGAGTGTGAAAGTGAGGCACTGGAAGTTTTTGAACGGGTCAGTCACTTGGTCAGACATGGCCCTTAGAAAGATTATTTTAACATCTTTATTAAGGTTGTATTGGAGAAGGGGAGAAACTGGAAGAAAAATTAATTAAAAGGCTATTTCAGTAGTCCAGAGGAAAACTGATGAGGATCTGTATTTGGATGAATTAGAGGGGGAAGATACTATGTTATGTTAGAAGATTTCTGTGTTAGTATAAGTGGTAAGTTATAGGAGATGTTATGGAGAATTAATAAGACATATTCATGGGGAGGAAAGGAAAGATTCAGAGACAACTATAATATTTGCAACTAAAATAGGGGCACTTAGAGGATGTAATTTAGGTTTAGGGATATAGATATGGAAATGACCAGTGAGCAGTTGAAGATATGGCATCTGGGGGGAGATGAGAGAGAGAGAGCGCGCGCGTGTGTGTGTCTGTGTGTGTGAGAGAGAGAGAACGAGAGAAACAAGAGACAGAGAGTATCAACCATAGAGAAGGGATAATTATATCCAGGGGAGTGGGTGATGTCACCAAGGGAGAGAATGTAGAATTAGAAGAGTGCCTAGGAGAGAGCTTTGGGAGATAACTGTCCTTAAGGAACAAGAAATTGATGTTGAGCAAAAGAAATTGAAAAGGATCTTTCAGACACATATCAGGCAGTCAGAAAGTATTTATTAACATCTGTCATGTGCCAGGTACTTTGCTAGTTGCTGGGGATACAAGGAATGAAGTCCTAAATGCAACGAAACATTCAAGGGACTTACATATACAAATATGAAAGATAGCAGATAATTATATATAAGTATATGCAGAATAAATTAAATAAATAAATAAAAGTATTAACTGTAAGGTGATTTAGAAGTGAGAGCACTAGCAGTTGAGGGATGAAAAACGGTTTTATTTACAAGTTGGTGTTCATGCTGCATCTTAAGGGGACAAAGAGGTTCTGTGAAGTGGAGGAACAGAAGGAGGAAAAAGTTGAGTCAGAAGAAAACTAGGATGAAACTTTGTCTTAGAAGTTAATAGAGGAGAGTCTAGCTGAGGATCTATTCACCAATGTCTAGCATTACAAAGAAGTCAAAGAAAAGGCCATTAGATTTAGCAGTTTAAAAGAATGGCACCTTTGGAGAGAGCTGTTTCAGTAGAGTTGATTTTAAAAGTCACAATTACTAGGTATTGAGATTTCAGTGGATGATGAGGAAGTGTCAGGGAGAAAATATAAATAATAATTTCTAGGAGCTTACCAGTGAAGAAGAGTAGAAGTCTCTTTTGGGAATGATGATGTAGGCGGAGCCAAGATGGTGGCGTAGAAGCAGGAAAACTCTGTGTGCTCCCCCCACAACCACCTCAAATACCTATAAAAAATGACTCTAAACAAACTTTAGAGCTACAGAACCCACAAAGTGACAGAGAAAAACAAATCTCCCGCTGAAGACAGCCTGGAAGGCAGACAGGAAGGGTTCATTGCAGTACACTGGGAGCAGAGCCCAGCTACGGTGAGCCCACAATTTTAGCCTCAGGGTGACCTGACCAGCCAGGGCTGGAGGGACTTCAGGAGAGTGGATCACATAAATGTCAAAGACAAAGTGAGAATGTCATGCTCTTATTTCCCTTCTCCAGCAGAAATATCGAGGACAAGGTGGCCTAAAGTCAGTTTTCTTTTTATTTAATACGCTTAAATTCCCACTAAACTTTGCTCTAACCAATGGGCCCAAATACTTCCTCCAGGGGTCTTCTTAACAGACCCATATTGTCCCAACTTCTAAACAAGAGTCTTGAATCAACTTATTTTTTCCAGTGGTTAATGCTATATTAATTTTTTGCATATTGTTTTTGATGCCTGTCTTTTGTCTTTCTCCTTTCGTGTCTTCCTCTTTATATGTGTGTTAAGCTTTCTGATTTATTTTAGGGGTCCAGTCATCTGCATCTTTACAACTTCTGGACCAAGAGCTTCTATTGAAAGTTAAGACTGAAATTGAAGAAGAACTGAAGTCTCTGAATGAAGAAATTTCTGAAGGTTTGTTTGTTCATCTTATTCTAGCTATATTTCATTTTTTATTTGTTTAAAAAAATACTTAAGAATTTTTTCTAGTGTATTTTTAGAATAATATGCTCACATAAAGTAGTAAATATTTAAGTGTTAGAGGGCTTTTTGTTTTCTTCTAGAACATCTCCCAAATCACAGAACTTCAGAGTTTGGAAGGTATCATGTTACTCACCCATCTGAGAATCCCTCTATAACATGTCTAAGAAGTCTTGAACACCTCTTATCACAGGGTCTTTGAACAGAGTTCTCTCTGAATTTATTAAAGATGCATAGATCATCACACATTCATTCACAAGACATTCCTTGGCTAAGATACATCTTTAGTTTTTAGCAAGTCACATAGCTTTTTCTAACCAATAAACAAGTTAAATTGAACAAATAAAAAAAGTAAAATCATGCATTTTTATACTTTTTGGAATAGAATACTGATCTTATTAAATAATCTGTGAATGATTTTTTTTCTGATAGTAGTAGGTCATGAATTAAATCACCACTTAATCATAATTACAAAATCACAGAATTTGAGAGTTGACCATCTAACCCAACTTATACATGAATGAATCCCCACTATAATGAACCTAACAATTTGTTGGTTGTTCAGCCTCTGCCTGAAGACTTCCAAGGAAGGGGAGCCCATTATCTGTCAAGGCAAGTCATTTCACTTTTGGATAGCTCTAGTTGTTAGCAAGTTTTTTTCTGAAAAAATGAAGCTGAAATTTGCTTCTCTGCAGCTCCCATCCATTGCTAGTTCTGCTCTCTTTCCAGCCCTTGTTAGTTTAATCTATAATTGTCACCTGGTGTCTACTCTTAGATTTTTAATACACACACGTCCATGCTAACTGGAAAGAATCGTTAATAAAAATTAAAAAGAATGCTGTAGTTTTGACTTTCCAGACATTTAATATTTAATTTGATTTAGCAAACAGTTATTAAATACCTACTATGGATAAGGCTCTCCAAGGCTCTGGGGATACCAAGATAAAAGTGAAAAACAAGCCCAGCTTTCTACTTGGAGATGGAACATATGGGCAGATAAGTAAGTATAGAAATAACTGGAAGAGAGATCTCTAAAAATTAGGAGGCTTAGGAAAGGCTTCCTTTACTATGTGGCATCAGACCTGAATCCTAAAGGAAACTGATTCCAGTCATATGGGGAGCCTGGGCAAAGGCAGGGAAAAGTGGACCAGTTTGGCCAGAATTTAGGTCTTAAAGATTTGTGCTTCCAGACCTCTTTGTTTTTCAGCTTCCAGTTGACTCTTCCAAGCAATGAGATAGTTCAGAGGCAGTCAATGGAAGGAAGAAAACAAAAGGCCTAGGTATATAATCCATCTACTGGTTTAGTCCTTAATCAGAAGTCCAATGTAACTGGGGGAAAAAGTGGCATTTTTGATGACCTGCTGTTAGTACATAGAGCAAATAATATCTCCTACTTATGTAGTACTTTCATATTCCAAAATGTTTTCTTCAGAACCATCTCCCTGAGTTAGGTAACACAGTTATGATTTCTATTTTACACATTGATCCTCAGAGAGGATCAATGACTTACCTGAGATCACAAATGAGGAAGTTCTGAAGCAGGGATTCCCAGGATGCTTAGACTCTGCTTCTGTCTCTTTTTTTTTTTTTTGGAGGAGGGAAGGTAGGGCAGTTGGAGGTAAATTACTTGCCCAGGGTCACACGGCTAGGTTTTTGTGTTAAGTGTCTGAGTCCAGATTTGAACTCAGGTCCTTGGTCCTCCTGACTCCAGGGCCAGTGCTCTATTCACTGTGCCACCTAGCCACCCCATGCTTCCATCTCTTATGACTGTGTAAAATCAAGCCTGAAATCAATACTATGAGAAAAACAAAACAAAGCAAACAAAGGACAAGGTACCATAGAGTCAGGAGTTAACTGTAAAATAAAATCGCATGTCTTTGCTGTGAAGATACAGAAGCACTGAATATATCTCTAAGGAATGCAGATAAATCCTTGTCCCTTCCAGTCTTATAGCAGTATAGCCTTCTTGTTTAGTTTTCTAAAATCGAGTTCATTGACCTCTCCCTGATAATTAAGCTAAATTGTCTAAGACTCATCAGTGTCTTTATCATTCCATATATCTTGAACAACCACAATGATGTCTTTTTTCTTATTTTGCCACACCTAATGATAGATTCTTAGGAGTGGAGTTGCATAATATATATACCTCTAGATGTCATTTAAGTTGGGTTTTTCTTTTGATCTGATTCTTCAGCTTTCACCAGCACAGGCTTTGACTGCCACACGTCTCCAGTATTCAGCCCTGTTAACCCAGAGAGCTCAATAGAAGACTGCTTGGCCCATCTGGGACAGAAGGTGTCACTGGAACTGAAAGAACACATGCACGAAGCGTTGCAGACTCTGCTCAGCCAGTGAGTCACCATTGCCAAGGCAGACTGTGCTTCCCTTAGTGTCTTCATCCTTCCCCTAAGAATGGATTGACCAAGGCTTTGCTTTTATGGGAACCTGTATCGTTTATTTTGTCACCCTTAACACTTAAAAAAAAATCTTCCGTAGATATAATATACCCTTTGTGTTCAGATACATTGTTTCAGATAAACATAGCATAGTAATGGCACCTTCTGTGTCAATAACAACAAATGCATTTCCTGGATATTTTGGAATGGCTCATTTAATTTTCTTAATCTCCAATTTTCATTACTGCACAGACCCATACCTAAATGTTAAGGTTTGGATATTGCCTTATAGCATAGGATTAATATTATCTCATATTTTAGGACTCCCAAGTGTTGCTAAACTTGGAATTGTACATCTGCCTATGGAACTATTTTCACAGTTTTTTAACAGAAACTTAGCTCCCTCCTGGTCATTTTTCTGGCTTTTTAAGACTAGAGGCAAATAGAAAGTAATAGTGAATGTATATTAAAATATATCAAAACTATTTCATATGAATATTTATTTAAATAAACCAAAATAAACTTTTATTGTAGTTACTTATTGGTAGGTTATTAGGAAAGTGGTATGAATTTGAAATATTATCACATGTACTTTTGAAAGCAGATAGCAGTATTGGCTCACAGAATACACAAAAGTCAGTTTTAAGAACCACAATTTAGATACTCAGTATGGTAAACAGTTCTTAAATTCAGGTGGACAAATTATATTGTTTATTATTTTCTTTAATACTATTTTGTTGAAATTCATTTCTTGCATTCTAATTAATTGTGTATGCATAAGCTTCCAAATTACTCTTAGATGATTCTAGATTTGAGTAAGTCAGAATTTAGCGTATTGTTCTGTACTGAAAATCCTGTTTGAGTTTCTTTGAATTCTATTCTGTGGAAAGAACATGAGGTACAAATAAGTATGGGGGTTGGGGGAAAAGACATTTGAACGGAGAATCTTGGAATAGAGGAATAAGTGAAAAACAAAAGACAAAGATTATTTAGAGCTTTTACTTGGTGGTCTTGAGTGAATCACTTAATTTCTTTTAGTTTTCATGTCTCTCAGATCCCACTGATATATTAGGAGCAAGAATTAAATAATGACTTTAACATGCTTTGAGTTCCCCAAAGAAAGATGTTCTTTAGGCAAAGAATTCTTAATTTCTTCTCTGGTCTGTTAGTAATCTATATATTTTTTAAAAACCTTACTCCTAAATAAATGACTATTTCCCTTCTTTATCTTATATTTTTAAAAAACCTTACTCCTAAATAAATGACTATTTCCCCTCTTTATATTATTTTTACAAAAGTCCTAAATGCTGTGATTTATTTTGACATTTGTACCCCATGTCAAATATCACAATTCACATTTCTTTGTGAATGTGATTTCTTTTTTCCACCTTTGAAAAGTGGGTTGTACATAGTTCCTTATGTACAATTGACTTTCAGTGAATGGGGTGGGAATAAGTAATTTTTCTAATGCATGACCTTAAAGTTTCTTAAGAGTTAACTTACTGTTTGTGTTTACTGGAATTTTAAAATTATTCATTCAGAATCAAGTCTAAATAAAACCAAGTTTGATTGGTTTCTGAAGATTGTTTCTCTTTCCACCATCCTTTTGTAGAAAAGTCATGACTGTTTTCTGACCATGATCACTTCAGAAGCTAATCAAATTTGTGTTACAATATTTTGGCAAGTCAAAACATAAAAACCCACTATTTCTAACTATGGTGTTTTGAAGTCGAATGTGTTACCTTATCCCCACAACCACTTTAAGGCAGGCTGAGCAACAATTCTGCACTTTGTAGAAACTCAGCAGTCTTATTGAGTGGTTATGAAGGAGCTTCTTTGGCTTGGCTATATCACGTTCCCTTTGAATGTTTCAAACAGTTGTCATCTTCTGAATGTCCATATTTGCAGAGCTGTAATTAGCAAAATACATGCTTACCCTGAAAGATCCTCAAGTACTTCAGCCTCCCAGACAGATTCCATGTAAGGATCACTAAGAGCAGCAGTGCTGAAGAGTCCAGCAAAGGAAGTGAAGGGATTGAGCGTCAGAGGGAATTTTAAGTAGAAGCAGAATGTATTCTAGCAGGTAGTGCAGTTGAAATGTCACCAGAGTCTAGGAGAGAAATCCTCGTCCATGAAATCATTCTGCGGTAACTTCTTAACTACTTTATTGTTAGGAACGTGGCAATAAAGTCTTCTTTGAAAAGTGGATTACTAGGCAGCACAGTTCCCTTTGATATTGTTTTAATGTTGCTTCAGTATTAATTTGTGAAGAATATTTGCTGGGTTTCTGAAGCACTTGGATTGTTAACTCTTGCATCTAAATCCTAACCAAATGTAATGATTGCTAAAGTTTGTGTGGGATCAGTTGTATTTATTTAAATAAAAATAAATTAGATTACAATATGAGCTAGAAAAACTGTTTTCTGTAGTCTCCATATTTTAAAATGACTAGTTTCTTTTCTGAAATTAGATGTGTGGTGTTTTTTTTTAAAGCAATTGGGGTTAAGTAACTTGCTCAAGGTTACACGGCCAGTTATTTCTGGGTGTGGTGGTAAGTATCTGAGCCCGTATTCGATCCCAGGTCGTCTCGACTCTGGAGCCGGTGCTCTTACTCACTGTGCCACCTGGCTGCCCCAAGATGTGTTCTTTACAAATCTATAAATCCATATATAGGTAACAGTAATTTTTGTGTATGTGATTTTAAAAAGTTACATGTTTTTAGCCTTCTTAGTCAATTGTCTATGGTATATGGGATTTTTTTAGATATATACCTAACACTATACAAAGCTACTTTTAAAAATAGTGTTCTAAAATCATATCATTCAACTAAATGCTCCTTTACCAAACTTTTTCAGAGAGTGTACACAGGCCCCCTGTGCTACAGACTCTGTTTTGTTAAATTACATTCTCTAAGAGGAGACTTTTCTGTCATTTCCTTTTACCCATAAATTAACTGAGTAAGAGTATTTCCCTGAGGAAATAGAAGTTTTATAAATCTTAACCACACTCTTCTGACTCCATTTTTTTTTGAATAACATAAATTTGACGATTTAGAATCAGAATATTAGATCAGAAAAGGAATTTAGAGATCATTGAGTCCTTTCTCTAGATGAAGAGACTGAAGTCTAGAAAACTTCAGTGATTTACTCATGGTTTCATAACTATAACTAGTGAAGGTCAGGGCTTAAAACTAAGACCTAAGTCTCCTGACTCAGTTTACTGCACTTTCTACTATACTGAGTTGTCTTACAGGACTATTAATGGACCAGAAAGATTTTAAGAAGAGGCTCAAGTCTTTAAAAATGAGTCTTTTTATCATTTATTTTGTAAGTTTAAATCCTACCAATTAAAAATTTTGTTTTCATGAAATGAAATGCTTTTCTCATGTATTAACTGGGTAGCAACTAGATGAGGAAACTAAGGCACAGAATTTAAAACTTAGAGCAAATTAATAAATGACCTATCATCTATTATGGCTACCCAATTCTTTGAATTTCTGGTAGGTCTAGTACTATAATTCTTAAAGAAGTAATAAGAAATATTTCTCTTCAGACTTTGAGGAGTTAGTATTCTGAGGTTTGGTTTATAAACATGATCTATTCTTTAAACATGGAAGGTTTTACCAGGTGTCAGGTCTTTTTGTTTATTAAACATTTATACTGTGTTTGGTTTTAGAACTGTCCTGAATGAAATCCTTTTTTTCTTCCTTTATCTCATTCTTTGGTACTGTAATAAGCCAGATTGTGATAACTAACATTAATTCCAGAAAACCTAAAAAATACTTAACAAAGTACAAATTTAGCTGAAAATATACTTATTCTTCCAGAAAAGTGACTACCTAGTTCAGAATATTTTCCATTAACCTAAAGTAAATGTTTGAGGAACAATGAAAACTGTTAGTTTGAAGTCATACTTTTCTTTGATTATGGGTTTGATTTTTTTTTTCTTTTTAGGGCCCAAACAGAATGACTAGCTATTAGTTAATGATAGTGAGGGTGAATCATGTTTTCATATGTGTTTGTATTCATATAGTCTTCTGAACATTTAGAGTTTTCCTTCTTTGACTCAGACTTTTAAAAAAAATTTCTACAGGCCAGTGAGCTATCAGGCATATCGGGAATGTACACTGGACACTGCAGCTCTTACCGGCGGCTGGAATAAGGTACTATCCAAATTATCATGTGTGTTTACAGTATTTTTAGCATGTTACTATTAAGGTAGTGTAGAGTTCTTGATCAATAATAGACCTCTTGTAGTACCTATAGAAATATCAAGACTGGTCCTATATGCAGGTAGCCCTATACAGGATATGAATTTTTGAGTAACTATAAGGCCCCAATCCGTTCTTAAAAGAGGGTTTTGATATGGTGCCACTCTCTTCTCGTGCTTGGCCCAAAATTTCCATCACTACATTCACTCACTTAGATTAAACAGAGAACATTTTCCCCAAAAAATTATATATTACCTAACCAGGGAAATCAGGCCTTAGTAGATAGATAACCTTCTTTATGTCATTGCATGCTAGTTTATTGTTAATTGTTCGTTATTATCATGAATACCTAAGGCACAGAGAACATGAGGGCATGTGATTCAGTAGGGCTGAATTCCAGAAGGCTGTTTGAAGAGATAGGATAGCATGATGATTGCCACTAAGATGAGCCAGAGAGGGCAGCTGATGATGATTATCTGTAGATGCCCAAAGAGTGGGCATGTGAGTGACAGGAGCATACAGAAAAAAGGAGGGCTTTGAAGGTTTGCTTGATAAAGTTGTCATGCTATATAAGGAAAAATTACTATAGTATAATGGGCAGTAATGTATAGTTCATGGTTACCATTGTGTAGATTAAGTCCATTAATAGTAAAATCTCTTCATGAAAATCTACCTGGATCACAGATTCTTTTTTGCTTTAAGTTAAATTATGTTCCTTGAGTAGTAACATTTTACATTTACATAGTATTAATTAGCACTTGAGAGTGAGCATACATAGCATTGTTGGTCTCAGTTTTTCTCTGTTTTCCTAAGATAATGCCCAGAAAATTGGGGTGTTTGGAGCAGGGAGTAAAGTAGTGACTAGAGAATTGACTTTAGAGTCCAGAAGATCTGGGTTCATGTCTTACTTTTGACATGCAGGCATACCTTGGAGATACTGTGTTTTCAGTTTCAGTCTACCGTAATAAAGTGAATATCACAGTAAAGTGAGTCACAAAAAGTTTTGGTTTCCAAGTGCATGGAAAAGTTATTTTTATACTACGCTGTATTAAGTGTGCAATAGTATTACATCTAAAAAAACCCCAATGTATGTATCTTAAATAAAAAATATTTTGTTGTTAAAAAATGTTAACCATCATGTGAGCCTTTAGTGAGTCATAATCTTTGTTGTGGAGGGTCCAGCCTTGATGTTGATAGCAACTAACTTATCAGGGCGGTGGTTGCTGAAGGTTAGAGTGGTCATGGCAGTTTCTTAAAATAAGACAATGAAGTTTGCCTCATCAACTGACTCTTCATTTTACTTGGAACACTTAGATGCCATTGTAGGATTATTAATTGGCCTAATTTCAGTATTGTTATGTCTCAGGGAATAGGAAGGTCCAAGGAGGAGAGAGAGGGGAAAGGGGGAATGGCAGGTCAGTGAAGCAGTCAGAACACATAACATCCATTATTTATTTATTTACTTATATTTTGTTGGTTTTCTTTTGAGAGGGGAAGGCAGGGCAGTTGGGCTTAAGTGACTTGCCAAGGTCACACGGCTAGTAAGAAGTGTCTGAGGTTGGATTTGAACCCAGGTCCTCCTGACTCTAGGGCTGGTACTCTATTCACTGCACCACCTAGCCGTCCCAAACATAACATTTATTGATCAAGTTCACTGTCATATGGGCATGGTTTGTGGCACCCCAAAACAGTTACAATAGTAAGATCAAAGATCACGGATAACCATAACAGATATAATAATGAAAAAGTTTGAAATATTGTGAGAATTACCAAAATGTGACACAGAGATGCAATGTGAGCACATGCTATTGTAAAAATGGCGCTGCTAGACTTGCTTGATGCAGGGTTGCCACAAGTCTTCAATTTGTAAAAAACGCAGTATCTGCAAAATGCAGTAAAACAAGGTATGCCTCCACTAACTTGGTGATCTTTGCAAATCATTTAATCTCTTAGTGTCCTAGGGAACTTTAGAAGAGTTGTTTGATAGAGGGAGCTTTCTCACTGAGAATGCCCTCCATCAACAAAATCATAGGTTCAGACCAGTAATTTACACTTATGTACATGTGTTAAGATTATAGGGCATTTTATGCACATATCTCATTTGATGCCCACACTCTTCCTGTGTGGTAGATAGTGCAAGTAGTATCCCCATTAAAGTTTTTAATGACTTGCTCAAGGTCACTAACAGCTAGCATGTGTAGAGGTGGAACTGAAACCTAGGTCTTCTGATTCCAAATCCATTGGTGTTTTTTTGTTTGTTTGTTTGTTTTTGCTTTTTGGAGGGGGAAGGTAGAACAATTAGGGTTAAGTGACTTGCCCAAGGTCACATGGCTAATTTTGTGTTAAGTGTTGCAGGCTGGATGAGAACTTAGGTCCTCCTGACTGTGGTCAGCTGGTGGCTCTATTCACTGCGCCACCTAGCTGCCTCCCATTGGCGTTTAACTGCTTTTCTACTGTAATATAAGTCTTCATATTACAAGTCTATAATACGAATGTTTTAGTTACCCAACACTAGCATCATTAGTGTTTTTTCGTCTATATTAGATTTGTTTCCATTGAATAAGGAAAATGCTGTGAATGTTTGGGATGGATTTTGTAACTTTATAATTATAGAGGTATGAGACTGATTCTACTCAAGTCCTCCACTATTGATGCCGCCTTATCATGGTTGAGATTCTAGAAGTACAAGCTTTGACAGGTACTATCAAAACTGAAGAAGTTTCAGGTACTAGAAACAGATTTGGTCTGTTGTATCCATAAGTCTATAGACAAGTTCAAGAAAATTCATCACCAGGTTGACCATAAGTTGTGATGAGTAGAGTAGGCATGTTTCTTGCTTTTCAGTGCCACTCTCTGACCATTCACTTGGCAACTTCTTTTGGAGGTTCACTCCATCCAGATATATCACCCCATCTGTCTTTCAGGTCTTTTTCCTTCTCAGGGATCTCATTTCCTGCACATCTTCTTCTCTACCACATTCCCCATCTCTTGGGCATGAATACTTCAGTTTCTATTTTAAATCACCCTTGCTTCCTAATTCTTTAGCTTCCATGATTTACACTTAACCTTAGTCACATATAAATGTGGCTGGAAAGGTCATAATCCTTGATTTCAGCCTCATCATCTACAGTCCACAACTCTGCATTTCCTCTATTTCATTCGTCTTCAGAGCGAGTCTATGGACCCTACAAGGCGTGATAGGCTGATATAAGAAGGTGTACAACCAAACAATGCAGGAGTGAGAAGATGGGCCAAATTCCACCCATCCTATGATAGCCAATGAGGGAACACCAGCATCCTGTTCACCTCTCATCACTCTAATATTCTCCCAATCAACCTTCTTCCAACCTCTTCCCTTCTGTACTATGTGTAAGCTCTTCAGGGAGTTTGTAACCTGAGACAACTGCAGCAATAATGCAGATTACATTGGGGAAAACCCTGTGCTCTCCCCTTCGTGGTTGTGGTATGTGTCTTCCCTTGGCTTTGAGTTCTAGGGTGATGGGTGGACAGTAATGTGCCCCTTGGCTTCTTTAAATTTTCTCTGTGGCGAGGTAGTGATGGGTTGTGCTCTGCCACACGACTCATTTTCTTTCCCTCTCTTCGTTATTACTCTTGGGGGTATCACCATCCTTCTAGTTTACAACCTGGGTTACAACTTAGTGTTATTCTGAACCCACTCAAACACACCCAAACCTTGTTTCTACCTCCAAAACATCTCTTGTATGTATTCTTCTCTTTAGTCACATTGCCATTGCCCTAGAGCAGGTACATCCTGCTTGAACTATAGCAGTAGCCTTTTCTAGGCTTGGTCTCACTCAGGACAGTCTGGTGATTCTGGCTACTGATTGGTACGAAATGAGACTCTGGCAGACCATCTAACATTTTGCCAGAAGTTGTTTACTCAATTGTAGACCAGCACGACTTGGCAGTGGGAGGGGCCAAAATTAAAATAGGTTGAACTTCTTCAGCTGCAGATAGGTTAGAAGAGAGACAGACTGCCCATGGCTGGTTGCTGTGGGTTATGTGACAAACAGGAGAGAATACGCTGTGGCAACGCTACATTTTTCAGTGTATGCCTGCTTAATTGCATGGAAAGGAGGTTTAGCAAAGATATGATTCATTTGTATAGTTTTCTTGACATTGAATTTTCTAAGAACCCTGACTTTTATTCCAGTGGTAAAGAAGCTGGGACAGCTAGTTGACACAGTGGATAGGGTACCAGTTCTGAAGTCAAATCTAGCTTCAGAGACTTACTAGCCACGTGACTTTAGACAAGTCACTTAACCCTGTTTGCCTCAGTTCCTCATCTGTAAAATGAGCTGGAGAAGGAAATGGTACTCTTTGCTGAGACCCCAGTGGGGTCACAAAGAGTCAGACACAGCTGAACAGCAGGAAGCTATATCAGTGGTCCAAGTGGACCAGTTAAGTCTCAAAGACAGTTTCATTACTGGTAATTTTTTTCTGAATTTAAGAAACAGCCCCACCCCCAAATGAGCATTTCCATGTACAAAATAGAACGTAAAAAAAGTTTTATAGGGAATCATGACTCTCTTACACATAGCTTGTCATAAAATGTACATATATAATAAATTGTACATACAATATAATAAAATGTACATACGTAATAAATCGGACATATTAATTTCAAGGCTGTCCTGCTTGTCTGTTTCCTTCCGTATGGGTGATGGGGACCCCAGAAATCCTCTACCCAGAAAAATTAAAAGTCAGAGGTATCTTGAGGTGGCTGGAAGGCGGGCTTACAAAAAACAGGGAAATAGGGGATAGCCAATTCAAATGTACCTGTCCTTATTTGGCAAAAGCAAAAGTAACTAAGCTAAGAGCTTAATGCTGATTGACAGCAAGGGAAAGGGAAAAGGGTCCTGTACAAACTGAACAATTCAAATGTTCTCGTCCTTATTTGGAGAACTAAAGCGAGGGAGGAGCCAAAGTCCCACCTCCAGGGTGGAGGTTGAAAACCCCTAAAGGGTCTGATGCTGATAAGGGTGTGGCTAATGGGGAAAGACTCCTGATGAGGCCTAATGCTGATGAGGCTGTAGGAAAAACTAAAGAAGGGTGAAGGGGGAAGCTGAAACTTTGGGGCTGACAAGTTTTAACCTTTCCCATTCACTTCTGAACATCTGTTCTCTTCTGTGCATTTCTGTAACTGCTTTCATGTTCCTTTTTTATTTCTTTTGGCAACACTGTTGCTAGCTCCCTTTCTTACCTAGTTTAATCTTTTAATAAATAAAACCACCCAGTGGCCATGCCTTAAAATAAATATTTCTGCAGTCCTCTGGAGATGTGGTTGATTCATTGATTTGATTGGGTCTGAAAATTGTTTCTTTTCGACAAAGTTGCTATTAAATAAATTGTACTCCTAATTTTACTTACCTCTGTAACAATGAACACATCTTCTTAGAATTCTTTGAAATAATTTTTTCCTAATTTCTTTTTAAAAATAAAATAAAATAAATTCAAATAAAATTTTTTCTTCTGAACACCAAAAAAGCAGTTCCATGTGTATGGTGTGACATGAAACCATGAATCTTTATTTCATACCACTTGCTAAGTTATATATTAATTATTAAAAGAATATATATAAATTTTAAGTTCAATAAATGTGTAGATATATATATATATATTTATAAATACATAAAACACAAGTTATTTTCAAAACTGCCTTGCTTGTCTGTGTGCCTTCATGGAGGCAAGATGGATCTTATTACAGAAAGGTTGTGGGAGGAATCTAGGGGTGGTGTAAAGGAGGAGTTTGGGGGGGGGGTGTCTTCCAGAGGAGTCAAATGAGGTCATACTCCAGTAATGGGAATGGGGAGGGTCTTCAGGAGGAGTCAAATGAGGTCAGACTCCAGTAATGAGAGAGGGTGGGAAATAGCTGGAGGCTAGCTGGAGATGGGGGACAAAGGAGGGCTAGTCTAGTTTAAGGGTAACAGATTTGGGGCATAAATATTTTGGGAGGATCCAGGGTGGGAAGTAGACAAACAATGGAGGGCTGGCTTGTGGGAAGATTCAAGGAGAGCTCAAAATGGGGTTCCCAGAGCCTGTATCTCATCTAAGCTGCTAAGTACAGTAAACCACCACCATCTCTCCTGGGACCCCAGTGGTAATGTTGAGGTTTGGGGTTTAGGGGTGCTAGAGACCCAAAAATACCGATATGCCGGGTCCTGCCTAATGGATTCTACTTAAGTCTTCTTTCAGTGAAAGAAAAGCAAAGTTTATTAAAGATTTGACATATTGGGAAGACTTAAGGAGCCAAAGCATTTGTGAAATTTGTATTGACAAGCAGACCAGATTGTATCTCAACTAGATTAAATCTGAGCACTTTCTTGGAGGCAAGGAAGGGAGGTATCTATGGGTGGTCTAGTAGTCTGGAGTGATGGGAGGAAGGGGGTGACCAGAGGTCAGATTCCTAGGAATTGGATTATGGATGGGAAATAGCTGAAGGCTACTTGGAGATCACTGAAGGTGGAGGGCTAGGCTAGGTTAAGTGTAACAGAGATTTGGGCCTAAGGATAATAAAAGGTTTATGGCATCATCTAGTGGGAAGATTCCAGGAGAGTTCAAGGGAGTTCCCAGAACTTGTGCCCCATCAGTAACAGCTAAAATTGTGATCTTTGTCACAAGGGTGTTGCAGCTGGGGTATGGTTTAGCATCCAGGGCTGGGAAGCCTGAGGAGGGGCTTGAGCGACAGGTTTTTATCAAGTATTAGGGCAGAGGGGTACAATTCTCCTAAAGGTCTGGTGGGGAGGGGGGTGTGGGGGACATTTTACCCTGGGAAGGAGGTGATAGGTTGTTTTGCATAACAACTGAAAGTCCTTAAATAAGGGGGTGAGGGGGAAGAGTTAAGTATTTACCAAAAAAAAATCTGGCTGGAGCTGGTCAGCCTCAGGCAATTCATGGGTCTGGGAATGGAGAGCAGGTCAGGTTTTGATTGGCCTGCTTTCAGTTTGTTTTGACTACCCTCTGGACCTTTGGACCTTTTCATGTGACTTGCACTTGAAATCTTACATTTGTACTGACTTCCCCCATTGAAAGTGGCCTCTGAGCCACTGACTCATTTTTATTTGTATCCTTAGCGCTCAGCACTGTGCTTTTGCATGTAGTAAGCTGTGTGTAAAGAAATGCTTCATTCATTCATTAGCTATATACATACAGGAAATATACTGGAGTGGATGAAAGGTAATCTCTCAGGAACCACTTAATAGGTGAGTGGAGTGTGTGTGTTGGGGGATGCTGGAGGAGGTTCTGTGGCAAGGCCTCCTTCTGAAAGAAGTTGGGATTTGACCTGTGTTTTGAAGGCAGCCAGGGAAGTCCTGAGGGGTAACACCTCAGGTAACACCTGAGAGATAGCCATTGAAAATGCGAGTCTGTTTGAAGAACCATTAGAAGCCTAGTATTACTGGGTGGTAAATTAAGTGGAGAAGAATAATTCTGTGAAGGAAGGGAGGAGTAAAGTTGTGAAGGGCTTTAAATGCCAGATGAATTTACAGCCCTAGACAAAAACAACAGAACAACAATAAAAAACCACCTGGCAATTTATATCCCCCACTCCTAGTTATATAAAAATATTCCTAGTTTGGCTAGATTGCTTTCACCTTGTCCAAAATATCTTGGCTGTTTTCTTTTAGATTATAATTGACAATATATATTATGTTGGGTTTCAACAATATTGTTTTTATGTTGGGAGGAGTCTAGAAAACTACTCAAAGACATTATTTAGTATGTAGATTCATTGACCTTTGTCATTGTTTTCTTATGCAGATACGTTTTGTCATTCCTCAAGTAATGCCTTAGCTACTGGGCCTGTGAATTGAAATTGCTTTACTATCCTTTTGCATTTCCTTGTCAATTTGAGTGGAACTGCTTCCATTTGGATGAGTCTTCGGCAAAGTAGATGCAGAGAATAGTTTAGTTCATTTCTGCAGTATCTTAAGAGAAGATAAAGAAAAGTTAGGTAGTGTCACATTTGTTTTCCTTTATATTTAGTCCTAGAAGGTGTTAGGCATAGATCATTACACAGACTTCACTGTCTTTCAGGAGCTAAGTCTTGAGTACAGAAGAGCATGCAAAATTTCCTTCTTTTGCCACATTCTTTTACATTCTTTGTCATAGAGCTTATAAAATTTCGACACATACTCTTTAATTCTTAATCCTGAAACTACATTTATCACCTTGAATACTTAGTTTTCTTTTGACATGATTTTTTTTTTTGCAAATTGATTGAAGAAAATAGATTTGCAAAGGGGTGGTTTAAATCAAACTAGTTCTCAGGACATTGAAGCATGTTTATTTTCATGCCTTGGAAAACTTTCTCAGTTTTTTTTTTTTTTTGTCAAATAGGATGGTATGAGTTGATGTTACAATATTTCACCTCCATTTGGGAAATTCTGTAATTCTGGAGCAATTCTGTTTCTCAGTATGGCGGTGTGTTTTATGTGGTTGTTGATAGCTTTCATTTCTTTTGAAAACTGTTTGTTAGAGCCTTTGACCTATTGTAGAGTGACTCTTGTTCTTTTGTATTTATGTGAATGTCTTTTATATCTATATATATCTACATTTGATATATATCAAATTTTTATCAGAATTTTGTTAAAATTTCCCAGCTAATTGTTTCCCGTCCTTTTTAACTGCATTGATTTTTCTTTTACAAGAACTTTTCAGTTTTGTGTAATTAAAATTGGTCATTTTATCTTGTGTGATCTCCTCTGTCCCTTTCTAGCTAAGAATTCTCTCCCTTTCTCTGTGAAAGATTTCTTCCCTCCTCATTTGTTAAAGCTTCTTCTGTCACCTGAGTATTGAGTTTGGAAGTTTTGACCATTATAATAATGGCTACTTTTCCATCTATGTTACAACTTTGCCAGCACCCTTTTGACTTGGGCTTATGGTTTCTTTTCTAGCCTTTTGTGCTAGACTTTCTCATACCTGAAAGTAGATGAAAGTAGTTGTGCATCAATTGTTGCAAGAGTAGATACCATGATAAGGCTCTCTGTAGGCTTTAAGCCAGAACACAGTATAAAGATGCTACTACTGTTGACCATGGATTTTTAGTTGCTTTAGTTGTCACATCAATGAGTGGAGTTGAATTGCCCACATACTGCATTTGTGAAATGGATGGCTGTTGGTTGGAATGACTTTTATGGTTCCAAAGATTTTCTTTTCTTTCTTTTTTTTTAAGTGCATAACTTTAATTACGGAATTGCTCTCCTGCTGGTTTATCAGTCAGTGAAGACTTTAAAAAAAAAGTGCCAGGCACTGTGCTAGGCTTTAGGCTACAGAGACAAAAATGAAATCTCCCCTTTCCTCAAAGAGCTTAGGTTCTATCGGAGGAGAAAACATGGACATATATGCGCACGTGCAGAATAAAAATGAGGTAACCTCAGAAATTGGAGATTAGGAAAGGCTTCTTTTAGAAAGTGATGCTTAGATTGCCTTAAAGAAGTAAGGGAAGCCACAAGGTGAAGTGAGGAGGGAGTGCATTGCAGGCATGACAGTTGGGCAGCACAAAAAACACAGAGAAGGGATGTGGGATCCTGTGTGTGAGGAACAGCAAGAATGCCAGTTCGTTTAGACTGTAGAATTCAGGAATGGGAATGATAAGAAAGGTAATTTGGGGTTAGATTGTAAAGGGCTTTTAAAAGTCGAACAAAAGAGCTTACATTTTATCCTAGAGTTCATTGGGAGCTACTAGAATTTACGGAGTTGGGAGTAATAGGGTAATATGGTCCATCCCTTTCCACTTTGGCAGCCCTGTGGAGGATGGATTAGATTGGGAGACTTGATACCAATTGGGAGGTAATTTCAATAATCTATGCAAGTGGTAATGAGAAACTGAATTAAGTTGGTGACAGTATGAGTAAGGAGAAGGGGATAGATTCTAGAGTTGTCTTGGAAGTAGAGAAACAAAAAAGATTTGGCAGCAGATTGGGATGAAGGAGAATGATGAGTTGAGGATAACCTTGGGGTTGAGGACTTATGATACTGAAAACATGGTTGTAACTGCAACCATAATGATGTAGATACAATAGTGCCCTAAAGGTTGAGTTGCCCTTTCCCTGGTTTATCCTCTAAAGGCTCCCTAAAATACAGAGATGCCCTAAGCTCATTCCCTGGCATCCTAAAGTCTCCCCTTATTTTGAAACATCACAAAACTTCCCCTTACCCTGGACCATAAATTTCCATGTCTCCCTTATCTTATGTCATTCATCATCCTCATCCCATGTCCTTATCTTGCAAGACTTATCTTGTCCCTAAATCTCCAATCCCCTTTAGAAACCCTAAAATTACATTATCATCCTTTAGGCCCTACATAGCTTTCTGTGTAAGTCTGATCTTTGTCCTATATCAATGCCTTTGTTTAGCTTCTTGCTGAATCTCAGGTCCATATGGTTTTGCATCAGTAAAGCTCCCTTAGGCTAAAGAGAAGGTCTGATTGAATTCTTTCAAAAATCTAAACCAGGGGCTGCTAGGTGGAGCAGTGAATAGAGCACGGCCCTGGAGTCAGGAGGACCTGAGTTCAAATGCGGCCTCAGACACTTAACACTGTTAACTTAACCCTGTGACCTCGACCACAGGCAAGTCACTTAACCCCAATTGCCCTGCATTCCCTCCTCCAAAAAGCAAAAAAAAAATCTAAACCAGCTCTCCCAACTCTGACCCTCAACAATAATAGTGAAGTTTGTGAGAGTAGTTGATTTTAGGGAGAACTCAATTTGATTGCTCTGGAGTACACGGGCATCAAAAAGCAGCCTCTCAGGAGTTGGTGATCCTAAGATCTGGCAGAATTTCCCACTTCTGTGCCCGATGTCGTCTTGATGTTGTGTTGCTGCTGTGACAAATGTAGACAGAGGTGGAGGGGAATGTGGCATTTTATATTTGGTAATTATCTTTAAGACTTCATGAGGTTTTTTTCAGTGCATTTTATGGTCTCCCAGTGTTTTTTAGCATTTCAGTTCTAAACCTGAATTGCAGGGTCCAAATATGGATTGATCCAGAATATTTAGTATTAATTTGCAGGTTTGGATCACAATAACTTTTGTGGTTGAAATGGGAAGGGTAATGTGGAAACAAAAGTTTTGATAATTGGATGGCCAAAGTCTGGTACCCAGTGGTGGAGAGCTATGGGTTACCCTTTAAATGGGATAAGGAAGGGGCCCCCTCTCACCCTGTGCTATTAACACAATGTGTACTTAAAGAGTTTCACATGCAGAGTTAAAAAATGGTAGAAACCAATATTGAGGCAGCTAGGTGGCAGAGTGGATAGAGCATCGGCCCTGGAGTCAGGAGAACCTGAGTACAAATCTGGCCTCAAACATTTACTGGCTGTGTGACCCTGGGCAAGTCACTTAATCTCAATTGCCCCCCCCTCAAAAAAAAAAAAAACAACAAAACCAAACCAATATCTACTGGCTCTTACCAACAGCTTTTTAAAAGTTGGATCACTAATATAAATGAAAACAAAATGTCTTTGTGCATTTAACTGTTGGAGCCGGTTGTGGATGTTTTTGGTTTTAAGGACCATGCCTTGAGGACAGGGGAGCAGTATTGTAACCACTGCTCTGGTGATCAGTGTTCGTATTGATAGGTTACCGCTGGGTAGCCTGACTATTTGACAAATGTGCTGATGGAGAATGTGCTGAAAACCACTTAGATTGAGGCCTAGAGGAAACAAAATGGGAGTGAGGAGAAGAATTGGGAACCTGTGCCAGTTTCAGTGTTGATTTCTTCCACTGGGAGAGTTGAAGGTTGGTGGATTTTCAAAGAACTACGGAGGTTATACTTTGGCTAAACTTTAGGTAGGTTGTTACTGGACTTGGAGTCAGGAAGACCCTTACTAGCTGGATGACCCTGGCTAAGTCACTTAACCTCGGTTTGTCTCAGTTTCCTTTTCTGTAAAAATGAGAATAGTAGAATAGCACCACTTCCCAGGGATGTTGTGAGAATCAGATGGGATAATGGTTATGAAGTGCTGAGCCATGCATGTCACTTAGTGAGCCCTCTAGAAATGTCATTTATTGTTGTCGTCATCATCATCCTGTGCTACCTGTTATTTAGCTATTAGTCTCAGATGTGAAAATGAAGAGAAGAGCAGTACCTCCCAGGGCTGTAGTGAGGATCAAATGAGATAATGCTTTTCCAACACTTAGCACAGGGGCATAGTAGGCACATAAGAAGTGTTTTCTGTTAGATTGTGAGTTTCTTGAGGGTAGGGACCTGTCTTTTGCCTTTTTTTATATCTGCAATGCTTAACATTGTGCCAGACACGTGGTAAGTGCATAATAAATTTTAAATATTAGCTGATTATTGGTGAAACAGCAATCTCATAAGTCATTAGAATGATAGTTGATGAGAATATAATCTAATTGGGCTTCCCGACTTTAGAGTTCAAGAAGTTTAGGGAGCTCACAGAAGATTTGCTTTTCCAAAGCTAGTTAATTCCATTAGAGGCCTTTATTGGGGATAATACTTTGTTCCTTTTTAGGTAGTTAAGATGGATAGTTCTACATACCCCATAAAGATGAATTCCTTCAGTAGCTGGTTCCCTAATGGTTGTCAGCAACTGAGGTGGTGAAATTCCCAAAAGATCAGTTTGGGAAACTGAATTTGTGCTGCCTCCTCATCTTACTTCTACCCCCTATGAGCCACTTGTGTTAGGAGTAATTCCATCTCACCATCTGTATGGGAGCCTGTGGCTTCACATTTTAGGTATGGCATTCCTGACCCTATGGGCTTTAGCAAACCAACATAGGAAATTTGAATGGAATCTTGGGACATTTCCTAGTGACTAATTGGGCAAATGTGTTTGCTCACACAAATCAGTGCTCTAAGGATGATGGGACGAGAGCCTCGGCCTACATTCATGTTAGTTAACCACAAGGTGATGATATTCTTTTCATGGGGTCAAGAAGATGATTGATTATGGTGATATTAGCAAAATTGTATTGCATTATCTGGGGTCAGGGCAATAAAGCTTCTTCTTCTACCCTGACCAGACTTAGGACATCTCCAAAAACCCCCTACATTATTTTGTCATTCCAAGTTGCTTAAGTCTTTTGTCTGATTCTCTTGGGATGAGTTCTCCCAGGTCAGCAGCTGATACTCTCGAAGGCTCACATTGTTCTAACTTTAGGACCACGAGGGAACCAGAGTCCAAATACCTGAATCATTGATTTAGAAGGGGGTGAGGTCAGATATATTAAGGAGCTCCTTCCTGGCAGCCAGGATATTCTTATACTGAGGCCCCTCCCTCAACAGTTTCAAAAGACACTCCAGTTTTCAGTGGAGGTATCTGAAGGGAAAGAACACTTCTGAGAAGAGCCATCCTTGCTCATGTAGAGTTGATGGTAGACCTGGTGCTGCTGCTGGTGCTCTTTGAAAAGAGTTCCTGTCTTTAAATAGCTGCCATTCTATTGTAAGTTTTCTTTTGTAAATCATATACAAGGCCTCATGTGGATCTCCCTAACTATTTTATAAATCTGTGTATTTTCTTAGGAAAATCCTATTGGAGATCATTAGCCTATTTTCTTTGTTATAGATAAATTTGTTCTCATCAATACACTATAAGTCAGTTCTTCCCTGATTAGTTAACACTAAAAAATTATTTTCAAATTTCAAATTTTACTTTTCCCCTCTTTTTTGGAAGGTTTTGGTGCCTCTGATTCTACTACAGCAGATGCTGATGGAACTGACAAGACAAGGGCAGGACCATCTTAGTGCATTGATACAGTTTGGTGTGACATACCTGGAGGACCATGCTGCAGATTACATCATTCAGCAAGGCGGATGGGTAAGAGTTGGGCTGCTGGTTGCTGTTCTCTTCGAGAGTACCTTAAATATAATCTCTCCTATCTCCATTCTTCCCTCTCTTCTCATCCTTTTTGTCTGTCACATAGCAATAGTAATTTGAAGGATTTCTCTAGGTTCCCTTGAACACAAAAATTGACTATGCCATCTTGCTATTGGAAAACTAGATGACCAGGATAATCTTTCTTGTTTGGTCTGACTAGTTTGTGAGCTAAAGAACAATTAAGCAAAACCTTTAGAGAAATGATTAATTATAGATGATATAAGAGGTATTCAAGGAGAATGGGGAATGGAACAGGAATCCTTTTGTGAAGTATCACTCATTCTACCTTCATCACTTCTATTTAACTCTCCTCTTAAAGATATATGACTGACTAAATGCATCCTTTCATATGTTATATTCCTAGTAAGTTAGAATTTGGCCCTGGAGTCTTGATATTAATGACTTAGATTCTTAGGGATTATATGCCATATTAAAAGATTATAGGGAAAGAATGTGTTAAAATGAGTCTTAACTGGGAAATAGTGATCTTAGATAACTATGTTTTTCACATACCTTCGGAAAAGTCTACTCTTTTGCTTATTGTTCCTCTTAGGAAACCAGATTTCTTTCACTGCCTAGGCTGTCAGATTGTGAAAAAACAGACTTCTGATATATTAATACTGAATGATTGAGGGAATGTAGTGAAATTTCGTTAATTTGAAGTTTAAGATAAGTAGGACAAAGGATGTGTTGAAATTTACTTTTACATTGTCTGTACGAAAAAAGGCGTTCCTATTTCCCCTGGTGTGCCAAAGGCATGGCTCATGTGTCCAAGAAGCACCTGAAGCCAATGGCTGCCCTGCCAACGCTGGATGCTTCACACACTAACTGAGGAAGTGCCTACCACTCATGGACTTCTTCCACAGCTGAGTCAGGTGCACCCTGACAGGGGCCTAAGGTTAAGGTTCATCAAGATTGATGACAAGGTCAACATGGACTTGAATCTGCTCTTACTCCATGAACTTCATCAGCAGTGAGAAGACTGGTTAGCATCTCTGTCTAGTGTGTGACATCAAGGGCCACCTTGCTGTTCATTGTCACAACTGAGGAAGCAAAATACAAATTGTGAGCACCAAGGCCATTCTCCATCTAGTTATCCATGGTGCTTACAACATCCACTATCTCATAGCCCCCAAATAGAGTAGTAGGTGAATGTTCACATATCACACCAGGTTTTCTCTGGCCAAATAAAGACCTTGCACTGTGCTTTAAAAAAAAAAGTTACTAAGTAAATGGATTCATTTAAACCCACCAAAGTTCAGGGGTCATCACCACATCTCAAACTAAGCTGTAAAGAAGTAATCCTAGGGGAGCAGAGTCAAGGTGGCTTCCATCTTCCCCAATCCATGTAAAAAGGGGACTCTGAACAAATTTTGGAGCTGCAGAACCCACAGAATCTAACCTCCCACTGAGGACAGCTCGGCAGGCCGGCAGGAATTGGCCAGGGCAGAGCTCTGGGAGCCAAGCCCAGCCCCACGCCAAGGGTTTAGTCCCAGGGCAGGTCTGACCAGCCGCCAGCCAGCCAGAGGGACTCCAGATCAGCAGCAGCTGTGGCCATTTCCAGAATTATCAACACATAGTTGTGAAGGACAAAGTGAGAGCTCAGTGTAGTTAGGACTTTGGACTTTGGGACCCAGGAAGTGGGAGTGGATTGGCTTTTGCCCCCCTGGGCGAGAAGCCGCTGAGACACCTGGCACAGCCAGCCAGCTCCACGTGGCAGCTTCAGCCCCAGGCCTGCAGATTGTAGGGGGACCAAGCGACCAGTCTGAAGGGTAATCGCTCTTGCCTTAACCTGCTTGGATCTGGATTGCAGTCTAGGGTGGAGGTCCTGGGGTGTGTGACCAGCTTGCCAGAGTGTGTAGAGGCCTCAGAGAGGGCACCCATCTAATACCTCCGGCAGCTGAGAAAACCCCAGCATTTGGGATGAAAGCTCCCCTGTCTGGTGGCAGAGTCCTACTGTGGCAAAAAGCCCAAAAGTCAAGTAATTTAGTGGCAAAATGAGCAGGCAAAGGAAACAAAGCAGACAGAAGATTCCAACATTAGATTCCTATTTTGGGGACAAAAAGGAGCAAAGCATGGCATAGGAGGAAGACAGTGAAGTCAGAACTCCTGCACCAAAAGCTTCAAAGGAAAATAAGAGCTGGTTACAGGCCATAGAGAACCTTAAGAAGCAGATAAGAGAAGTGGAGGAAAAATGGGGAAGAGAAATGAGAACGATGCAAGAAAATTATGAAATGAGAGTCAACAGCCTGACTGAGGAAAATAATACCTTAAAAAATAGACTAACTCAAATGGCAAAAGAGGCTCAAAAAGGCAATGAGGAGAAGAATGCCTTAAAAAGCCAAATTTGCCAGATGGAAAAATAATCTCAAAAGCTCAATGAGGAGAATCATTACCTCAGAATTAAACTGGAGCAGATGGAAGCTAATGACTTTTTATGAGAAATCAAGATGCTGTTAAACAGATCCAAACAAATGAAAGAATAGAAGGCAATGTGAAATACCTCATGGGAAAAACCACTGACCTGGAAAATAGATCCAGGAG
>NW_027185867.1:4938354-4976608 GCF_028583685.1 Petaurus breviceps papuanus | reverse complement strand
CTCCTGGATCTATTTTCCAGGTCAGTGGTTTTTCCCATGAGGTATTTCACATTGCCTTCTATTCTTTCATTTGTTTGGATCTGTTTAACAGCATCTTGATTTCTCATAAAAAGTCATTAGCTTCCGTTTGCTCCAATCTAATTCTGAAGCCATGATTCTCCTCATTGAGCTTTTGAGATTCTTTTTCCATCTGGCAAATTTGGCTTTTTAAGGCATTCTTCTCCTCATTGCCTTTTTGAGCCTCTTTTGCCATTTGAGTTAGTCTATTTTTTAAGGTATTATTTTCCTCAGTCAGGCTGTTGACTCTCATTTCATAATTTTCTTGCATCGTTCTCATTTCTCTTCCCCATTTTTCCTCCACTTCTCTTATCTGCTTCTTAAGGTCCTCTATGGCCTGTAACCAGCTCTTATTTTCCTTTGAAGCTTTTGGTGCAGGAGTTCTGACTTCACTGTCTTCCTCCTATGCCATGCTTTGCTCCTTTTTGTCCCCAAAATAGGAATCTAATGTTGGAATCTTCTGTCTGCTTTGTTTCCTTTGCCTGCTCATTTTGCCACTAAATTACTTGACTTTTGGGCTTTTTGCCACAGTAGGACTCTGCCACCAGACAGGGGAGCTTTCGTCCCAAATGCTGGAGTTTTCTCAGCTGCTGGAGGTATTAGATGGGTGCCCTCTCTGGGGCCTCCATACACTCTGGCAAGCTGGTCACACACCCCAGGACCTCCACCCTAGATTGCAATCCAGATCCAAGCAGGTTAAAGCAAGAGCAATTATTCCTCAGACTGGTGCTTCCCCCTCTACTTTGCTTGCAGGCCAGGAGTTGAAGCTGCCACATGGCGCTGGCTGGCTGTGCCAGGTGTCTCAGCAGCTTCTCGCTCAGGGGGGTAAAAGCCAATGCACTCCCACTTACTGGGTCCCAAAGTCCAGACTGCACTGAGCTCTCACTTTGTCCTTCGCATTTATGTGTTGATAAATCTGGAAACGGCCACAGCTGCTGCTGATCTGGAGTCCCTCTGGCTGACGACTGGTCAGGCCCGCCTTGGGGCTAAACCCTTGGCATGGGGCTGGGCTGGGCTCCCAGCTGCACAGGCCAATTCCTTCCGGGCTGTCCTCAGCGGGAGGTTAGCTTCTCTGTGTCATTTTGTGGGTTCTGCAGCTCCAAAGTTTGTTTAGAGTCCCCTTTTTACATGGATTGGGGAAGGTGGAAGCCAGAGCAGCAGGGAGGGCCTGCTTCTACCTCAAGCATTCTTGATGAAAAGACCCGAGTTGAACAGAAAATTTGACTTTCAAATACAAGAAGCAAGAGAAGCATGAAAAGGTAAACAGGAGATAGAAATCATAAGGAACTTACTAAAGTTGAACTATTTACATTCTTACATTGAGAGATGGTATTTGTAACCCATGACATTTTTCTCAGTATGAGGATAGTTGAAAGGAATACATATGTATATGTATAGGTGTGTGTATATGTATACGTATATACATACATATACAGGGTAAGTTGAACATGAAGGAATGATATCTAAAAACAAAATTAAGAGGTGAGAGAGGAATATATTGGGAGGAGAAAGGGAGAGATAGGATAGAATAAGTTATCTCACATAAAAGGCAAGAGAAAGTTGTTACAATGGAGGGGAAGAGCAGGAAAGTGAAAAGGAATGAGTCAACCTTGCTCTCATTGTATTTGACTTTAGGAGGGTATAACATACACACTCAATTGGGTATCTTGCCCTACAGGAAAGTATGGGGGAAGGGTCTGAGAGGGGGAATGATAGAAGGGAGAGGGCAGATTGGGGGAGAGGGCAGTCAGAAGCAAACGCTTTTGAAAAGGAACGTGGTTAGAGGAGAAAATAGAATAAATGGGAGGTGGGATAGGATGGAAGGCAATATAGTTAGTCTTTTACAGTGTGACTCCTATGGAACTGTTTTGCATAACTACACATGCATAACCTATATTGAATTGTTTGTCTTCCCAGTGAGGGTAGGCGAGGAGGGGAGAAGGGAGAGAATCTGGAACTCAAAGTTTTAAAAACAGACGTTTAAAAAGAATTGTTTTTAGATGCAACTGGGAAAAAAGATATACAGGCAGTGGGGTATAGAAATCCATCTTGCCGTACAAGAAAGTAAGGGGAGCCATAGAGGGGACATAAGAGAGGGCAGGCTTAGGGAAGGGGTATTCAGTTTGCTTGCCACCCTGGGGTGAGGAGTAGAGGAGAGATGGGGAAAAAAATTACAATTCAAAATCTCATGGAAATGAATGCTGAAAACTAAAAAAAAAAAATAGATTACCAAAAGAAATTTTTTTTTAAAGTAAAAAAAAACGTGATGAGCAGGCAGACTTCAGAAAAACTTGGAAAGACTTACATGGACTGATGAGTGAAATGATGAGGACTAGGGGAACATTGTGCATAGTAATAGCCACGTTGTGTGATGACTGACTTTGGTAGGCTTAGCTCTTCTCAGAAACGCAAGGACCTAAACAACTCCAAAAGACTTATGATGCAAAATGCCATCCACATCCAGAGAAAGAAACGTGGAGTCTGAATGCATATGGAAGCATGCTCTTTGTTCCCTTTTTTGTTTTTTTTTCCTTTCTCATGGTTCCTCCCATTTGTTCTAATTCTTCTATACAACATGTGAAAATGTTTAAGAGAAATATATGTATAACATGTATAATATAATGTATACAATGTGTAATATATGTGTAATATATCAGAGCCTATATCAGATTGCATGCTGTCTTGGAAATGGGGTGTGAGAGATGAAGAAAATTTGAAATTTATGAAAGTGAATATTGAAAACTAAAAATTAATAAAAAAAAATATAAAAAGAAATATTATTTTGCTATAAGAAGCGATGAAATGAATGGTTTCAGAGAACCCTGAGCCCAGAGTAAAGGGAGTAGAACCAGGAGAACAATTTCTGTGATAAAATTTTTAAGATGAACAACTTAGAATTCTGATCACTGCAGTGATCTCTGTGATTTTGCACAAGTATCACTGAAGCCTAAGATGCTTCTTGACAGAGAATGGAGTTTCTTTTTCTTTCACTGTGTATATTTGTTAAAGGGTTTGATTTTTTTTTCTTTTTTTCTCCAATATCAGAGGGGTGATAGGTAACAAGGAATAGCAAAAAAGAGAAGAAAGAAGTTCTTCAAGCTATCTTTAAAATTTTCCAGAGAAAAGAACAAAAGAAGACCAGAAAGAAAGTCAGATAAATAGGGAAGCTTTGAAAACTGCAGATTAAGCTTATATATATTTAAAAAAGAAACACAAGCTATCCAAAATAGAGGTCTGCAGTGTCATCTATGATCCCTTTCTGTTTTATACTAAGTATCAGTTCATAGAATTTTAACTGTTTCTCTGAATTCCTCATATTAATTTCTTATGGCACAGTAATGTATTCCATTATATTAATGTACTAGCATTTGATAAACAATTCCCCAGTCAGTGGGTTCCCAACCATTTTATTTCCAATTGGGTCTCCAATGGATACTTATTTGGTTTCTTTGCTACCATTATCATTCTGCTGCTGCTGCTGCTCTGTGTGTGTGTGTGTGTGCGCGCGCGTGCGCGCGCACGCACATCTCTCACATCTCTACATATACACACAGCCTTTCTGTATTTGACTTTGTTGGAGCTGTGGTTAGCAGTGGATCTCTGAATCAGAGGGTATAGACAATTCAGTCACTTTTTCAACAAATGATTCCAAATTTTTCTCCAGAATAATTGGGACATTGGAACCAGTTACAGCTCCACCAGCAGTGTATTAATATGTCAGTTCCTGTCTCAGGGGTGAGGGATAACCTTCTTTTGGACTCTGGGTATCCTAGGAAGCAGCTGAAGTTGCTTTATCTTTTGTTTATAATTTCTGTTTTGGAAAGGTTTGAGAAGTCATGATTAGGGATCTGAAAAAAATGTTGAGTTTGCCATCTTTTGGCCCACGTGACCCACCAGAGCTGGGATTTCAACTCAAGTCCTCTGACTCCAAATTTAATGTTCTTTAACTATTGGATGGTGCCTCCAAACATGAAGTATATATGAAGTAAATACAAAATAATTTCTGGCATCTGGGCATTGGCATCTTGGGGGGGGGAATCAAGATAGGCCTTGTGTAGGCAGTGTAAGTGGAATCTTAAAGCCTGGAATTCTGAGAGGCAGAGGTTAGGAAGGAATATATTCTAGGCTTTGGGGTAGCCAGTGAAAAGGCATTGAGATAGGTGGTGAATTGCTGAATGTGGACATCAGTATATGAGGCTAGTTCGTTTGGATTTCACTTGAAGGAGAATAGTCTGTATTACATCTGGAAAGTTAGACTGGAGTCAGCAAAGGGCTTTTACGTGCCAAGCAGAGACATATGGTTTATCTTAGAAGTAAGGAAGCAAGAATATAAGACTCAGAAGATCTTAGGATCAAGTGGCAGGGCAGATGTTAAGGTCAAATGTTCTTCCATCTCACTTGAAAGGCTTAGAATCGGTAACTTCCATTTCATCTGAGTGGTATAAATAGTTATATCATTCTTCTAAGTTGATATCTCTGATAAGAACTTGGTGGCCAGAGAGAGGTGAAGAGGGCAAATGAGAGGGGAAAAAAGGGTGAGTGTGTCCTCAACTCCTGGCTACTTCATGGGATTTCTCTGTACTGACTTAAAAAATTGCTATATCATGGGCCAAATACACTGTGTACTATAGTGCATAGTGTTGGACTTGGAATCAGGTGCGCTTGTGTTCATTTCCAGACTCATGTCACTTACTAGCTGTGTGACCCTGAGCAAGTCACTTCCTCGTCTTTAAAATAATATCCCTTAAGCAATTCCTGTGAAGATCAAATGAGATTAATATGTGAAATGCATCATAGACCTTAAAGTGCTAGGCAGATTTGAGCTACATGAGGCTACTTGGAATTTAGGAAGAAATCTGAGAAATGGTCTTTAATCTTTTCTTACTTGGTTTATTCTTCATTAGGGCGCTGTCTTTAATCTGGAGTCAGAAGAGGAGGACCCTGGAATTATTGCAGAGGACAGCAATGATATTTATATCCTAACCAGCGACAATTCTGCACAGGTCACTCCTCCAGAATCTCCAACTGTGACCTCTTCCTGGCAGTCAGAAAGCTTACCTGTTTCTCTGTCAGCAAGTCAGAGTTGGCATACAGAAAACTTACCAGTGTCCTTGGGTCCTGAGTCCTGGCAGCAGATAGCTATGGATCCTGAAGAAGTTAAGAGTTTGGATAGTAATGGTGGTGGGGAAGAAAGAAGTGAGAACAACTCTTCTAATTCTGATATTGTGCATGTGGAGAAAGAAGAAATAGCAGAGGGAACAGAAGGGGCAGCGTCAGCTTCTGTGGCGCTGCAAGTCCAAGAGCACTTCCAGGGTTCCCCTGCCCTGTTGCTTTCAGACACCACTGCTGCCTCTTTGTTAGAGCCAGGACAGGTCACAGAGACTATTGCTGTTGAGAAAACTGGCCCTGCCACATCTTCATTTGTAGTACTTGAGGAGGAAGAAGTCAGAGCAGCAAAAGAGAAGTTGGTTGGACTGCAGCTCCCCACGCCAAGTCATCCTCCATTGAAATCAGGCCCCAAAGCTGATGAACGGGCACCTACCTGGGAGCTTAAGAAAATACTGCCTCAGGAAGGAGAGATGAAAATAAGGAAGGAGGGCCTCTCTGAAGGCACATCTCCTGCTGGAGAAGAGAAGCACATTTTGTTGCCAGAGGGCAAATCTATCCTGCTCTATGGTGGTGCTGCTGCTGTTGCCATGTTGGCAGTCGCAGTTGGAGTGGCTCTGGCACTGAGAAAGAAATAGCAGATCGTATGAAGGGAATGAAAACAAAAAGATGGCCACGTTTGGATTTGGAGTGAAGTTACTCATAACAAAGTCCACAGGTGTCTGTTCATCCTGTGCATCTCTGTAAGCATGAAAGAGAAGGGTTAATTTCATGGAATCTGAGACGAGAGTTCCTGGGGGCAAAAGAATTTAGTGGCAGACTACTCAAGCAACTGGCCTGTCTGCTGTTTACCCCCTGAAATTTCTAGTTTTCTTAAGGTACTGGCTGTTGTTGCAGCCACACCAATCCATCCCTTCTCCTTTTCTCTACGTCCTCTGCCCTGTAGCATGAGGGAGCCCTCCCCTTATGTTTCAGCTGCCTCTCAGGTACTGCACTGCTCCTTTTCATCCCCAAGTTTCTTGTAAGTCCCCATGGGAGAGTGCTTGCTCTATACCTCTGCTCTTACCAGTCAAATCCCCAAAGCTTTCTACAGCTCTGCCTTGTAAAGATGCTGCCTTTAGAACTCTTACAAACCACCCCCAAACCAGAGATATCCAGGGTTCCTTACGCAGAGTACAGGGCAAAGCACCGTCAATCAGAATGAGAAATTTGAGTCTTACTTAGAGAATGGTCAGATCAGCTGACCTGCTCTGGTTCCTTTTTATAATCATCCTATTCACCTTTCTGGTCATATCCCTCAGTGGTGGAATCAACTCTATGGTCACTTGTCTGTGACAATGCTTTCTCATTTGCTGATTGTCTTTCCTACTACATATCCATCTCTTGACAGGTCATAATTCAGTGTGATGAAGATTCAAATACTATTGTTTATGGAGCCAGAAAGCCATTTATATTTTGTTGAGGTCAAGTTAGGAACCTGGGGAACCTGTAAAATGAAAGACTAAGGCCTACTCTGAGGTTTTAGTTTGTCCTGGTCGTTCCAGGATGTTGTCACTGTAATCTTGGTTTTTTTCATGCTTCTTCCTCCAAAGTAAAGTGATATAGGCCAAAAGGAAATCAAAGCAACGGTTCCCAGTCAGTGTTGTTTCCATTCAATACAATCTTCCATCTCTTTGGCAGTGTTTCAAATTCCTTCCCCAAAAGAGGGATCGAACTATGTCATTTCATGCTTTTAAGGTCATAGTGTTATCATGCAGATGACACATGCCTGATGCAAAAAGCTATTCACATGCATCAGAAAATGTAAATTACTTTTTTTGATCTCGTAATTTGTAATAAAATTAATTTGAAAAGATGTCTACCTAAACTTATCACGTAAAAACCTTCGTGTTTTATATGTATTTTATTTTTAGGTTTCTTTTCATTTAAAAAAATAATAATTTTTTTCCTGGAGCAATAGTTGGCCAAGAAAATAATAAAAAATTTATGTAACTTCTGTAGCTTTATAGATGCACATCCTGAAATTTACTTAGGGTTTTATGTTCTCTAGGTTTTAGTGTAGCTCAAGAAATAGTCAGGATTAGCACAATTTTGAATGAATTTAAAAACCAGAAAACCCCTTGAACACTAACTCTTTGAGATGATGGCAGTCATATTTGATTTGTATGCATTTTAATTTCTGCATGTTGAGTTTTGTGTTTTTAATAGTAACTCTCACTGATGACTAAGATGATAATGAAGAGAACTGATTAGTTTATCTTGACTTTTCTTAAATAGTAAAATAAAATCTCCATTCTTGTATAATTTTAAAACCCTGGGTTTCAAAGCCCAGTGGCTGGTGCTGAATACATAAAAGAGGCACTAATAAAGGCAAACCCAGGTTTTTGAGCTGTTAGGGGAATTTTAACCTTATGAGCTTATTGTGTGTGTTGCTTGCTTTCTTTTCCCTTCAAGAAGGAGATGAGAAAGAAGAGGGACCTAAAAGAACATGATTGTTTTAGCTCTCACAGTATGGGTTCACTATGTTTGCTTTTCCTTCTGTTGAACCCAGCTTATTTTTTTTGCCATATTTGCTGTAAAAGTTAAATAGCAATTTCTTTATCTCTTCCCTTAAGGTCCCTAAGACCTTTTTGGTTCTTGGATAAAGTGGTATAGATTTCCTATGTATTAATGTTTCCACTGCCCTTCTGACTCTGTAGATCAAAATTAAAATGAAGACTCAAGACATCTAATTGGTTTCCAGAAATCATCTTTTTAATATTCAGTCATCCCTTCTTGTTTACCCTATTTTTAAAAAGGGTGATCCATTCTTTGGAATGTTGAAGAATACATTTTTTATCCTCAAGTTTCCTGTTCCATGATTTGGATGGAATATATATCTCCTTAATAATTTATTTTAAAACAGCAAAGAGCCAGGCTAAAAATGTAGAAATAAGAATTTTATCCTTTTTTCCATGCTTAGGCAAATCAGTTTTCTTCCCCAGAGTCCTTCCTCTGCCGTACTGCAGGGTATTATTCTGTGGGTGCTAAATTAATGTTTTAATGATAGCTGGGCCGGGGGGGAGTGCTAGTGTTAACCATTTCTTTCACACAATTTTCACACTTAGGCATCCAAATCCTAGGTATCTTCTATGCATCATTTATTTTAAACACAATCCTGGTAAGTTCAGACACTGGTAGAGTTTATTTTTCCCCCCTAGTGGAATAAGCAATGGACATAGTCAGAAATCTTGGTTTCCATTCTATGTTCTAATGCTGATTGACTGTGACAGATTTCATTGGTCTATATGCTCCATTTTCCTCTTATGTAAAATAAGTTTAATAGTTTATGTCTTGTCTGTTTTCTGAAGGTTAATATGTGAAGCAATATAGTAATACCTTCAGAGATTTCTAGGGTTTTCTGTTAGAAATTTTATAAAAATTAAAGGGTCTATTTGTAGGTCATCTTTCCTGTGTTTCTTTCTGTGGTAACCACCCTCAAAATTTTTCTCTTTTCAAATCACCATGTAAGAATCTGCAAAGAACTTGAGTTGGTGATGACAACTGTCCCACTCTCTGAGACCTCAAAAGAGTGGCTTCTGGGGTTGAGCACTCTTCTGCTGGATAAACTGTCAGTAGTTAATGATTTCTGTGAAACATTTTTACTTTTGGTGTAGTTTGTCCTTTATATAAAAAGCATATTGCCCATAAAAAAGCATATTTACCCAGAAGAATTAATCTTGTCACTTAGTTTATCTTCAAATTCTTATTTGACATTAGGAAAATATATTCTCTTTTCTCTTGGAGTATCAGGTTCTACTTTTCAATGTGAAATCTCTCTCCCCCTCCTACCACCATCCATTATGAGAAGGTTGATCTCTGGTATGACTTGCCTAAATTAGGATATATTTTTTCCCACGTGAGAATTACTTTTCCTGTAAGGTTATGCATGTGTTCATGTTCATGACTGTATGACTGGCCCTGAGTTAAATTAGGAAAAAGGGAAGCAGGCTGTGAGACTATTTTTCTTCACAGTTATTCAAGATTTTGACTGTATACACCAAAAAGGTAGTAGAATCAAGGGCCTCTCTCAGAGATGAAACTCTAGAAAATATTAGGGGAATACATTCCATTTGGCTTTTAAAGGAACTGATCTGAAATTTTGTGTAATATCAGGGAGAGAGTTCTCATCTGTGAAAAAAGAGATGAGATCTCGATCAGGAGTGGAGAACCTGCAGCCTTGGGGCCACAAGGCCTTCTAGGCCCTTAGGTCCTTTTGACCCAGTCCAAGTTTTATAGAACAAATCCTTTTATTAAGGGGATTTGTTCTATGAAGTTTGGATTCAGTCAAAGGGCTGCACTTGAGGACCTAGAGGGCCACCCACAGGTTCCCCATCCTTGGTCTAGATGCTTACCCTTCCAGTTCTAATTCCTACGATCCCATGATGTGGATCGTTGGAGAGACAATAAGAGACAACTCAAACTTTACTAGTGTAAGAAAGTTGTTATCGTTAGTACCAATCTTTTATTAATTCTTTTGGTTTATAGATTAAGAATGAGTTTAGACCCATTAAGTGCTTTTGTATCTTAGGAGCATACAGTTTGGGTCACTCCATCATTCTCCATATGCACCTTTCTTTCACATCTCTCTATTCTCCATGGGGGCATGCACCAACCCTGCTTAGCCCTGCTGGAAGTAATTCAAAACCTAAAAGATGTTGCTTACTGTCACATAAATAAGTCACTTAACTTCCCTCTCACCCCAATCAGGAAAGTTGTGTTAGCTAGTTGACTACACATTGAGCCAGTGTCTGACTATTGTCAGCACTTTGATGCAATGTTAATGCTCTTGCACAAAACTGAGGCCTATTGCTAGGTAACGAAGTCTTCCTAGGCATTCTGTACTTCGCCCTATGACTATATATTCAAGGACTATAGAAGATAAAAGGATGAATTGTGGCTCCAAGGTGAATACCTTTCTATAAGCCAAAACTAGTTGCTTTATAAGATTTAAAGGCAAATAGGTATTTTCATTCTGGCGTCGCATTATCTGAAATTGAAGAGCCAGCCCACCCTATGGGTTTTATAAGTGTCTAGACTTAAAAAGAGATATATAGATATAGATATATCTATATAGGTATATGTATCCCTCTAAAGACTAATGTTAGGTGACCCTAGCCTAGGCTAGGTTGCTATTGTTAGTAATTGGAAGTCACTGGATCCTTATGTTTACACTACATACAACCAGTTACGTGGCTTCTCAGTATGTAGAACTCAGGTTGAAATTATGCTCAGGGATGTCTACTAGGCATTGTAATGGGCCAGAAAGCAGGGAAGGCTTAAGGCAACTGGGCAGAAGGGAAAAATTTATGATTAATGCTCACCATTAATGAATTTCCTCTGTACTACTGGGGGGAAAGCTAACTAAAAAAAAAAAAACGTATTTTCTATTTAGAGCACAACTTTACTATTTGAGGTATCTGGCTTGTTACCCGACTTTAGCAAGTGTAAGAAGGAAAGTTGGCACCTCATTTTGTGAACTAGTATAATTGTTCCTGGTGCCTTCTAGCAGGAGCTTTGTGCTTTTGTAGGGAATTTTTTGATCATCATTGACTGAAATAATCCATTCCAGATCTGTGCTTTGTTGCCATTGTCTTTTTTCTCTTTTCTTCAGATTAAGTGCCTCATTTCCTGCCTAACCAGTTTCCTGACTGGTTTTGTCTTCACTATGTTCTCATCTAAAAAAATACTAGAATTCAATGGGAATTTAATAAATCCAAAATCTCACAATCTTGTTTGTTCTTTTTCTATTTATAACCACGGTCTGCATTCAGATTATTCCAGTATCTGGTTTATCCAGCTCATAGGTAGTGGTTGTTATTTTCTTATATTTATTTGTTGCTTGTGTTTTGGCCATTCACCCCTTGTGAAATAAGAAACAAACAAAAATCTATTGGTTTTGTGGGTGAGCAGGTTGGGACTAATGACCATTTGAAGTTTGGGGGACATTCCTCAATTTCTATTACCCACAGAGAATTTGCAGCACTAGACCCCACTCAGTGCAAATATCTGCAAATGGGCTGTGCCAACAAAGCCAGATGCTGGGAAGTACCTGCTTGACATTTTGGGTATGAATTGAGCACCTCTTAGCAATGATGATCAGGTTGGGGAAGAGGTGAGGCCTGTAATGATTTATCATTTTACATGCATCACCTTGCTTCTAGAAACCCCAACATCTTTGGAGGAAGGAGTTTTTGTCTTTTCCCCAAGGGAAACAAATTAAATAAACCATTCTATGAATTTGAGAAAGTCAGCTTTCATTTATCTACATTTGTATCATCCGTGGCCAATTTAAAATCCTCCAGCCCATCTGAGTGGCCTGCTGACATTTTGTGAGAACTCAAGTCTTGAAAATTAATTTTAAGGTAGGGTAACTTCCCCAATAACTAATAACAGACTCACCATGTTGTGTTAGATTTTTGTTATGTACCTGTTTTATAGATCTATATATGTATGTATAATAATTGCCTGTATTTAGTGATTGAATCCTACTCCTCATTTAACTAAAACAAAACATTGGAAAGCAAAGTCTGCTATTGTTGCTTGACCTTTTGAATTATCTAAGTCACTGCCCTTGACTATGACTGGCAATTTATGGTTGATAACTTACATTTTAATTGTTCTTTTTTGCTGAAAATTTCTCCTATCCTTCCCTAATTGAGGAACTTAATGTATTGATGCATAACACATAAAAAATGAACAAAGCATATGTGAATAGCCAGACTCCCTCATATTGTTATATACTGATTTATTTTTATCAATAAATTACTTGTTCATAGGGACTTAATTTTTTTTTTTTTTTTGCTTTTTGGAGGGCAATTGGGGTTAAATGACTTGCCCAAGGTCACATGGCTACTTTTTGTGTTAAGTGTCTGAGGCTGGATTTGAGCTCAGGTGCTCCTGACTCCAGGGCCAGTATTCTATTCACTGCACCACCTAGCAGCCCCAGAGACTTAATTTTTTTTAATGAAAAGGCAGCCCTTAGTTCAAGCTTCTGTGTCTTTGTCCTCAATTTGCTGACAGTATTGTGCTGTATTCATTTTAGGATCTGTTTGCTCTTTGCAGAATCTAGCCAGGGCTGAAGATAGTAACCTCTGTTTTTTCCCATGACTTTCTAGCTCTTCAACTTCATTTGAGTCCTGAAGATTACCTCCATTGCCTTAAATTCTCTAATTTCCAATTTGAAGGCAGAAAGTGGGATTTCTGAGCTCATGAAATGCTTTTCTTAAAATTGCAGTGTATCTACCCCGTTTGATATATAAGGGAACTGAGGTTCAGAGAGGTTGTGACATGAAACAGACAATTTAGTGGTAGAACTGGGATTTTAATTGAGGTCTGGCTCCAGGCACAGCAATCTTTTCACCACCTTTGCCCTTATCTTTCTCTGCTTATTGCTGATCTCTATTCTGTAGGTCACACATTTTGTTACTAGACTTTGAGGTGACATTCCTGCTTGCTTGGTTTTCAAACCACTAATGTTTTGGTTTAGCTACAACTTATTACATGTTCTAAGTAACTATTAGATTAGAGCCCAGTCCTGTTTAATACACAAGATAGAAAAAAAGTGTTCCCTTTCTTGATAATCTAAACTAATGATCCACAAAAGAAGGGTGTGTGGATTTTGATGAAATCCATTTGTTTACAGGATGCATTCTTATCTTTGTTCATGTCCCTTTCAAATGACAGTGTTTACATTTAAAACTAAAATCATATGAGCTTTTTCTTGGTCACTCTGAAAAAATTCTTTTGGCTGGATTAGGCTCATTAGAACAACTCTGGGTGTTGTATATGAACACTAAGTCAAGGGCATGAACTGGATCTCATTCTCACTTTCGAAGAAAAGCCATTGTTGTCCTTGTAGACTCAGTGCCTGGGAACTCTGTAAACTGGCACTGACTGAAACAGAGGGTTCCATGAGGCTATATGTCAGCAATCTGCCTATTTCCTAATTCTTTCTGGAGCTGTTAGAATGGTATCTGTCACGGGGATTGCCTTGGAATTAATCACATTGAGGAGAAGGGGAAGATGATTCTCAGCTTTTCTTTGACCATTCTTGCCTGGTAATAGGTACCCCTTTTTAGCTCTTTTATGGGTTAGCCAGGTTTGCAGAGAATGGGGAAGCTAATAATGTGATTCAAAATCAGAATATGTGAAAAAGTATTGAGCAGTTTGTGCTATACAGGGTGTGTTCCACAACACCTTCCAGAAGACCCTTGTCATTGTAAGGAACAGTCAGTCTTTCTGTAGTACAAAGTCTTGGCTTTCTGAAGCCCAGGATGGTCCTCTGAAGAAAATGTAGTGATTAACTAGGCCACAGGCCTTTAAATAACCTTCTTCCCTACGATCACTTGTTTTCTGGTTGAAGCTTGGTGTCAATGACCCATGCAGCTGTGGCCTAATGCGTTGTTTGAGTGCAGCACTTTAAATCAAAACCTTTTGTGCCATTTGGTTTTTTAAACCAGAACAATATTTACTTCTTAAGTGTTAAGAAGTTTTCTCCATCCCTAGTGGAATATATTTAGTTTCTAAGAGGTATGTACATTCTTTCTCCAATCTTCCCTTTCCTTTAGATGGAACAGTGCTTGCTGTAAGACCATACATTAAGGTTGCACTTTAATAAACAATAAAATTTTTTTTAAGTGTACAGTTTTTTCTTATTCTAATTACATATTTTAATGGTTATTGACTCAGGAAACTAGCCACTTGTCCCATTCTGGCTGGTGAGTTATTTCATGAAGGTTTTAAAATTATTTTAAAACAAATTTTAATTAGAGTATAAACTCCAATCCATCTAGTATGTATGTCTTTTAAGGCATCTCCAGCTTTCTTATGTTGTTGTCTTAAACATGGTTTTCACACACATTGATAACCAATTTAAAATTTTATTCTGAATTATAAAAATTACCAACACAAAATTGAAACATGATTAAGTTACATAAAGTATTTACCACATTCTAGAAAATGAGAAATGTCATAATAGAACTGTTACTAAAAACTGTATTCAAGTCATCAAATAAAATTTCAAGTATAAAGCAGAAATTTAGCCCTGGAATTTTATTGATACTTTCTTTCCATTCTTTTCTGTTCTGCTGGTGTTAAACAATAAATCTCTATAACTGCCAGTAGTATCAAACTCAACTACAAATTGTACCACTAAACTATACATAAGGATCCCTACATATTGACTTAGAAATACTGACATCTTGGTTCTATATTTTTATTTATTTAAATGTTTTTCAATTATATTTTAATCTAGTTTGGGCCACACTTGGGAGTGCCCCAATGTGGCCCCCTGTGTCTGACCCTTGTGTACTACCTAACCTATGTCAAGAAATGAATGACATAACTTTGGCTCCACGGCAGGTCTGCCTGGTCGTGAATACAGAAGGTCTGCCTGGTCGTGAATACAGAACCGGTGACTTCGCATTATAACAGAGAGCTCTGTTCAGGGGAACAGGAAAAGTATCTTTTCTGTTCTCCACCAAGTCACCAAATTAAAAGTTCTGTTTTAAATATCCAGGAAAACAAATACCCAGCATCTTGTCTATATTCATCGTGTCTTTATTCTCAAAACATAACATCTAAAAATTTTTGCTTGTCCTGTTCCATTAGACACTGAACTGCTTTCCCAAAAGCTGTTATATATTCCAGTGTTTGGGTAAATGGCCTGTGCAAGGTAATCCATTCAGTCCATGTCCTAGAGAAAAAGACAAGAACACAAGTTAGAACCAATCTAATGAAATAGCCCTTCCTTTGGGAATCCAGAATTAAACCTGGAACAAGACCCTAGAGGTCACCTAAGTTTAGTCACCTTATTCTACAACAGTCTAGCCAAGGTCACAGCAGGTGAGCTGCAATTTGGATCTAGGTCCTCTGACTATAAAATGAGCAAGTACTCTTTCTTATTATACCAAAGTGTTTTAATGTATTGTAATTATTGGTGTGTGACTCCAGATGCTGCTGGGTCATAAATGAGAGCAGCACAGTTAAGATTTTTAAAGAAACATTAAAAGAGAAACCCCTCTTCTACGTGGCTGCTACAGCCATGGCATCTCAGGCCCCTATAAACATAGCATATTCAAATTAATCTGTTCTTAAGGATAACCAGTCCATGCTACTGAGCGAGTTAATTTCCCTTCAACCCTTTTAGGCTTCCTAGGCCTATAGCTATAGGAAGACATGTGAGATGTGTGCAAAAACATCTTGGTCACCTTGACAACCATTCTCCATAACATTTCAAGTTTGACTTGAAGACTTGTATCTATTGAATAAACTGCCCCTCAGCTTCTTCTGTGGTACAGGCAGTAATCAAAAACCTCAGGACTCTTCACCATAATCTTTTTGCTATAGCTATCATACCCATTTGACTTTTGACGACTTGGACACTTGCTGCTGAAAGCAGTTACAGGAACTTTTGTCAGGACGACTTCTTCAAAACTCAGTTTGGTTTAACCTTTCAGTTCTTGCTACACCCTTCCTCTACCAGGTATATGGTACTTTAAATCAGTATTATCATAGCAACTAAATGCAGTTGGTAGTCTTGAAACAGTGAGTTTTAGGAATCATTGGTGAATATCAGGAAATGGTGGGAAGTAAGCTTAATCATGTAGAAACTGTAAAACAGCTCACGATATCTGTTTAAAAATTAATCAGATACACACTGAACCTTTCATTGAGATGAAATGCTTAGGCAATATGGATCCACTTGTAACTTCAACATTGATTCAAAACTTAGGAGATAACTGAGAGTCCTGGTGATGGAATGAGTGCCTTTAAAAATTTTCAGGGACTTGAATATGGAAATGAGGTGCTCCAGCACAGGGAAGATTTTAAATAGTTCTTTGTGTACTTTTCCCTTTGAATTTCTCCTGGCCCCCTTGTTTTCAAATACATGGTTTTAAACTATGCTAACTTTTCATGAAATAACAGAACAAAAACGAGTCTTGGCCATCTTTATCTATTGGCCTGTGAAGCTGTTACTTATTCTACCAGAAGCATGACAAAACTCCCATCTTGTCTGCTAATAACTGAAAAAGTTAGAGGGGAGACAGGCCTTAGACTGAAGTTCAAAACCATTATCCGTATCTCCTCACTGCATGAAAACAAACCTCTACAAATGCCTTATTTCCTGAAATTAGGTTCAACTGCATCAGTTTTATTTTTGGGTATGACACCAGAATCATTGGTAGCGAGTGCACAGGTGGTCCATGATTGGTCTGAGCATTCATTGCTCCCTTCTCGGCTCTGGAACTCCCAAATAGGCTGGAGCTGTCTTGATTGGTGAGTAGAGTACCAAACACCTAGCCTATGTCAGTGACCCAGACCCCTCTTCACAAGCCATCTACCTGAGTCAGCCTGCAATATGCACAGACACACACACACACACACACACACACACACACCCTGCTTGTAGACACAAAAATCTATGTATGCACTGTTGCATTGCTTCTAGAAAGACGATCAACTCACCATATATCCCTAGACCCAAACTCCTTTCCCCATGTCTTATTTCCTGTTTGGTGCCTCCTCTGCAACCTGGCTTCTACACCTCGGTCAGCCGAAATCACCCTCTCCAAATCTACTGATGACCTTTTAATTACCAAATCTAATGGTCTTCTCGCAGTTTTCATCCTTTTTGACCTCTCTGCACTATCTGATACTGTCGGTCACCATTCCTAGATCTCTTTTCCCTCTAGGTTTTCATGACACTGCATGACTCTTGGTTCTCCTCTGTGCGGATGCTCCTTCTCCGACTCTAGAGTCCATGTCAGGCCCATTAACACTGGGTGTCCTTCAAGGATCTGTCCCGGTCCCTCTTTCTTTTCTCTCTCAGTGATGACCAAATCACCTCCTGTGGGTTAAATGATCAGATCTGTGCAGTTGGTTCTTGGATCTTTGGCCGTAGCCTTTGTCCAGTTGCTTACTGGACACATCTCAAACTGGAGATCCTGTAGCATCTGCATCTCAAACAACACCTCTGCACACTGCCCCCTCCTAATGGCTTTCTGTTACTCTAGAGAGCACTCCGAGCCTCTCAGAGCCACACAGAAAAGAGAGCGGCTGAATCTCGTACCTTCTGACGTCACATCAGCATACACATCGGCTTCTCTTCACTCATACAACCACTCCTCTAGCTGAGGCCCTTGATACCTCCCTCCTGAAATGTTATTAGACAGTCTAATTGCCTCTGTTCTCTCCTTACTCTAATCCGTGCTCCACTTGGCTACCAAAGTGATATTCTTAAAATGTAAAGCAGTCAGTAATCAAACACTTGTGCACCTACTATATTGGCATATAGTAGCACTCAGTACGATTCTGTACTAGGGGTACAGAAAGAGGCAAAAAAAATCTCTACCCTCAAGGAACTTATAATCTAACGGGGAGACAACAAGCAAACAAGTCTAGACAAAGCAAACTATATGCAGGATAAATAGGACATGATTAAAAGAGAGAAGGCACTGGAATTAAGACTTCCAGTAGAAGGTGGGATTTTAGTTGGGACTTAAAAGAAGCAGGGAGATGAATGGTCAGAGCAGAGGAGGGAGAACATTCTAGGCACAGGGTCAGCCAGAGAAAATGCCCAGAGCCGAGATAGTGTTTTGTTCATGGAACAGTGGGGAGGCTGGTGTTGCTGACTCAGTATGGGGTGGAGAGTAAGGTGTAGGACCATAAAAGAAGGAAGGAGCCAGGTTAGGAAGGGATTTGAATGCCAAACACAGCATTTTGTATTTGCTCCTGGAGGCAATAGGCAGTCACTGGAGTTCATTGAGTGGAGTGGGGAGAGTGGGGGTGGGAGCAGGAGGGAGGCAACATGATCCAACCTACGCTTTAGGAAAATCACTTTGGTGGCTGAATGGAGGATGAATTAGAGTGGGAAAAGACCTGAAGCAGGCAGACCCACAGGCAGGATATTAGAGCACTCCAGGCATAGGTGATGAGGGGTTATGATAGAGAGGGGGCAGTGTCAGAGGAGCAAAGGGGCATATTCGAGAGATGTTGTGAAATCAACAGGCCTTGACAACGCTTGGACATGGGGGGGAGTGAGAGATGGGGAGGAATCCAGGAGCAGTTCTAGACTCTAAGCCTAAGGGACCGACCAGGATGTGTTGCCCTCTATAGTAATAGAGAAGCTAGGAGAGAGGAGGGTTTAGGGGGAAAGATAATGAGTCTGTTTTGGACATAGTGAGTTTAAAATATAGATATAAGTCACTGCTTTTACTCATTAAACTCCCGTTGGCCCCCCTTACCTCCAGGATCAAATATAAAGTCCTATATTTGGCATTTAAAGCCCTTCACAATTGGGCATCTTCCCAACCTTTTTTTTTTTAAGTGTTTATTTTTTTTTATTTAAATGCTTTATTAACTGATGATTTACATCATTCGTTTCCGCCAGATTTTGAGTTACAAATTTTCTCCCCGTTTTTCCCCCACCCATCCCCCAAAACAGCAGTCCCACAGGATACCCCCACCTCCAATCTGCTCTCTCCCATATTTTCTCCCATACCAATTTCAACTTTTCCAATGGATCTCTATGCCTCAGTGCCTGTATATCTTTTTTCTTAATTACATGTAAGATGGTATTAACAATAGTATATATATATATATACATATATATATACACACACACACATATATATATATTTGAATATTTGATTTTAAAACTTTCAATTCCAGATTCATTCCCTTTTCCCCCCCCGCCACCCACCCCCACCGGGGGGACAAGCAGTTCAGTATAGGTTGTACATGTGTGGCTGATGCAAAACAATAACATAGTAGATGTATTGTAAAAGACTGACTATTTTTCCCTCCCTCCTATCCCACCTCCCACTTGTTCTATTCTCTACTTTGATCCTATCCCTTTTCAAAAGTGGGTGCTTCCAACTTCCCTCCCCCCCCCCCCCCCCCCCCCTCCCCCCCCCCCCCCCCCCCCCCCCCCCCCCCCCCCATTCTCCTGGAGGGTGAGAGCCCATACTTAGTGTGTATTTCCCTCCCTTCTCAAGCCAGATTGAATGCTTCCCAACCTTTCTAAGAGTATTGGCTATTCCTTGCATATGACACACCATCTTCTGGTTCTCTTTTTGCACTGGTTTTCCATGCCCTTCCTCACCTCCATTTCTTAGATACCTGGTTTCTTTAAGGACTTAACTCAAATTCCTTCTGCAAATGAGCAGATCGTCCAGTTGCTGGAACCTTTCCCTCAAAATTACCTGCCATCTTTTCTGTATTTATCTTGCCTGTACCTAATTAATATGTTTTTTTTCTCCTGTTAGAAAGTTCTCCTTGAGAATAGGAACAGTTTTTGCTTTTCTTTGTACCCTAACTTAACACAGTGCTTGGCAAATAGTGAGATTTTAATAAAAGCTTGTTGCCTGACTGCCACATGCTAAATACTTAATGGATACATTTTCATTGATACATTCAATCATTTGTTCATTCATTCCTCTACACTAGTTAAAGCAAGGCTGTCATTTTGGAGGAATGAGGATAATCAGCCCAGATTTGTCTTGTCATTTGGTTCTGTAATTCTTAGGAGGTTTATGAAAACAGTTTACAGGGAGAAGTAAACACCATCTGACCCCCAGCAATACAAGACAGACAACATCCCTGGAACTTACATGTCTAGTTAAGTTCCTTGTAAGGAGGTTCTGGTTAATGTAATCTACCGTGATGTAAAAGATGCTTCGGAACAAGCTCGGGACATGGGCCATGACTTTTTTAGCCAGCAGCATCGTTAGCAATAGTTTAGCCTTCTCTTGCCCAAGGTCCTGAGAAACTGTCTGCATCTGCATCATTTGTTCCACAGTCACAGCCAAGGATCTTCTCATCTCCTACAGGAAAGAGAGAGGAGAAAAAAACTCAGAACTTCTTTAACCAACATTTTTCCTCTTCCAGAAAGCACAAAGAAAACATTCTAAATAGGTATCTAACATGCAAAAATAAGTGCACTTCAGTCATAGCAAGATTAGGTAGCAGGGACTATTAAAGCTTATGAGAAATTGGAAAAGTAGTTCAAATAAAAACCCAAACAACTGCAAAGCAGTTTCACAGAAATTAGCCTTTGACCCACATCTTAGGTCATATATCAAAATGAGCTCCAAACAGATAAGTGACCTTAATGTCACATAAGAATATAACAACAAACCAAAAAAACCTATCATCAAACATTTATTTAAGTTCAATTTTATTTTCAATTATGAATTTTCTCCTTCCTTTCTCTCCCACCCTACCCACTGAGAAGTCAAGAAAAACAAAATAAATTGCAGATGAATTTTGGGCAAAACAATTTTCTGCAGTAACCATCTTCAAAAAGGAAAATAAATATATGCTTCAAAATGTCCATGAACTTTCTATCTGGAGGATGCATTAAAAAAAATTAAAGGAGAATGAAAGGTAGCACTTTTTAGATCCACGGTGAGGGGAAAAATTAATTAAGGTATATCAATGAGCATAAACAGATAAGACAATCTTGAGTACATAAAACTAAAAAGCAAAAGCTTTTTATAGAAAAGCACAAACAAAATCAAATATCTAGGAAGAAAAGTTGTCACACTGGGAAATCATTTTATCATAATCTCCAATATAGAGAATTGATACAAATATTTAAGACTAAAAAAAAAAAATCATTTCCCAATAGATAGGTCAGCTAATGGTATGAACAGGGTTTTTGTTTTTTAAAATTATATCCTTAGTTTTAATATCAATTTTATTTTCAAATATTACGCCTCCCTTCTGACCCACCCACCCAGTCCTTCCTTGTAACAAAGAGTAAAAAGGAAAGAGATAGCAATTTTAGCACATCAACCAAGTCTAATAGTGCATATAAGATTCCACACCCATCACACCCATCTTCTGCAAAGAAAAGAGAGAAGTATATTTTCTCAACTCTGTTCCGGGGCCAAGCTTCATCATAAGTACAAAGAGTTCCATCCATGACAACTTTTAAATTTAATCTGTATTATTAACATTTCCTCTATCGCTTTCTTAAATCTAATCAATCAACAAAATAATTAATCAAGTCCTGGTTTATAGTATTTGAGATTTTTCAGGTACAAATGTTTGCACTGAAAATGGTATTGGGAGGGTAAATCCAGAGCTTTTGCCACATACCTATCTTTTATGAAGCTCAAATAAACAACAACAAAGCAAAAAAAAATTTAAAAGTAAAGAGTTTACTTTAATTTTATTTAACAGGTAGTTTTTAAAAGGTTGAAATATCAGCTATCAACAACTATATGAAAGAATGCTCCAAAGAATAATAAAATGTGAATTCACTGAGATTTTACCTTCTACTCATCAGACTGGCAAAGGTGACAAGACAAAAACGATAAATGTTGGAAATGTGGAAAGGTGCGTGCCTGTTAATGTACACTGGTAGAGCTAAGCCTTGGTCTAATGGTTCTAGAGAGCAATTTGGAACTATCTGAAAAAAGTCACTAAGCTATATTTCATGATATTAATATTCAGCCTGTACTCCAAGGTCAGAGAGAGATTGACCCTGCATATACAAAAATATTTATAGGAGCATATTTGAAAATAAAATTTTATTGATATCTCTTCTTTTTTGGTTTGTTTTTTGCTTTTTGGAGGGGGGAAGGCAGGGCAATTGGAATTAAGTGACTTGCCCAAGGTCACACGGCTAGTAAGTGTTAAGTGTCTGAGGCCAGATTTGAACTCAGGTCCTCCTGACTCCAGGGAGGGTGCTCTATTCACTGTGCCACCTAGCCGCCCCTATTGATGTCTCTTTTTTAAAAGTTTTAAATCACCTACACCTCCCCCTTCCACAGAACCATCCATAGCAGAGATTCTTAACCTAATGACTATGAATTTAGGATTTTATTCTTCCCTAGTTCATGTACAATTTTTGACATTCAATTTTAAAACTCTGAGTTCCAAATTCTCTCCCTTCCTCCCTCCCCACCCCCTCCCACTCCTGATTGAGGAGGCAAACAATTTTATACAGGTTATACATGTGTATTCATGCAAAACACTTCCATAATTGTTGTGTGAAAGAAAACATAGACCAAAACAAAAAAACCCTCAAGAAAAAATAAAGTGAAAAAGTATGCTTCAACCTGTATTCAGACACCATCAGTTCTTTCTCTGGGGATGGATGGAATTTTTCACTCCCCGATTGAGAAAGCAAACAGTTTGATACAGGTTATACAGGTTATACAAAACACTTGCATGAATGTGAAATAATAGTCGTGTGAAAGAAAACACAGACCAAAAAAAAAAAAACCCTTAAGATAAATAAAGTGAAAAAGTATGCTTTGACCTGTATTCAGACACCATCAGTTCTTTCTCTGGGGGTGGATGAAATTTTTCACTGTAAGTCCTTCAAAGTTGTCTTGGATCATTGTATTGATGAAAAATAGCTAAATTTGAGCTTATTTTTTTTTTAAAGCAATTGGGGTTAAGTAACTTGCTCAAGGTTACACCACTAGGTGTTTCTGGATGGGTGCTAAGTGTCTGAGCCCGGATTTGATCCCCAGGTCATCCCGACACTGGGGCTGGTGCTCTTACTCGCTGTGCTACCTGGCTGCCCCAGAGCTTATTTTTTTAAAAGACATTTTGATAACTGCATTTCAACATAAGTGGTTTCCTTTATGTTTTTTATTTATTATTTTGAAAAGGGTTTCACCAGACTGCCAAAGGGATCTACGTCAAAAAAGGTTAAAAACTTTTACTTAAAAAAGAAAAAAAGGGAAAAAATTAAGCAAAACTAACTTACATATTCAGGCCAAACTTGCATGGTCTGAACTCATTCCTTTATAACTGACATATAACCTTGTCATTCTATCATGCCCTGTCCTAGTGATTCTGAACCCCAACATGTCAAAAACTCCATTCTCATTCTTTCACTGATTGTTTCCTTTTTCCAGTTTTTCTCAACCCCCTCCACAAAGATTACCTCTAAAGCTCTCACCCCCACCCCCAACCCTGGGCACTCTTTTCCTTTCTCGCTCTTTGCATCTTCTTGCACTCACAGAAACCTGGGTTTCTCCTGATGACATGACTTCCCAGTCTACCCTTTCCAGCACTGGTTGAACTTTCATTCTCTTCCTGCTGCCCCACCCCTATCCACTACCCCAACTCCCTGGTCCTGATGAAGGAGTTGGAACAGTCAGACTATAATCATTTATTAGGCACCACTGTGTGCCAAGCATTGTGCTAAGTGCTAAGGATACAAAGAAAGATAGAAGACAATCCCTACTCTCAAGGAGTCCAACTGGGGAGACAAATAACTACAAACAGGACATATACAGGATAAATTAGAGATACTCAACAGAGAGAAGACCCTAGCATTGAGGGGGATCAGGAAAGGCTTCTTGTAGAAGGTAGGATTTTAGCCAGGAAAGCCAAGGAAGCCAGGAAGCAGGGATGTGGTGGGAGAAAATTCCAGGCACATGAAATAGACAGCAAAAACACCAGGAGTCTGGTGATGGGAGTGTCTTGTTCAAGGAAAAGCAAGGAGTCTAGCACTAGCAGGACGTGGCACCAAGATTACAGAATGGGTGAAGGGGAAGAGAGTAAGAGAAGCTTAGAAAGGAAAGAGTTTTGAATCCTTATTTTATATTTGATCCTAAAGATGATAGGAAGCACTGGAGTTTATTGAATGGGGAGGTGACACGATCAGTTCTGTGGTGTTGTAAGATTTCTTTGAGTGGAGGATAGACTAGAGTAGGGAGACACCTGAGGTACAGAGAGCAAGCAGACTTTGAAATCCTGCTGATTGATTCCCCCCTACCCACCCCATTCCATCCTCCACTCTGCTCCCAAAGGGATCTCTCTAAAAAGTGGAGGCCTGACCATCTCTCTGTCTCTCTCTCTCTCTCTTACACACACACACACACACACACACACACACACACACACACACACACACACACACCCCTACCCCTACCTTTTCAACCCTCTTCACTTGACTCCCTTCCACATAATCTAAGATTCAGTAATACTGGTCTACTGGATGTTTCTTTTTATCTAATACTTTATTTCCCTCCACAATTCTCCATGTAAAAACAATTTTTTAACATTTAAAAAATTTTTTTGAGTTCCAAATTCTCTACCTCCCTCTCTGAAATGGTAAGTAATCTGATATAGGTTATAAATGTGCAATCATGTAAAACATATTTCCACATTAGTAATATTGTGGAAGAAAACTCAAATTAGTAAAGAAAAGGAAGATTTTCTTCCCTCTCTTTTAATATTAACCAACATTCATTTCATTGTGTTTTTTTTTTTCATAAAACTAATGGCTAGTTTTATTTGTTAATTCAATGATTTTTCTTACATGATTTTGTTAATCTCACCTTGAATTTTTAAGATCTCCAAACTGCTGTTTAATTAGGTATTTTAAATTTGTTCTTTTTCTAGCTTATTTTTTTTATTGCACACTCAATTTATTGGTCTGCTCTTTCTCTATTTTGTTGATATAAATTCTCCTCTAATTACTACTTTTGCTGTATCCCATAGATTTGATATGTTGTGTCATTATCATCATTCTCTTTAATGAAATTATTGATTATTTCTATGGTTTGTTCTTTAACCCTTTCATTCTTTAAAATTGGATTGTTTAGTCTCCAATTAGTTTTTAATGTTTCCATAGTTCCTTGTTGAATATAATTTTTATTAAACTGTGATCTAAAAAGGATGCATTTATTATTTGTGCTTTTCTTTATTTAACTATAGTTTGTATGCCCAAAATATGATCAGTTTTGTAAAAGTACCATCTACTGCTGAGAAAAGATGTGTTCCTTTCTCTTCCCATTCAGTTCTCTCCAGATATCTATCATATCTAGCTTATCTAAAATGCTACTTACTTCCTTGACTTCTTTCTTACTTTTTGGGTTAAATTTATCTAGTTCTGAGAGGGGAAGATTAAAGTCCTCCACTATTATAATACTACTATTTATTACCACCTGTAATTCATTTAACTTAAAAAAAAATTAGATGCTATAGTAGTTGCTATATTGATATTGCTTCATTGTCTATGGTACCTTTTATCATAATGTAGTTTCCCTGTTTATTTTTTTAATTAAATTTGTTTTACCTTTGACTTTCTCTGAGATCATGATTGCTGCCCCTGCTTTTTTTTGCACTGGCTGAAGAGCAATAAATTCTAACTCCAGTCCTTTATTTTAACTCTGTATCTCTTATTTTTAAATGTGTTTCTTGGGAGCGACTACGTGGCACAGTGAATAGAGCACTGACCCTGGAGTCAGGAGGACCTGAATTCAAACCCGGCCTCAGATACTTAACACTTACTAGCTGTGTGACCTTGGGCAAGTCACTTAACCCCAATTGCCCTGCCTTCCCCCTCCAAAAAAGGCAAAAAATGAAATAAAATAAAATAAAACAAAATGCACTTCTTGTAAGCAACATATTGTCAGATTCTGATTTTTAATCTATTCTGCTGTTTCCATTTTATGGGTAAGTGCATCCCATTTACATTAAAGTTACTAGTTTTATATTTCCCTCCATCCTGTTTTTCCCATTATCCTCAGACTCTCTTTTTACACTATTGCTCCTACTTGTCTGATTTACTTCTAACCACTATCTCCCTAATCCACACCTTTTTAAAGAATCCCTCCCGGGGGTGGCTAGGTGGTGCAGTGAATAGAGCACCAGCCGTGGAGTCAGGAGTTCCTTAGTTCAAATCCAGCCTCAGACACTTGACACACTTACTAGCCGTGTGACCTTGGGCAAATCACTTAACCCAAATTGCCCTCCAAAAGGCAAAAAAAAAACAAACCCAAGAATCCCTCCTTTCCCCTTCTTTTCCTTCATCTACCCATCCTCCTAAAAATCCCTCTCTTCTTCTCTCCCCTTACCCTCCTATTTCTTAATCACCCCTCTAAGAATCCCTCCTTTATCTTCTCCCTACATTCTTCTATTTCTTGATCTATAACCCTCTAATAGTCCTTCCCTTATCTGGTCCCCTCACCCTCCTATTTCTTTATAAATTTAGTAGACTTTTATACCCTTGTAGGTGTTCCCTTTTATTTTTTGGAGGGGGGAAGGCAGGGCAATTGGGTGACTTGCCCAAGATCACACGGCTAGTAAGTGCTAAGTGTCTGAGGACAGATTTGAACTCAGGTCCTCCTGACTTCAGGGCTGGTGCTTTATTCAGGGTGCCCCTGTGTTCCCTCTTTAACTCAGATCCAGTGAGAGGAAGGTTCCAGCACTACCAGCCCTCCAATCCCACCTGGCTTCCTCTGAATCAGTTCTTCGTTTCATGCCCCATTTGCATGAGATAATTGCTCCTTTTTACCTTTTCTACCCAATTTTGTTGTTTAGATCACTCCATGATACTTAGTTCAACTCGAAGCCTTCTATCTATGTATGGTCTTTCAAATTACCCATGTAATGATAACATTTTTAAGAGTACAGGTAATGATATTTTCCCATATAAGAAGTAAACAGTTTGACCTTATTGGGTCCCTTATAATTGGTCTTTACTATTTTCCTTACTTTTCTCCTAGATCTTATATGTCAAATTTTCAATTAAGACTTTTTGTTACAAATACCTGAAAGTCTTTTAATTCATCAAATATCTTTTTTTTCTTTGTTTGTTTTAAATTTTGTCATTCAGTTTTGGTGGATAAGTTATTCTTGGTTGCAACTCCAGCTCCTTTGCCCTTCTAGATATAATGTTCAAAACCCTTTGGTCTTTTCATGTAGAATCTACTAGGTCTTGTGTCATCCTGACTGGAGCTCCACAACATTTAACTTGTTTTCTTTTTCTTGTTGCTTATAGTATTTTCTCCTTATCCTGGGAGCTTCAAAACTTGGTTATAATGTTTCTGTGAATTTTTATCTTGGGATCTCTTTCAGGTGGTGAATGATGGATTTTTTTCTATTTCTATTTTACCCTCATCATCCTAGACCTTCAGGGCAATTTTCCTTAATGATTTCTTGTAACATAGTATTTAGACCTTTATTTTTATAATGTTCAAGTAGTCCAACAATTCTTATGTTGTCGAGATGTTTCACATTCTCTTTTCATTCTTGTGATTTTGTTAGATTTTTTCTTGGTATCTCATAATGTCATTAGTTTCCTCTTGCCCAATTGTAGTTTTTAAAGTTATTTTCTTGAGTTTTGGAATCTTTTTCCAATTGGTGGACTCTCTTTATAATTTTCTTGGTTTTCTTGGATTGTTCTTCCCCCCACCCCCAATTTTTCCTCAACCTCTCTTATCTGATTTTTAAGTGTCTTTTAAAGCTCTTCCAAGGACTCTTTTTGGGCTGTCATTTTTCTCTGAATTAGGAATGGTTTCTTTAACTTCATTATCTTCTGAGTGTGAACCCAGATCTTATCTATCCTCTTTGTAGCTCTCTATCATTGGGCTCCTCCTCCTTTACTTACTTATTTATTATGACTTATTGTTATATTATCATAGTCAGGACTTACCCGTGTGAGGGGTAAATTTTCCTACTGTTGTTTTTGAAGCACTGTCTGAGGGCCTGACCTCTGGCACTCCTTTCCACCTCTGAGCCAAAGCCAGGACTTCCAACCAGGGACCCCAGCCACTTCTCACCACAAATATGCTTGCTCCCTGTGGTCCCTCCTACAGCTACAAACTTCAGCTGAACCCTCTGCCCTAGAACTGAAACCAGGAACTCTGTTTTCCTGCAATTGCTCATAGCCAGCCATGCCCTGCCCCTTTACTGGGCATGTGCTTATTCCTCCTTGACCACAACTGTAGCCAAACCATGTCAGGTCAGCATAGCAGGGCCTAGTACCCAGCAACAGCAGAGGGTTCTTTAATCTTTTCCAACTCAGCCATCTGACCTCCCCATACTGAGGTTGCCTCACGGGCTTGTTTTTTGTTAACTGGGGGAGTCCAAACCTCCCTCCCTAGAGGTCTTCTCTTTCCTGAGGTCCTCTCAAGTTCTTTCAGGAGGACAACTGCTTTACCCCAATTTTTATTTATCTCTGCACCTCCAAGTTCACTTTGAGGTGATATTTTTCTTGTTTGTGGAAGAAATTTGGAGAGCTTGATACCTTCTGATCAACTCTGCCATCTTCCCAGAATCTTATCTCCCAGTGCCTTATTTTGACGACGGTGACTCATCTCACAATTCAAGGCTCTATAATGATATGTAAATTTCTGCCTCTAGAAATGAAGCAAAAGGCTGGATCAAGCTAATGTTATTATTTTTGTTCTTGTTATTACTATCACGTACTGTTACTGTTAGTGCAACCTCCATTTTGGAAAACTAAGTACAAGGAACTTTAAAAATTATGTATGGTTTGTTTTAACCCTTTTTTCTTACATGAAAAGAGTAAACAGTTTTCTCTAAAGCACAGCCACCTGTTAAAAGTGCAAAAGGGGGGCAGCTAGGTGGCACAGTGAATAAAGCACCAGCCCTGGAGTCAGGAGGACCTGAGTTCAAATCCGGCCTCAGACACTTAACACTTACTAGCCATGTGACCTTGGGCAAGTCACTTAACCCCAATTGCCCTGCCTTCCCCCCTCCAAAAAAAAAGTGCAATAGGGTTTATTCTCCCTAACTTTTTTTTTCAAGATTTAACTGAAAGGGAAGTTTTTATTTTATTTTATTTTTTTTAAGCAATCGGGGTTAAGTAACTTGCTCAAGGTTACATGGCCAGTTATTTCTGAGTGTGGTGCTGAGTGTCTGAGTCTGGGATTTGATCTCCAGGTCATCCCAACACTGGAGCTGGTGCTCTTACTCACCGAGCCACCTGGCCGCCCCGATATTCTCCCCAACTTTTGCAAAAGGTTTTTGTCTCCATTCCTCATCACCTTCACCCAACTCCAAGTTAAGAGAAGCTCCTTTCTGAGGTAGTTCTAAGTATATTTATTTATAGCCAGGTTGAAGGTCTGCCATCCTGAGATCATAGATCACAGACTCAGAGCTGAAGAGATCAGTGAATGGACGGATAAGGGACAAGAGTGACTGACAAAAGAAAAAAAGCAGAGCTCTTTGGTCTTCTGTACGTTTCCCCATCCAGATGGCCCAGTCGGACTTGGAGTCAAGAAGACCCGCATTCAAATCCAGCCTCAGATACTAGCTATGTGACCCCTGGGCAAATCACTTACCCATTCTCAGTCTCAGTTTCCTCATCTGTAAAATGGGGATAATGAAAGCACCTACCTCCTGGAGTTGTTTTGAGAATCACAACTGAGATTACATATGTCTGGAACCATAACAAAAGCAACCAAGAAGAGTAAAAGGTCACTTAGCAGCTTCTGATGAGTTCAAGCCACCAGAAAACCTGCAGCTCTGCTATGCTAAAGAACCAGAAGCTGGGATAGCTGAGGCGCTATCAGTGATCTCTGGAAGACCACAGACAATGGAAGAGGCAAGGCAAGACTTAAAAAAGGCAAGTGTCTGGATTTTCCAAAAAGGGAAAGGTGAGTTCAGTGAACTGTACAGACCGGTGAGCTTCACTTCAATTTCTGGCAAAAATTCTAGAACCTATTATTATTGTGTGAATGGTTAGTAAAAAAAAAAACTAAGCAAGGGAGAAATGCCCACAAAGAGCCAGCGTGGCTTCATCAGGACAAGGTGATGCTGGACTAATCTGTTTCCTTTTTCGCAGGGTCACTAGTTTGCTACAACAGTGCACAACAGAAAGGCACCAAAGTCTCATGTTATTCTTGTGGGAAAATGGTTAGATGGACACCAGATGGCAATAGAGTTAGGTGGTGTCAGAGCTAGTTGACTAGCCAGTCTTAAAGAGTCATCAATGGCATTAGGTCAGCACAGAGAAATGTCTCTAGTGGAGCTCTCCAGGGATTTCTCCCTGGCCATGTGCTGGTTAGTATTTTTCAACAATGACTTAGGAAAGGGAGCAGATGGCATACCTATCAAATTTGCAGATAACAAAGCTAGCATAGGGTAACTAAATATTGGATGATGGAGTCGGGATCCAAAAAGATCTCCAAATCTTGGAACCCTGGTCCAAATCTAATTGTAACAAAGATACCTGGGTCAAAGTCAGCTTCAAGATGCAAAATGGGGAAAGAAAGCATGCCTAAATAGCATTCATTTACAAAATATCTCAAGGTTTTGGTAACTTAATATGAGCCAACAGTTTGACATAGCTATAAAAACATTACTGGCTGTATTTAGGCTGCATTGAGTGCCACTGTGCTCAGTGCCTGGCACAACTGTCATTGTTATTATTATCACCAGTGCCCAGGATTGGAGAAGTAACAGTTTTGCTATGCTTTGCCTGGGTAAGAAGACTACTTGGGAGACTATGTATTGGAAAAGATATTGATAAATTGGGAACAACCTCCCCCCCCCAAAATAAAAGGGAACCAGGATGGTTAGGGGTCATGGGATCCCCAGCTCCATGAGGATCAGCTGCAGGAATATTCCATCTTTCCCATATCTTTCAGTCCCAAGTATCACAGGCTGGAACTTCATCTGAACTCAACAGCAGAAAGCAGGCAGACCTGGCTGGGGCTAAGCAAATGCTCATAAAGCAATCTTGATTTCTTAGAATCGTGATGAACAAACAGAATGTTTTCACTGGTGGGCACAAAGGGTTTTATTCCCTTACCTCAGCTGGCAGATTCACGTTCCTGAACTTCTGGATCAGGTCATTCAGCAAGTTGGGTTGGATGCTGTTTTCCATCTTGTCCCCAATCTGGGCAAGCTGTCTTGCTATTTGCCGGATAATCTCCTCTTGGGTTTCTGAATCTGATTTCACAAACAGCCAAAAAGGAAAGAGCCAATTTAGAAAGATTAGACAGGTTTTATTTGCCCATCACTCACAGAAAGATTTCCCTGTTTGTAACGGACCAGGCTCCCTATTCTAGCTTTTATTTATACAATGTCCCCTGAACGGCTGCACAAAGGATAAGGGGAGGTTACTGGGGGCTGAGGGGGGAAGGGAGCCTTGGTATAGAGAGAATTAACAATATAGAAGACCAAGGGAAGGAAAGGTACTAGGTCCAATGCAATGACCTGAATGTGAGGAAGGTTCAAGGGAAGAAAATGACTGGTGAGGTGAACCTCTCCCTGAATCTGGGCAAGATTAGATGTGGGACAAGTAGAAGAGGAGATCCTGGCATCCTGAATGGCTGGGGCGAGGTGGGATCTAGTCTCCTCATCCTGAGGACGGATCCAGGCTAAGCATAGCTTCTATGGGTTGTATGTGTATTTTTGCTTCCCAGAGTCTATTCCAGCACTATCACCCCTTTCTTGGCATGTCCCCTTCACCTGACAAGTACTGCACAAACATTTCTGGCTGTCCTCAGAGTGAGAGCAGTTTCCTATATACCCGACCAGATTAGAACAAAGGACTGATGAAGACAGGCAACATTAACTCCACCACGTGCCTCCAAGTGTACTCTGGGCCAAGTCTGACCTTAGACATCAGAACTGTGGTAAAGGTGAGTGCCTAGTTTAGTGTGCAGCAAAGTAGGAAGAAAAGAAAAAACTCAAGAGTCCTGAATGGGGAACAGACCCAGCTAATGAGGAAGGAAAATCTTGTAAGGAGAACAATGTTGTTTTCCTATTTTTAAACAGTAAGTGAAACCCAAAGCCCAAGCCCTTTCTGAACAGAAGAGCCATGGTTTCCTGCTCCCTGATGCCTCGAGAACAATTAGCCCTCTTTAGGGAAGCAGGTAGAAGAGAGTCATTAAATATGTCCTAGCTCTTTCCAACATGAAGTGCCAAGAAGTTTTGGGATGTGAGACCTTCTAATATACACTAGAGAGAAGTGCAGTCTTGTACTCTGAATTACAACAAAGTTAGGGATTCAGCCGTTGTAGGGGCCCTAAGTTCATACAGGGACTGGTTAGGGAAGGGAGGACCATTCACCTAATCCACAGATACCAGGCTGATGCAGCTCAGAATTCTCATTACTTTGCTCGCAATAACAATATGAAACACATAGTGAAGGGATTATTTTTCCAGCTTTTTACAGAAAGGCACCCTGAAGTACACAAAATTTAAGTTACTTAACCGATTTGTCCAGTCTTGTGGCTAGTAAGTAACATGGTCTTTACCAGAACTAGAATTCTCTCATGATCTTCTGACACCTGGTCTGTTGTCTGAGTCACTATACCATGTGGACATAAAACCCAGGGACCAAGGCAGCTCTCAGAACCAGATGAGGCATGCTGAGATTGTTCTGGAGCATCTGGCCTGATTCACAGATGGCTCAAGCCATAGGGCTGATGACTAGATCTCCTCCCTGGCCCATCATGTGTTCAGCTATTAGGATGCTATGCTTTGCAATGTCAAATATATGATTAATTATCAAAAGTGGTAAATAATCCATTCCCAAGAACATTCTGAGGAGGAGGTGAATATGAGCTGGGCTCTTACTGTTTTAAGACCTAAAGACAAAAACTGTGAATATAACATTCAAAACAAAAAAAAATTATAACGGACAAGAAGTCTCATCTCTTCAAGATGAAGAGTCTCTCCAAGAATCTAGCCTCTTTCAGCATCCTGTCTCTGGTCATGGGGCTGGTGGGAATGGGAAGGTTGGAAGCATCAAAGGCAAAAGTTTGGGAAGTGAACCCTCAGGGTAAGAGGAAAAGATTGATTTTTGGGGGGGAGGGGGGCAATTGTGACTTGCTCAGGGTCACACAGTAAGTGTCTGAGGCATGATTTGAACTCCAGTCCTCCTCACTCCAGGGCTGGTTGCTCTATTCACTGTAACACCTAGCTGCCCTTTTGGGGTTTTTTGAAAAAACAACAACAACAAAAAACGTTTTTTAATATTTTTTTTTGGAGGAGGGAAGGCAAAGCAATTGGGGTTAAGTGACTTGCCTAAGGTCACACAGCTAGTAAGTGTTAAGTGTCTGAGGCTGGATTTGAACTTAGGTCCTCTTGACTTCAGGGCTGGTGCTCTATTTACTGCGCCACCTAGCTGCCCCTTCTTTTTTGAAGTAGAGAAAATTTGGGAACCTCTGTACAAGGAGTTGAGAGACCTACCTCTCACTAGTTTTTGTTGTTGTTCAGTCATTTTTCAGTCATGTCCAACTCTTTGTGACCCCATTTGTAGTTTTCTTGGCAAAGATACTGGAGTGATTTGCCATTTTGTTCTCCGGCTCATTTTACAGATAAGAAAATGGAGACAAACAGGGTTAAGTGACTTGCCCAAGGTCACACAGCTAGTAAGCATCTGAGGCAGGATTTAACTCCAGGCCAGGTGCTCTATCCACTAAGCCATCTAGCCACCCCACTCATTAACTATAACTGTAATTATCCCACAAGTATTTGGTAGATATTCCATGCACTAAACATACAAATACAAAGCATAAAACAAGTTTTACTCTCAAATAGTTTATATACAGTCCTATGTAAGTGTTAACCTCCCTCAGATTCTTTCTTCATCTGCAAAACAGGAATGTATCTGTCGTTTTTTTCAGAGTTCTTGTGGGATCAAAGGAGAAAACGCATGTGAAAGTGTCATACAAATGTGAGTCAGTGGTTTTGTAAGACGTACAGCCAGGCACTCTCTGCTGTTCTCTGACTAGTCTGGAAAAAGGACACAGGACAAGAGACTTACCTAAGCCCTCTGCTCTGGGGCCCTCGATATGGCATCTATTGCCATCTGTCTGCAGCTCATATTCGTCCTCCAGAGGACCCTGAAAGACCACTCTGTGAGTCAGCTCGCTGCCCAGCTCCTTCAGCTCCGTGTGAAGAAGGTCATTACTGGAACACTGTAGGAAGTTGTATAGCAGCAAGCTGGTCTGGTGACGGTCCTTGGAGAAACACAAAAACCAATTAGCAACTGGCCTGGCACTGGAACATCTTCTAGGTACTGAATTAATGCTGCCTAGACACAGAGGAAAAAACGCCCCATGACTAACCTTTGAAAGCATTTGCTCACTCGGCCTGAAGGTCTCAAATGCTCTCTCAATATCAGTTTTAAACAAAAGTGCACTAAGAGTTTTGGGACAAACTATCCAAGTTCTTAGCCAGGATGGCTTGGGGTTGCTGAGCTTGCTCAATATGTGCCCCAAAATGATTTGGGTATCAGAAAGGTTTTTAGGTCTTAGCTTATACAACCTCTAGATAGCAGAGCCTACTGCAGCATCTCTGCCCAAGCAAATCTTGTGGACTCATCTCCTTAACTCCCAGCACCAACTCATACCCCACCAACAATAAATATCAACAACATACCTTCCCCCTCCTTCTAACTTATCTAGTTCTGTAGAACTAGGTGTAATGGGAATGTAAATTTTTAAGATCTTCCCTGCCCCTAGGCTAAGTGCACCTGGAGCCTGTGGTGGGGGGCTTGTTTTTCAAGAGATACTTTGTGATTGGGCAGTGGGTCAAGAAGGTTGTTACATTCTCTGAGCCAGGAGAAGGCTATATAAGCCCTGATGTGAGGCTTTGCTTTGGGGCTCACTTTGAGAAATGTTGTGTGATTTAACCAGACAAGACTCTGGGCAGCCGTTGAGAACCCCCTGGCTTTGAAAACCCAGATGTTGATACTTCCCTCTCTGGTAACTGGTATGGATGGAATGGTTGGACAGTTTGGAAGCCTGTCTGCTTGATCTGTTTCTCTATCTTATAACTTCTGTCTGTATACTCTGAAGTGCGGGGTGCTGACCTTTTTCCCTGAACTAGGTAAATGATATGTTTGATTGATTAAAGTAAGCTTGTTAACCCATTTTGAGTTGCTTTCCTTTAACAAAGCAGATCTAAGAACCTGTGTTGGCAGGGGTGCGTGCTGCTACAAGGTCACAAAAGTTTTTAATCCCAAGTCATTTCGATCTTTCCTTCTCCCTCAGCCTGCACATCCAATCAGCTGCCAAGTCCATACTATCTCTTGTATATGTTCCCTTTTACTTTTTTTTTTTTTGGAGAGGGGAAGGCAGGACAATTGGGGTTAAGTGATTTGCCCAAGGTCACATGGCTAGTAAGTGTTAAGTGTCTGAAGCCAGATTTGAACTCAGGTCCCCCTGACTCCAGGGCCTGGTGCTTTATTCACTGCTCTATCTAGCTGCCCCTATGTTCCCTTTTTCACACTCATTCTTCAACTACCTTAATTCAGACCTTTATTTCTTGTCACAAAGCCTAGTGGTCTCCGAATTTTTTGACCAGCCCCCACCAATAAAAAATTGTTGAACATGCTCCCATAATACATGTATATTTGCTTATTTATAAATTAAATGCATATACTAGTATATTAATAATTGTATAAATAATTATGAAACATACAAAAATGAAATCTTTTTAAAGGATTGGCTAAAGATAAAATATTTGATACTAGGATCAATAGGGAACCATTAGAGTTTGAGGAAATAATGAAACCTATACTTCCAGAAAATCACTTTGGCTGCTGAATGGGAGGTGGATTAGAGTGGGGAAGGAGGCCATTTTAGTAGTCTAGGTAAGAAGGTGATGAAAGTAGAGAGAACTGATTGTATGAATATAGAGAAGGGGACATATATGAGAAATGCTGTAAAAGTAAAAGGATAATATGGTGGATGAGAAGGATTATAGGACCATCGATAGCTATAGGAAAGGTGAACAAAGGGGATGGTTTGGGAGGACAAGATGAGTTCTGATTGAGACACGTTGAGTTTAAGATGCTTGTGAATCCAGTTTTAGATATTCAAAATCCAATTGGAGATACAGGACTAGATCTCAGGAGAGAAACTAGGGCTGGATAAATAGATGTGGGAATTGTTTGTACAGAGATTATAACAACTAATGGGAGCCAGTGAGGTGACCAAATGAGAGAGTGTAGACAGAAGAGAAGATGGAGCCACAGGGCACAGGGGGACAATATGGATGATGTCAAACAAAGGAATGAAGGGGTCAGACAAGAGAACCAAAGGAACAATGTCACAATAACACAGGGGACACAGAATCCACAAGGAAGGGATCAACAGTTTCAATTGCTATAGAAAGGTCAAGAAAAATGAAGATTGAGGAAAGGGCATCAGATGTAGAAATTAAAAGATGACTGGAAATTTGAAAGAAAACCATTCCAATTGAATAAGGTAGAAAGGATAAGGAGGAGGTGGGAATAGCTATGGAACTGAAAGAAAGTTCCTCCATGGAAACAGGGGAGCTCAGAAAAGGCTAAATTTTTTGGGTAAAGATAATGTAATCACAATTCACTCTTGAATAATGAAATAATGAAAATATACAAAAATGTGTTAATAATGAAAACTGTATTGGAGGATACTGCTGTGGTTATCTAGGGGACAGGATATGAGGTCACTGAAAGGGAGAAGTGAGGGTAGAGGAAATTTACCTGTGTAGCTTTTTTTTTGGAGGGGGGAGGATAGGGCAATTGGGGTTAAGTGACTTGCCCAAGGTCACATGGCTAGACCTGTGTAGCTTTTAATAAAGCCTGAACCAGGTTAAGTTAGGAGGGGGAAGTGTTTGGAGAGTGTTGAAAGGGATAGTAATGAGCTGGAAACAAGTTTAGCTTGGGTATGGGGGTGAGACCTGTCTTCTCACCTTCTTACTGATCACCCAAGTCCCTGCTACACAGTGACCTAGACTATTGTAATAGTCTCCCCAATGTATCTTCCTGCCTCCACTCTGATTACCTCTAATTCATCCTTCATGTTGCTACCTCAGTAACAGTACTCTAATAATACTACTTTTCTACTAAAAAAAAACCCTGTGGTTCCCTATTTACTAGTATTAATCAATCAGCTGTTACGCATTTATTAAGTGCTTACAATCTTCCAGGCACTGTCCTAAGTGATGGGGATACAGAGGCAAGAGAGGCAACAAGAAAAAAAGGGAAAGAAATAAGCAGTTTTATATGGTGTCTCCGGTGTGCCAGTCACTGTGCAAAAATGGTAATGACCCCATTCCTCCTCATTCACTGCTTCCTCCTTCTTTACAAAGAAGAGGCAGGGGCATAAAAAGAGAATATGATGGAATGAAATTGAAATAATATACTGTTATACAATTAATAATCATAATTGTGACTGATTTCCTTTCTAATACTAAATGCATTGATTATGTTTTGTTCAAAAACTTTACAATAAAAAGCATTTGTGGTATCTCTTATGCCTTGTTTGCTCAAGAACTCATTATCAGCCCCTTCCAAACTGCTCAAGTATATTTTTTATTTCTATGTTTCTGTATCTACTGGGGCGGGGGGTGCATTTCAACAATTTTGCCTGTGTCTGGCTGGATAGGTTGGTTCTGCTGTGTCTCTTCTGCTGTTTTTCTGTTACTGTTCTGGACCACATCTTGCCAATCCTTGGCTTTTGAGTGCTAACTCTGACCCACTCTCTGACCTTTTCTTTCACTATCACCAGATGGGAGTTGGCTCCATCCCCTGAGAGACTCTACTGGATGTCAGGAAAGTACTGGTCTCCTACTCTACTCTACCCCTTCCTAGGCACTGTGCATCTCCCATCTTGGGCAGTCCTATGCCGTAGGGGCTGGCCTTGTCTCCTAATGTAGCTCTGAGAGGAGTGCTGGTACAGAGCTCTTGGACAGGCCTGAGGCATGTGGGCACTGCTAGGTGCAGTCTCCCTCTCAGTGATGAGGGTTAGGCTGGCTCATATTATAGCTTGGGGCCAGGGCTGAGATCCCAATAGCTTCAGGCCCCTTTTACCTGTCTGGCTTTTGGCTCCCCCTAGTGTCATCCCCCCCCTTAGGAGACCTGCAGGCTTCTGGTTCTATTCTTGTCCAGTCCTACTGGGGTGTTAGGGGCTTATCATTGCTTCATCTGCTGCTATCTCTGCAATTTTTGTGCCCTATTCTTTTTTTTTTCTTTTTGGAGGGCAATTGGGGTTAAGTGATTTGCCTAAAGTCACACAGCTAGTATGTCAAGTGACTGAGGCCAGATTTGAACTCAGGTCCTCCTGACTCCAGGGCTGGTGCTCTATTCACTGCGCCACCTAGCTACCCTTGCCCTGTTCTTTACATTTTAATTTTTTACTACTGTGTCCCTTGAAGACAATGAGATACTTAAAGGACATTTGTCTCTACTGTTAGATCTTTTTTAAAAATTAAAGTTTAGGGGCAGCTAGATGGCGCAGTGAATAGAGCACCAGCCCTAGAGTCAGGAAGACCTCAGTTCAAATTCAGCCTCAGATACTTAACACTTACTAGCCGTGTGACC